>NC_091781.1:30000000-30300000 GCF_029378745.1 Bos indicus
CCTTCACACTGTAACCTGATCTCCAGCATATCTAGACATCTAGCAGAAAATTTACTATGTGAAAGCAAGGAAATGATTTAGAATATGGACCAGCCAGGGGAGGAAGGGCTTATGATGCACTTTATCAAAGCAAATCTCCCCACCCACCCAACCCCTGCACCCATCTTTTTTCTTTTCTTAAGAAATGGTTTTCTGATCAAGGGTACTTTTAAGTGTGCCCAAATAAACTTCTTCCCACTTACCCTGGGCTGAGAACTGTAATTGCCCAGTGGGTTTGATAAACATGTAAATATGCATGCAATGAAAGTTGATTACCTAATGATTAAAAGCTTAGAAGAAGCGTGAATTGGTAGAATGATAGGCTGGGCAATGGCCTTGCCGATGAGACAGGGCAGTTTACTAAGACAAAGGGCATTTCCAGAGTTACATACCTGGCCTGAGACATATCCAGGACTCAAACCCAGCATTCCCCCAATGGCTGCAGGAAACAGCATAATCTCAGGCTTCATAATATGTGTGGTTTTCATGGTAAAATATTTGCGAGCTTTTTGTTATGTGATTCATATGCCTTGTTGGCCTAAAATGATTAAGGACGGTTGTCTCCTTCTGAACTTTGATTTCTGTTTGGAATCAAATTCATAACTATTAATAGTATGAGGATCTTCAAGTTAATAACTGTATTAGGGTATCAGATATTTGCTACACTCTTGAGTAAGTATGTACAATATCTGTTTACACACCTTGCATAATGTTTACATTTTGTATTCACGTGACTTAGGTTTAAAAACTAGCTATGGCCTTTGTAAAATATGAAGCCTTGGGTAAGTTACCCTAACATCTCTGGGTCTCTGTTTTCTCTTGTCTGTAACAATGATAATAATAGTACTTGCCTCAGAATCGTCCCAAGAAGTTAATGAGATGACATACATATACTTAGCATTGCCAGCACAGCACATAGTATGCTTTCCTTAGTGAAATTTTATTATTTAAATCGATTATCCACTGTTATAGTCAGGATATTTTCATTACTCTAGGAGGGGAGTCAAAAAAGGATCTTGCTGTGATTTATGTCCAAGAGTATTCTGCCTATGTTTTTCTCTTAAGAGTTTGATAGTGTCTGGCCTTACAGTCAAGTCTTTAATCCATTTTGAATTTATTTTTTTGTATGGTGTTAGCAAGTGTTCTGATTTCATTCTTTTACTTATAGCTGTCCAGTTTTCCAAGCACCATTTTTTTGAAGAGACTGCCTTTTCTGCATTGTCAAAGATAATCTTGCCTCCTTTGTCAAAGATAAGGTGCCTATAGGTGCGTGGGTTTCTCTCTGGGATTTCTGTCCTGTTCCATTGATCTATAATTCTGTTTTTCTGCCAGTGCCATCCTGTCTTGATTACTGTAGCTTTGTAATACAGTCTGAGGTTAGGGAGCCTGATTCCTCCAGCTCCATTTTTCGTTTTCAAGATTGCTTTGGCTCTTCGAGGTTATTTTGTGTACCCATGTAAATTATAATTTTTTTTTTTTGTTTTGGTTAAATACCATTTTTAGCCTCAAGTTTCTCCTGCTTCTTCCCTTCCCTTTCTCCCTCTCTCGCACTCTCTTTCACGCCTCCAGCACCCTGATTTATTTTGCCTTTGGGCGTCATTATACATCCTTTACATCATTGTCCAGAGGACCGGTGCTCAGTGCTTCCTCTACTTTTTACCCTATTCTCATCCTTGTTTAGTGATATTTTCTTCAACTTCTTAGCTGAAAAAAACTAAAGGGGAGTTTGCTCAATGGCTGGGAGGAGGGGAGTTTTCCCCAAACTTGTTCTCTTCTCTGTGAATATGTTTCTCATGATAGTAACAGCTGTAATCCATACCATTCGAATCTATGGCTTGAATAAGCTAGTATTTAAGGGCATATTTCGGAGAAGGCAATGGCACCCCACTCCAGTACTCTTGCCTGGAAAATCCATGGACAGAGGAGCCTGGTGGGCTGCAGTCCAGGGGGTCGCTAAGAGTCGGACACGACTGAGCGACTTCACTTTCACTTTTCACTTTGATGCATTGGAGAAGGAAATGGCAACCCACTCCAGTATTCTTGCCTGGAGAATCCCAGGGACGGGGGAGCCTGGTGGGCTGCCGTCTATGGGGTCACACAGAGTCGGACACTACTGAAGTGACTTAACATAACATAAGGGCATATTTATTGTCTAAAATAGAAAATAGAGTAGATGCTTTCCATTAGTGTTAAGAACTTCATTCAGGTGTTTCTTGAGTGCCAGCTATGTGCTCAGTGTACATGGCGAGCAAGACAGAGTGTGTCTACGCTCAAGGATCTTGGAGGCTGGCATGAATCCTAACACATTGTATCTCCTTGAAGTCCAGCTTCAGTTTTATTTTTCTTACTCTTAAGCTTTTGTTGTTGTTTCTTGTGTACTTACCTATGAATTTTCTACAGCTCCAAGTTAAATTTTATACTAAATCAAAAAATTTCAAATAATTCTGTTTACTTTAGTATCAAAAAACTTACTTAGTAATAGAGGCAGACTTTAGAGATAACACAGGTTTGGTGCCAGACCACAGCAACAAAGTAACTCTTGCAGTAAAATGATCCTCAGGAGTATTTCACTTTCCAAATGGGTATAGAAGTTACATTTACACTGTACTATAGTTTGTTAAGTGTACCTTGGCATTATGTGTAAAAAAATATATATATCTTTATTTTAAAATGTATTATTGATAAAAAAAAATGCTAACCATCATCTGAGTCTTCATTGAGTTACAATCTTTTTGTTAGTGGAGGGTCTTGTCTCATTGTTCATGGCTGCTGACTGATTAGGGTGGTCGTGTAATGTTAGGGTGGCTGTGGCAATTTCTTAAATAAGGCAACAATGAAGTTTGCAGCATTGATTCACTCTTCTCAATTGAACATGAAGAGGCCATTGTCAGGTTATTAATTGGCCTCATTTCAATATTGTTGTGTCTCAGGCTATAGGGAGGCCAGAGGAGAGGGAGAGTCAGGGGAACAGTGGGTCATTGGAGTTGTCACAGCACACACACCATTTATCAGTGAAGTTCATGTCTTACGTGGAAGTGGTTTGTGGTGCCCTGAAACAATTGTATTAGTAGCATCAAAGGTTGCTGATTGCAGATCACCGTAACAAACATACCAATGAGGAAAAAGTTTGAAATACTGTGAAAATGACCAGAAAGTGAGCAAATGCTATTAGGAAAGTGGTGTTGATCAGTTTGCTTAATGCAGGGTTGCCACAGACCTTTAATTTGTAAAAGACACAATAAAGCAAAGCAAGATAAACTGAGGGATGCCTATAAACTTCATTGAAGAGGTACAGAATTTATACTCTGAAACTGCAAAACATTGTTGAAAGAAAGGGAAAAAGACCCAACTAAATAAATGGAAAGATATCCTGTGTTCACAGACTGGAATACTTAAAATTGTTATAACTGTGGCTCTCCCTCAGTCACTCTACACATTCTGAGCAGTCCTTGTCCAACTTCTAGGTGTCTTTTTATTTTTTGGCAGAAATTGGCAGTTTGATCCTACTTGTCATATGGATATGCATATTATCCAGAATAGACAAGACCCTTTGGCAAAAGAGCAAAGTTTGAAGCCTCATACTTCTTATTTTCAAAACCCACTACAAAACTACACTAGGGCTTCCCAGGTGGCTCATGGTAAAGAATGCAAGAGACGTAGGAGACACTGGTTTGATCCCTGGGTTGGGAAGATCCACTGGAGTAGGAAATGACAACTTACTCCAGTATTCTTACCTGGAAAATTCCATGGACAGAGGTGCCTGGAAGGCTACAGTCCATGGGGTCACAAAGAGCTGAACACAACTGAGGGACTGAGCACACAAATACACACACATACACAAAGCTATACTAATTAAGGAAGTGTGGTACTAGAATAAAGTTAGACATCCAGATCAGTGGAATAGAATTGGGAGTTCAGAAATCAACCCTTAAGCTTATAGTCTTGATTTTCAACAGGGTGCCAAACCAGTTCAGTGGGGACAGGGTGAGAATAGTCTTTCCAACAAATGGTACAGGGATAACAGGATAGCTCTGAGCAGAAGATTGAAGGTGAATCTTTGTATCACAGCATATGTATCAAAAACTTAATGTGAAAGCTCAATGTATAAGACTCTTTGCAGAACTCATAGATCTTTATGATCTTGGATTAGGCAGTCATTTTTTAGATATTACACCAGAGCATAAGCAACAAAAGAAAAAAATATATGAATTGGACTTCATTAAAATTAAAAGCTTTTGTGCTTCAAAGTATACTGTCAAGGCTGTAAAAAGATAGCCCAGAGCATGAGAGACAGTATTTACAAATCATATACCTGGTACAAGTGTAGTGTTCAGTATATATAAAGAACTCTTACAGCTCAACACTAAAAAGACAACTCAATTAAAAAATGTGCAAAAGATCTATACAGACATTTCTCCAAAGGGAATAAACAAATGGTGCAGGCACATGAAAAGATATTTAACATCATTAGTCCCTGGTGGTTGTTATTCAGTCACCCAAGTCATCCGACTCTTTGCGACCCCATGTATTGCAGCACACTAGGCTTCCCCTGTTCCTCACCATCTCCTGGAGTTTTCCCAAGCTCATGTCCACTGAATCGGTGATGCTATCCAACCATCTCATCCTCTGTTGCCCTCTTCTCCTTCTGTCTTCAGTCTTTCCCATTATCAGAGTCTTTTCCAATGAGTCACCTCCTCAGGTAGTCATAGTATTGGAGCTTCAGATTCATCATCAGTCCTTCCAAAGAATATTCAGGGTTGATGTCCTTTAGGATTGACTTGGTTTGATCTCCTTGCAGTCCAAGGGACTCTCAAGAGTCTTCTCCAACACCACAATTGAAAAGCATCAATTCTTCAGTGCTCTGCCTTATTTATTGTCCAGCTCTCATGTCCATACATGACTACTGGAAAGACCATAGCCTTGAGTATATGGACCTTTGTTGGTGAAGTAAGGTCTTTGTTTTTTAACACACTGTTTAGGTTTGTCATAGCTTTCCTGCTAAGAAGCAGTTGTTTTCTAATTTCATGGCTACAGTCACCATCTGCAGTGATTTTAGAGCCTAAGAAGAGGACATCTGTCACTGCTTCCACCTTTTCCCCTTCTATTTGCTGTTAAGTGATGGGACTGGATGCCATGATCTTTGTTTTGTTAATATTGTGTTTTAAGCCAGCCTTTTAACTCTCCTCCTTCACCCTCATCAAGAAGCTCTTTAGTTCTTCTTTACTTTCTGCCATTAGAGTAGTATTATCTGCATATCTAGAGTTACTGATATTTCCCTCGGCAGTTTTGATTCCAGCTTGTAACTTGTCCAGCCCAGTGTTTCGCATGATGTGCTCTGTGTATAAGTTAAACAGGGTGATAATCAACAGCCTTGTCTTACTCCTCATCCTGAACCAGTCAGTTGTTCCGTACACATTCTGTTACTTCCTGACGCGCATACAGGTTTCTCAGGAGACAGGTAATATGGTCTGATATTCCCATCTCTTTAAGAGTTTGCTATAGTTTATTATGATCCACACAGTCGAAGGCTTAAGTGTAGTCAATAAACAGAGGTAGATGCTTTAATGGATTTCCCTTGCTTTCTCGTTAATCCATCAAATGTTGGCAGTTTGATCTTTGGTTCCTCTGCCTTTTCTAAACCCAGCTTGAACATCTTGAAATTCTTGGTTCACGTAATGCTGAAGCCTGTCTTGGAGGATTTTGAGCATAACCTTACTAGCATGGGGTATGAATGCAATTGTCCAGTGGTTTGAACATTCTTCAGTGCTACCCTTCTTGGAAATTGGGATGAGGAGTGACATTTTCCAGTCCTGTGGCTACTGCTGGGTTTTCCCAGTTTGCTGATATATTGAGTGCAGCACTTTGATAGCATCAAGTTTTAGGATTTCAAACAGCTTTGCTGGAATTCCATCACCTCCACTGGCTTTATTGGCAGCAGTGCATCATAAGGCTCACTTGATTTTACACTTCAGAATGTCTGACTCTTGAGTGGGAGACTACACCATTGTGGTTATCCAAGTCATTAAGATCTTTTTGTATAGTTCTTATGTGTATTCTTTCCATCTCTTCTTGATCTCCTTTGCTTCTATTAGGTCTTTACTATTTCTGTCCTTTATTGTGTCCGTCTTTGGATGAAATAAATGTTCCTTTGATATTTCCAAATCTCTTGAAGAGCTCTCTAGTCTTACCCTTTCTGTTGTATTCCTCCATTTCTTTGGTTGTTCATTAAAGAAGGCTTTCTTGTCTCTCCTTGCTGTTCTCGGGAACTCTGCATTTAGCTGGGGATGCCTTTCCCCTTCTCCCTTGCTTATTGCTTCTCTTCTTTCCTCAGCTGTTTGCAAAACCTCCTCAGACAACCAGTTTGCCTTCTTGCATTTCTTTTTCCATTGGGATGATTTCGTATGCTGCCTTCTGTGCAATATTATGGAACTCTCTCCACTCTGTTTACTAGATCTAATCTCTTGACTCTATTCTTTGCCTCCACTGTATATTCATAGGGGATTTGATTTAAGTTGTACCTGACTGGCCTAGTGGTTTCCCCCAGTTTTCTTTAGTTTAAGCCTGAATTTTGTTATGAGGAGCTGATAACCTGAAGCATGGTCAGTTCTAGGTCTTGGCTTTGCTCACTGTGTACAGCTTCTCCATCTTTGGCTACAAAGTATGCAATGAATCTAATTTTGGTGTTGACCATTTGATAATGCCCATGTGTAAAGTTGTCTTGTGTTGTTGAAATAGGGTGTTTGCTATGACCAGTGTGTTCTCTTGGCAGAATTCTGTTAGCCTTTGCCCTGCTTCATTTTGTATTCCAAGGCCAAACTTGCCTGTTACTCCAGGTATGTCTTGATTTCCTGCTTTGGCATGCCAATTCCTAGTGATGAGTAAGACATCTTTTTTTTTTTGGTGTTAGTTCTAGTAAGTCTTCTAGGTCTTAAAAGAACTGGTCAGCTTTAGCTTCTTCAACATCGGTGGTTGGGCAAAGACTTGGATTACTGTGGTGTTGAATGAGTTGCCTTGGAAACAAACTGAGATCATTCTGTCGTTTTTAAGGTTGCACCCAAGTACTGCATTTTGGACTCTTCTGTAGATTATAAGGGCTACTCCGTTTCTTTTATGGGTTTCTTGCCCACAGTAGTAGATAATAATGGTCATCTGCATTAAATTCACCCATTCCCATCCATATTAGTTCACTGATTCCAAGATGTTGATGTTTACTCTTGGGATCTCCTGCTTGACCACATCCAATTTAACTTGATTCATGGACTTAACATTCCAGGTTCCTATGCAATACTGTTCTTTACAGCGTCGTATTTTAATTTCATCACCAGACACATCTACAACTGGGCATCATTTCTGCTCTGGCCCAGCTGCTTCATTCTTTCTGGAGCTATTAGTAGTTGTCCTCCACTTTTCCCCAGGGGGGCTCATCTTTTGTTGTCATATCTTTTTGCCTTTTTATACATGGAGTTCTCATGGCTAGTGTACTGGAGTGGTTTGCCATTCCCTCTTCCAGTGGATCACATTTTGTCAGAACTCACCACTATGACCTGTCCATCTTGGGTGGCCTTCCATAGCATGCCTCATAGCTTCATTGAGTTCTGCAAGCCCTTTCGCCATGACAGGGCAGTGATCCATGAAGGGGCATTAGTTGCTAGGCAAATAAAATCAAAACCACAATGAGATACTACTTTGCACCCACTGGGATGGCTATACTCCAAAAGATGGATAATAGCAAGTGTTGTTGAAAATGTAGAGAAAATGAAACCCTTGTATGTTGCTGGTATGTGTGTAAAATGGTTCACTTTGGGAAACAGTTTGGAAGTTTCTTAAAACATTAAACAGTTACCATCCAACCCAACAGTTCTACTCCTTGGTGGGTAACCAAGAGAAATGAAATTGTGCCTGTACAAAAATATGTATACAAGTGTTGATAGGAGAATTACTCATAATAGCCAAAAAAGTGAAACAACCCAAATGTCTATGAACTGATGAGAAAAACAAAATGTGCCAGTCTGAAGATGTACCATAGAATAATATAGAATAATATTGAGCCAAAAAACGATTGAAGTACTGATACATGAACAGTCTATGGGAACCCTGAGACAGTTGTGCTAACAGAAAGAAGCCAGACACAAAAAGTCACGTATTAAATAATTCTGTTTATGTGAAATGTCCAGAATTGGCAGATCCATAGAGACTGAGAGCAGATTAGTGGCTACTGGGTGCTTTGGAGAAGGGAAAATAGGGAATGACAGCTACATTGAATGATGGCTACAGGTTTTCTTTTTGGGGTGGTAAGAATAATTTCACAGCTCTGAATATGCTAGAAGCCATTCGGTTGTTAACATTTAAAAGGGTGAATACTATGGTATGTGAATTATATCTCAATAAAAAGATTTCAGTGTCTCTGCCTGGGTTTCCTTATTCATAATGGGAGGCAGAGCCAACAGTTATTGAACGTTTCCTGTCAGCTGATGCAAGCGTCTTCAGATGTTGCTGTAGAGGGCCAGATGGTAAATACTTTAGACTTTGCCAAGTACAGTCTCTCCAGGCTCTCACTCCTGCCCTTGTGGTGTGAGAGTGGCTGTAGACAATACGTAACTGCACGAGTGTGTGACTGTGTCCTGATAAAGCTTTATTTAGACACTGAAATGTCAGTTTCAATGTAACTAAATGTTGTTATTTTCATTTTTCCCAAACACATAGCGATGTAGAAGTCATTCCTAGCTTGCAGGCTGTGAAAAGCACATGGTCAGAGGAATTTGACCATTGGGCTGGTACTTGGCTGACCCCTGGGCTAAAAATGAGCTTTAAATGAGTGTCAGTAGCCTCATGAGGCAGGGGTGATTCTTTACCCTATTTCACAGATGAAGCAATCGAGAGTTTCAGAGGCTGAAGCCAGTCTCACAAGGCTGGGCCAAAACCCCATTGCGTTCCAGAGCCTGTCCTCTTTAACCACTGTGCCCCATCCTCCTGCCTGCACCGCCCCCCACCCCCCGACCCAGCCTAGTACCTCCTAACAGTGCTGATCCCCTCCTGCTTCTTTGCTGCCTCTGTCACTGCCTGCTGCCCTCCAGTATCTTGAATCCTCCACTTACTCTGGCATGGCCATTTCCTTTCTTCTCTTCTAATGCTCTTTTCCATATTGTGAAGCCAACACCCACATTGGGCCTTGGGAAAAATAAATCCGCCACCTTGCCTCCCTTTCAGACTTTCCTCGTGACTCACTTCTTCTGGGAAGACCATGCCTCAGCCACCTTTTGACCCTAAATCCAGCTGGAACTGAGTCCGCCTTCCTGGCTGCGGCGCTCTCCCCTTATCATCCGTCTTTCGGCAGGCTGGTTGGCTGAGTACTATTGAAACCCTCTGCAGTGACTTTTTTTTAGAGCCTCTTTGTTTAATTTAGTGCCCAGAACTTGGTTAGGACCTTCAGGGAAGTTGAAACGCTGAGGATACTTTTCATTGAGAGGTCTGTCTCTGGCTCAGTCTCCGTGCTGTCCTAGCCTTTCCTGCTCTCTCTCTTCCATCCTTGGATCCAAGCCAGACCATCCCTTCATGGCGCAGGTGAGCGAGAGGCAGAGGCCTCGGGGAGGTAAGTCCCTTTTATATCTGCATGACCGGTATACTTCCTGTTCACATGTGCTGCTCTTAGGGAAAATGGGACAGTATATGTGGGGCCTCTCCTCCTGTTTCATCCTCTGTCCCTCCCTTAGATGTTCCGTCATCACCCTTTACATGGTGACACATCGAGAACGTGTTACATGGGACCATAAGACCTATTCCGCAGGGGGCAGAAATCTTTTCTTGTGCCTCTGCTAGGATTCGTTTCATTTGTCAGACACCCATACTTTACACATAGCCCTTCCTCTGGAAGCATTGTTTTCTATGCTCTTCTAAGACAGCAATCTCCCCCCGACCCCCAATTTTTAAAATTAATCAATAAAAGTAGAAAGAAAAGAAATAATTTAGAAGTGCTTAAGTGATTAATGTAAGCTGTTTGTTTATGACTGATTATATGGTTGAGAAAAGAGTCCTTCTGACTTCAGCACTATTTCCATTCCAAGTAGCTTGGACTTTGTTAAGTACGAAAAATCAGTGTCTCCAGAGAAGTCTCTGCCGGTAGCTGACCAGGGTGACTGGACGCACTGATCAGCAGTTGGGTAAGGGATGATAAAGATGGGTGAATTACATTCTTTTGCAATTCCTCGGCTGCATCTGAATTATTCAGAGGCCAAAAACTTTCCTTCTTTGGCCTAAAATATTTTAAAAATAATACTTGGAAGGCTCATTTGGTTTTAAGGAACAGAGGGAAATTTGTTGGAATGATTTCGAGTTGTGTCATGGAATCTATGGGGAGAATGGGGGAGCTGGAGTCCTCAGAAAACAAGGCATCTTTCTCTGCGTCTGCCACTCCTCTTGTGTCTCCGTGTATCTCGGCTGTGTCTTTTCTCACTCTCCGTGCGGACTGCTTGACAGTTAGTCTGCAGATGGCCCATTTTGACTGCCCCCAAGGGTCACCCTTGGTTTCCAAGGCTTGGAGGATGTGGATTCTGTCTTATTTATGTCTGTCTGCTTCGTGTTCTTGCTAGGAGTCCTGGTGTTGGAGATAGCTAGCAGACACGCCAGGAGGAGGTGGGAAATATGGTGGTTATTGGAAAGATCCTGGAGTTAGGAGGTAGCCATCTCTCTGAAGGAAGCCAAACCTAGAAGTAGGATTATCAGGAACTCAGGGCGTGTCTTCTGTTTTTATCATCTCTGTTTCTTGCTGTGTATCTACTTTGCCTTGTTCTCCCTGAAGACTCCCTCTCTGCTTCTCAGGCCACAGCCTGCTGGCCCTGATTTCTCAGTGGGCCTGCTGTGTTCTTACCTAGTGAAATTGCACTTTACCTGGAGGTAAGGAAGTCAACACGTCAGGTGAAAATTGCTTATGGTTAAAATTTCCTTTGAAAGTCCTGGAAATCCCTGGTGAATAAGGAGAGATGCTTGGAGTCTGTGGGCATGTGGGAACAGAGGCCTGCTAAGGGAACATCAGCTTTTGAGCTCCTGTTGCTTCAAAGCATTTGTTCATAATTTGCACTATTAATAAAAGTGCTTCCTCTTCCCCCTGTTCCTCCTCCAAGCACTGATAGTTGCCTATGTATTAGTTAAGCCTGAACGTGACGTGATTTCGCTGTATCTTAGTCCTGGGAGAAGAATTTAATGCACCTGATTGGTCCTGTGTGTGGGCTATATGTGTGTCCCTAACCCATCAGTTCTGGCTCATTTGTGTCAGCTCCATTCAGGAAGTAGTCACACTTTTATTTTAGGCTTGCCAAAAAAAGAAGAGCAGAAAGATGTGGAGTGAGTGATGGGAATGAGACAAATGAAACCACAGCCTAGAAGAGTGACAGCTGGAGTCTGAATCGCCGGCTCTGGTAGGACACAGCATATTCCGCAGTCTCTCAGAATCACTTATATGCCATTGTTCAAATGGAGCTCCCCTGGTCCTATCCCATTTCTCTTGAAATGGTACCTAGAATTTGCAGTTTAATTTAGGCTCCCCAGATGATGAATCTTATCCACACCAAATTTTGAGAATTGCTGCCTTCAAGACAAAGCTATTGGGCTATTTCAGCTACCTTTAGAATAAAGTGTTGTAATCCTGTAGATATATGTTATCATTTTAGAACATCTTAAGCTTTCACATGGCATTGAGAGTTAGGGTTTTTTTTTTTTTTTTTTTTCTGTTCATTATGGGTTGCAACTACTGTTTTGAGCAAGGTGAGTTTTAAATAAATTTAGGCTTCTGTTTTTATTTCTCGTATGTCTTGAATCTTTGGAGGATACCTTCATATTAACTAAGACTCTGTATGTGTGTTTGTGCATGTGGTCTCAATTGTGTCTGACTCTTTGCCAGGCTCCTCTGTCCATGGGGTTTCCCAGACAAGAATACTGGAGTGGGTTGCCACTTCCTACTCCAGGGGATGTCTCCTGTATTGGCAGGTGGATATTAACTGAAGACTTCGATTCATTAAAAAAAAAAAAGGAGACCTTTACATTTACTTGAAAGGTGTTTTACATACCTTCTCAGCCCATGGTATTAATATATAAAAATTATTCTATAGAATTAAAGAGTTGGGTAAGGGAGTGGATTTAAAAGTGCTTGTAGAGTGTATATACCTTTGGAACACATCTTGACCAATTAAGAATTGTGAAATATCGACACAATGTTGTATCTTTATTTCATATTATGAAAACCAAAAGTTTGTTTGTTGCAGTTGAGTTCTCACTGGCTGCTGTTAAAGTGTTTTTGAAAACTGGTATGGTAACCTTAACTTCTGGTAGATTCTAAACTCCTCTGGTTGTTAAGACAAGTAGAATGTATCTCCAGGGTCCTATGCTTTGATTGAAATTGTTTAGATATGACTCATTTTTGTTTCCTCCAAGGGTGAAGAATGTACATTTCAGAACATCTCACTCTCTCCCCCCAAAATTTATGCTTAGAAAACATCGCAAAGTTATTGCTAGGAACGTGGTTGGAGTGGCCAGTGTAAACTTAGTTGTTGCTTAAGGCACTTTCTGTTCTCTTTCTGGGTGGAAGAGAAGGGCGGGGCAGGTGGGGAGCTGGGAGAAGTAGCTTCCCCTTACTTTTCCTGCCAAAGTCAGTTTAAAAAAAGGGTGCCGCGCCTTTTTTTTTTTTTTCCTCCTTTTTCATCCTCCCAGCACAGTGGGATATGAATTGGGAGGAGATTTTGGCACCAATGAGAGTTTTAATAAGAAGTTATTTTTGTAGATGTGCTTTTTTTTTGACCACACTGTGTGGCAGTCAGGATCTTAGTTCCTGGATCAAGGATGGAATTTGTGCCTCCTGAAGTGGACATGTGGAGTCCTAACCACTGGACTGCCGGACAATTCCTGTAGATGTCCTTTTAGAGTTCCTCCCCTAAAAACTCAGGCCCTTTAAAAAATCATTCAGTTAGGACCTGTCTTGCCGCAACACCAGCTGGTATAAAGAAGAATGTGAGACGCCAGGCATCCAGTGAGTGGATTTGGTTGCAGAACCAACCACTTGGTGTTTGTGCGTCTGCATTAATAGTTTCTCTACTGTGCAGGTGGGGAGTTGGGGAGGAAATTTTACAGGAGAGGGAAAAAGAAAAACTCTGCCTATAAATTCTGTGAAATCCTGCAGGACTTGAGACTTCATCAAAGTAAAGAAATAGAAGACAAGGTAGATTTGAGCACGTGGAAATCACATAAATGACCATCTCTGGGTATAGTGTTCTGAAACGCCCAAGTATACAAAGCATGGAGTCGGGCTGTAAATTTCACGTGTCCTCCATTAACCTGCATAATCAGGTAGTCATAGAAAATACTGTGTGTACGGGAGGCATCTGTCCTCCTCCACACACATCCATTACCAGTGAAGCCCTTTCCGTGTGGGGTCCAACTTGTTGACCCATCCTGATACTTATGGCTTGGGATTATTACCTTTACCTCTCAGAACTGGTAAATCATTTTTCTGCTAAATGACTGTGCTGGAGATAACCCCTGCAGTTAGGACAGCAAAAGAAAATGGATTGTTCTGAGGACATTGTGTGTAATTAATTCCCCTTTTTTCCCTAACAAGACAGTGTCTTCTCCCTCTTTTGTCCTTCCTTCCTTTTTCGCTTTTCTTTCTTCCTTCTTTTCCTTTGTTCATTCCTCTTTAGATTTTTTCCTTTGCCCCTCCTTCCCTCCCTCCCTCCCTCTCTCCTATTTGTCTTTCTTTTCTTTTTCCTTTTGATTGTCCCCTCACTCTTTCTGGCCAAGTTGTTCCTCAAGCAGAGCACCCCTGTTGACACTGGAGTGGACTGGAAATGTGTTGCTCTAAGCGCTTTTCCTGTTGAGGGTTCCAGTGTCTTCCCCTTGGCACACTAACGGCCCACAACTGTAGCTGAGTGGCTGGCGGGGCAGCTGCCTGGGGCGGTGGAGAAGCAGCAGGCCCCTTCCCAGGTGACCTTGCTAAGTGATCTCTTTGTAAATCCCACCTCATCAGAGTTCAAGAAATGAATCCTAAGCCTCAATTTGAACTGCTGTCTCCTGCTTTGCCTGAGTGTTGCTTTGAGCCCTGGGCTGGGAAGAAATTCTGTTTATATATGTGTGTCCCTCCACAAAGGTGGAAATAGTGGTGCCAAAGAAAAAGGGTTTTTTACTCACATCTGAACTCAAGAGTTAAACATAAGGAAGTGAAGGACAAGTTTCAGTGGTGCTGTGTAAATTGCACTGTAGGAAGATCTGGATCAAAAAGTTACAATCTGTTTTTATGTGTTTGCTGGGGGGTGGGTCCAGTTTGGGGACAATTACAAAAGTCAGCTAAGTTATTAGCTCTGCTCTTTTTCCTTCTCCTTTCCTGCATGGTGGGCTTTTCTTGAGTGTTTGATCCACCTTACACACATCCTGGAGTCACTTGGCCCTGGGTTCAAATCCCAGTCCTGCTAACGTACTACAGCACCTTTTAGCTGAGTTGCTTCGTCTTACTTTTCCCGTTGTCAGACTGGAGTAATCGACACACCTGCTTTGTTTGGTGGTCCTGATAGTTGAGTGAGGTAATGTTTAGAAAGGGCTTCTCATAGTGTGTACAGTGTGTAATAGTAAGTACTGCTCTCATGAGAAAGTACCGCGTAACAACCTCTGGTCTGTCCGTTCCCTTTCAGATAGGGAGTTTGATGAAGTTTTTCAGAGGGCAGAAGAGACTTGGGCAAGATAATATCCACATGTGTTCTTTCTTTCAGTCTTAGAGGTACTTTCAATCTAAATGTGAAGAGAATATTCTTTCAGCTAGTATGTCCATAAAGTATTGATGCATAATAATAGGCTCTAGTAAATTAAAGATGAAAACTGTAATTTGATTATTAAACTAAAAGCTGAAAGTCACTTCAGCCTACAGCTCAGATCATTAGGCTGAGAGGGAGGAGGACTCATTTCCAACTTATGGAGTCTGATGTTGGGAGCTTTGGTTTTTTGTTTCCTTCATATCAGTCACAGAAAAAAACCTCCTGCATTCAAATCTAAGTTATGTCTTATAATTACACCTGGGACAAAGTCTCGCCTTATATGGTATTCTCTTTTAAAACCAGGAATGTTTCTTAGCTCAACCCTACTTGGTTACTCATTTCACAATCACCATTTGTTGGAGATACTTAGGACTGGAAGACTTTCTTAGAAAACAGCTTATAAAGAGAACTGTCTCATCTGTCTTTTGCACCTCAGCCTCCCACCTTCAGATCAAAATTTTCTTTTTAAATGCTGTAAAATTCTCCATTCCTTTTTCTTTGGGGTGAGCTATCATAGATACTACACATGCTTTTGTGGGTCTGCTTACCCTCTTCCTCTTTTTTTCTTAATCAGGTAGTCAACCCCCATATAATTTTGTTTGTCCAATTTAAGTGTTTCTTCAAATTGTACCCTTTCCATAAATCAGGGTAAACGAGTCTGAGTCACTAACTTCAAATTAATCTGTGACCTCTGTGTTCCCTGACAATATTGGAATGGAATGCCAGCGGTCCACATACTTCGATATTGTGAATAATTTTTGAGGACGTTAGAAGGTCAAACATTATTTATGATTTCTCTGGGTTTGCTTGATGGCAATCACGGCTCTGTAGAAGTCAATCAAGTCTCTTGATAATTCTGTTTAGGCAGTATATAATTAGGTGTTTAAAATTAGTTAGTGTCTGTTTTGCTATGCGTTTCACGTTCTCTTCGGGAAAGCATGTTTACCAGATGACTTTGGGGACATCTTTTACTTCAGCTTTTGCTTTTCCCTTGAGCAGAGAGTTTGAAAGTTAGGGAATTCTTTCTACTTGTATTACCTGTTTGTCAGCAATTTACCAGAGTTGTTTTTATTTAACACTGAACAAGTGCCGGGAGGTGTAAGCACAAACATGTTTTTATAAAGAGAACAAAAAAGAAACCACAACAGTGCCTACATTGTTGGGGATCTGCATTTTTAGGTGTGTGATAATTTTTTTTAAAAGCTACACACAAAGTCCTTTTGCTTTTTTCCCTGGCATCTCAATGTCCTGAAAACACCATAATCTTTCTCTTTGAATGACCCACACTTTGTATCATTTTGGCAGAAGTGCCATCGGCAAATTAAGAAAAGCTGGGACATTGAGCCAGTGAGGATGGCAAGCTATAATTTAAAAGGAAAGGAGTTTATTTGAAATCAAAGTGTAGGCAGTGCAGGATGAACTTGTTTAAAAGTCAGGATAATTTTTGAGTTTTAAACAGCAAGCTTCCCCTGGCCTGCTATGATGGATTCTTTGTCAAAGGATGGACCTCACGTATACAACAGTGTATTTTTTCCCCCTGTTGTGTTTCCTCCCCTGTTGCACGGATTGTCCTCTCATTGGAGAAAACAAACAAAAAATAACTTAATTGTACTGTGGTAAGGCCTTTTTCTCCGTAACCTCAAAGAAAAGGAGCAGAGTGACCTGGAAAGTGGTTACTCTCCACCACTTTCCTATTATTGAGGCATGGCAATTGATGGGGTTGGACTTGAAGCCAGGTCTGTATAGAGCTTGAGTTCTTGTGCTTTGTTGATGGCTTTGAGCATCATATGTGCTTTTGAGTGAGCTCATCTCGTTGAATCTCCAGCTTGGATGTGGACATTAAGGGTCTACGCTGGTTAAGGATATAATGATGAGGGTCCGTCAGCTTGGGAGGAAATCATCAGAACAGGATTCTTTCTGATCTGCTGGGTGAGAGTGAGCTTCTAGAAGGCAAAGACTGTCTTAATTTTCAACCAGCTGGTCTTCCTCGTGATCCTGGAAAGAATCATTAGCCATTGTTAATTTAATAAATCTTTGCTGGTGTGAAGTTGTCTAGTATCATAAATTGCCTGTTCTGTTCCAATGGGCTGCCCTGGTGTGAAACTGGGATTGTTCACTGTGTAAATGTGCCCAAGGGCTGAAAGCCTGCCTTTGCTCTTGTCGGGCCCTGGCCCCTGTCAACATCAGCCTGGAGAAAGAGGTGCCTTTTAAAAAATTGACCATATTGATCTGCTCATCAGGCCTTGTAGGACTACCTCCCTCCAGAGGGAACTCTTGTGATCCACACAGATGCATGAGTGGGGTGGCTGAGACATAGTGGACGAGGCAGGATACTACCATGGTGTCACATTCAGGGTTTTATATATTGATTGAAATATAAGACTCGAAAATGATTCATTTGCATCTTTCTGCTTTGGATGGAATTCTCTTACTGTATTAATTTATTCTCAATTTTTATACCTCTATATGGCATGTCATTTGTATTTAGACTGTTAATAACTGCACATTTTAGCAAGGGTCATTTGTATCTCTTGACCTAGTTTTCAAGATTTCCTTGGCAGAGAATGTCTACTTTGTCAGCTAAGGGACGGATTTGGGCCTAAATTCTGGATTCTTACTTTGTGTGCATTTTTATGGGTCCTGTTAGTGACCCAAAAGGAAAGGACTGGTCCTGTAGTTAACTCATCATGTGTCATTATCACCCTATATTCAGTACTTGTGTTGACTGACATCAAATACTATCAGTTCTCTCATTGTTTAAAGTAATAGTTTCTTTTAGTACCTGACTTTTTTTTTTTGTAATATTGAGGTATAGTTAATTTACAATGTTGTGTTAGTTTTGAATGTACAGCAGTGTGATTTAGTTACACATATGTGTGTGTATACACACACACACACACACACACACACACATGTTATTGTTGTTGTTTAGTCAGTAAGTCATATCCAACTCTTGTGACCCCATGGACTATAGCCCACTAGGCTCCTCTGTCCATAGGATTTTCCAGGCAATAATACTGGAGTGGGTTGCCATTTATATATTTATATTCCTTTTCAGATTCTTGCCAATTATAGGTTATTCCAAGATACTGAATATAGTTCCCTGTGCTATACAATAGGTCTTTGTTTATCTGTTTATCAGTGGTATGTATCTGTTAATCCCAGACTTCTCATTTATCTCTTCCCCTCTCATCCCCTTTGGTAATGATGTTTGTTTTTTACTTCTGTATTTCTGTTTTGTAAATAAGTTCATTTGTATCATTTTTTTCCTGAGATTGCTTGTATAATTGATGTCATATATTTGTCTTTGTCTGACTTAATATGATCATCTCTGGGTCCATTCATGTTGCTGTAAATGGCGTTATTCCATTCTTTTTTATAGCTAAATAATATTTCATTTTGTGTGTGTGTGTATGTGTGTGTGTGTGTATATATATGTATAAAATCCCATATTCTTTTTTTAAAGTAAATCATTTTATATTGAAAGGAAGCTGCATTTATTATTGTAATGAGAAAATCATCACTTGCCATAAGTAGAAGGTGCTGATAGAAATAGAAGGGCCTCAGCAGGATGAAGTGGTTGGAGATGGAAGGAGGATGATGGTGACACCCTCATGTTCCCATCATTTTGTGAAGTGAGACTTTGTCCCGCTTATGTGCCAGGATTTTCAAAAGTGATGGTATGTGAGAATCATGTGGAAGTTTTATAGTAATATGATTTCCTAGGACCACAGAATAAGGACCTGAAATCTTTAATGTTTTTAAAATTTTCTCTGTCACTGGAAGGTTTTTTTTTCCCTTGCATTAACAAAAGTTAGGATTTTTCTTAAATAGGTTACCCCTGTTTCATACTGGTCGATATTTTCCATTGCTGTTTCTAGCCATGGCAGGATAAGGTGTTTCATTGAACACTGATGTTTCTTTTTATTCCTAAAGCTATTTTTTTCCGCCCCAGTTTTGGCGAAATTATGTATCACTTGTGATAATTCATTTTAAAAATTCCTGAGCTGTGTGGCGTACTTTCATGAAAATTCATTTAGATAAAATTAGATATTATTGTTTAATGAGGTGGCATTTCAATTTAGACCTTGCATCAGGCATATACCAAGAGTTTTTTATGGAAGAGTTAGGTTCATTTGAGTAATAAAGGCTGAATCATGGGGGCTTTAATTCTTAATCGCTGTGAGGATTGTTATCCGTGGGATGTGAGCTGTCTTAGTGGTATTCAATCAAGTGTCCACTTAGCCATGACTGGAAGTAATTGCTCCCAAGTGGGCCGCACGGTGACCTGTTAATACTCGTTCTGACCCTGTGACCTTGTCTGCCCCATTGTTTAGGATTTTATAGCAGGCGAGTCTGCATTTCTGTGGGGTCAAGTAGATATCTCGAGGTCAAACATTTTCTGATTACTGCCTCGTCCACACTGTAAGTCAGCCAGAAGCTGTTGGCGTTGCTAATAGTCATTGCTTTGTAGCGGGACATGAACAGTTTGAAAATTGTCTTCCCAGTCTGCATGTAAACAGTTTAATATTTTACGGAAAGAAGTTCATCTTGTAAATTAGGTATGAATAATACATTTGTAATTACTCCTTGTGTCTTTAAACACTTGTGTCTTAATTGGCTTGCCTTTTTTTTTTTTTTTTTTAATGTATTTGCATTTGCTAGCAAGTTAAAATTAACTCTTGTTAGAGACCCAGTGAAGTTACGACAGTGCACACCAGGCCTTCTCTGGTCCAATCAAGACTTAAAACTTGAGGGAGTTTTTTCATGCACCTGTGAGGCCATTCATTCTGTTTTTGAACCATTTGTTTTTGTTTGAACTGCTGCTGCTGCTGCTAAGTTGCTTCAGTCGTGTCCGACTCTGTGCGACCCCATAGACGGCGGCCCACCAGGCTCCCCTGTTCCTGGGATTCTCCAGGCAAGAACACTGGAGTGGGTTGCCCTTTCCTTCTCCAGTGCATAAAAGTGAAAAGCGAAAGTGAAGTCGCTCAGTTGTGTCCGACTTCTAGCGACCCCATGGACTGCAACCTACCAGGCTTCTCCGTCCATGGGATTTTCCAGGCTAGAATACTGGAGTGGGTTGCCATTGCCTTCGTCACTTGAAATTGCTTTGTGTTTTTTTTCCCCTTTGTTGTTTTATGACACAATGTTATTTTGTGCTGCTGTTTGTTGATTGGCAACATAATTAAAATTTTCCCAAAAGTTACATGACACTTCTTCTATGTCTATGATGAGTTAAGGAATCTAAGCTACCAGTCTCTCAGTTTTGTGGCTGATGCTTGCTGTTGTGCCCGCCCTCCAGATTGGCAGAATCTTTAGGGGTGAGAGAAGGAGTTAAGCTTGAAAGGTAATCTGGTCCAACTTGACTCACAGTTCAGTCACATCTGAGTCATTTCAGGGCCTGCTATTAGTGTTATCTTTACCTTATTTCTTTAGCTTGTTGTTGAACCATTCATGTTGTAGAATTTCTACAAGTGTTTATGTGGAAAAGTATAACCAGGAAAAACAGAGGAAAACATACAATCAGAAAAGTTGGCAGGTCGTGAATTTAGAATGTCACCTAATGTGACTCTGGATATCACCTCAAAATAAAATACTCATCTTAAGAAGGATTAAGTGACACTTCCTATTGTATTGAATGTATGAAAGTGACAATGAAGTCACTCAGTCGTGTCCGACTCTTTGGGACCCCATGGACTGTAGTCTATCAGGCTTCTCTGTCCATGGGATTTTCCAGGCAATAGTTCTTGCCTGGAGAATCCCAGGGACGGGAAGCCTGGTGGGCTGCCATCTATGGGGTCGCACAGAGTCGGACACGACTGAAGCAACTTAGCAGCAGCAGCAGCAGTACTGGAGTGGCTTGCCATTTCCTTCTCCAGGGTATCTTCCCGACCCAGGGATTGAGCCCGGATCTCCCTCATTGTAGACAGACGCTTTACCGTCTGAGCCACCAGGGAAGTCCCAGTGGAATGTATAACTGAAAGTGATTTCTTAGCATTGTGGCTGCTGCTTATTAATCTCAAGTTAAGATATTTGCCTATAGCTTGGGTTAAGAGAGCAGTCTTACATTGCAAAAAAATTTCAGGACTATTGTTTCTCTTAGATGTATATAAATTGGTTCTCTCTGCATTGCAGCTATCTGTGCTGTTGTGTTTAAACTTTCTTTTTGGGCCGGTTTGTGAATTAAAGACATTGTCATTAAACACCAGATGAAAAGGATGGCTCCTTTGTCCAAAAAATGTGTACCCTCCTTGGCTTAATATGAAAACATTTATTTTGCTAGTTTGGAAAAGGTTAGTAAATTCCAAAGATACATGTACAGAGGACTGGGTGAATACACTGAGAAGCAGTCCCCGAAACTCCGTGCTGCAGTACCCTGGGCTGCAGACTTTCAGGGGCTGCTGAAGGGAAGCACAGGGGAGCGCAGCATCGTGGGACACTGTGCAGACCCCTTGGTTATTTCCGGTTTCGTTGTTAGATTGTCTTATGTTCCCTTTGATAGTACGTATTTTTGCATAGCCGAGTTTTTGACACTTGCCATGATAAGGAGCAGTGAACCATTCGAAAAACCCACATGGAACAGAAAACGATGGTGGCAGCGTCCAAGCTGATTTCAAGGTTTGAGGAACTGTGCAGTGTGCAATGGGTGCTTGTATCCCATTAGTAAGTATCGTATTGTTTAAGAATGAAATAAAAATACTTTTCCTTTTGATTTTTTCCCCCGAATAGGTACTGAGTTGTTAAGTCTAATAATAACTTCTTGGACCTAACTACTTAATAAATGGAACTGTTAGGTGTTTCCTTGCCCTGGGTTGGGGAGGTGGGGAGAAGAGGAATACCATGAAAAACTTCCTAAACACTAAGTGCCATTAAGTCAGAACATATGAGAACTCTGGCATTGACACAAGAAATATATCTGTCTTAAAAATGAAAAAGTAGATGTGGTAGGCAGTTTGGAAAATGTAAATTAGCTAAACAGAGAAAATAAAAACTGGCCTTGATTTGCTGCCTAGAGATATAGACTCAATTATTTTGGTGAAAAATTTTTTTTCTTGGCTTGCAAGTATCAGAACCCAGAACCAGTTAATTTAAGATAAAAGAACATTTATTTGAGTGATAAAAAGGTATCCCATGCAACCCAAATGCACAAATGGTTGAGAACTAAGATCTAGAATGCTTGTCCACTATAATTCCTCTAGTCCTGTATTTTTTTCCTGCAAAAATTATTTTATATTTTTAAATGAAACTTTGTTTTGGCAGAAAGTAGAATCCAGTTTGGAACAATTTCCTAAGTTCCTCTCTCACACCTACTCAATTTGAAGTGCCCAGATTTCAGCTATTTTGGGTCTCTCCTCCGTATTCCCCACACCACTCCAGCCGGGTATTGGATTAGTAGAAATACCTGTGGTAGATACACTTTGTCTCCTTCACTGTCCGCTGGCTCTGGTCTTAATCACTCAAGGTAGAGAATGAAGGATGCTAGTCATTCTCCTTTGTTACGTCCCTTCCGTACCTGGTGGGAAAAAGGAAGGGGTGTGGTCAACGGTGGAATCATCCCAAAGTGGCCTGCATAAGTAAGCGTAGCTCTTGGTGTGGTGTGGTGGCCATTCTGAAGTCACTGCTCAAAGGATCACTCTTTGCCCGGCATTCCCACTTTCCTTTCTCCTTCACAGTGGAACAGTGGAAATGTATTGTCTCACAGTCCTGCAGGCCCGAAGGGTGAGATGAAGGTGTTGGTTTAGTTGGTTTCTTCTGAGGACTGTGACTCTGTGGGAGACCTGGGTTCGATCCCTGGTTCGGGAAGATCCTCTGGAGAAGGAAATGGCACCCCACTCCAGTACTCTTGCCTGAAAAATCCCATGGACGGAGGAGCCTGGTAGGCTACAGTCCATAGGGTTGCATAGAGTCGGACACGACTGAGCGACTGCTCTCTCTCGTGTGGCTTCTGGTGGTTTGTTGGCAGTGATTGCCATTAGTTGGCTTGTAGAAGCATCACCTGGTGTCCTCCTGCATCTTCACGTGGTGCTCTTACTATGTGCGTGTGTGTGCTCACATGTCCTGTTCTTAAAAGGGCACCCGTCCTATTGGATTAGGAACCCCCTCCACTCTAGTATGACCTCATGTTGGCTAATTACATCTGCAGTGACCCTGCTGCCATGTAAGGTCACATTCTGAGCCACCTTCTCTTTCTGTATAACACATATAGTTGAATATAGGAAAATTAAATATGCAAGCACTGTGACCCTTTAGAATATTCTGGAGAAGAATGCAAAACCCATGGGAATTTGAAAGGAAAACCATGCCAGCATCTCTCTTGCTTTACGGAAGGCCTCATCCTGCATGCCACCGTCGTATCCTCCCTTTGTGCAAATGTCAGATAGGAATATGTACAGTGGATGAGCCCAAGTCATGGGTCATATTTTTTTCTTTCTATATGACATCAATGCACAGCATTTTGATGAATTTATACCAGGACATGGAATGATTGACAGGGGGTGGTGCTAGCCCAGAAGGATTCTGGGTCATGATAGCCATCTTGCTGCTGCCACCTGCTCTCTTTAAGACACTGTATATAACCTGTATTTAACCTTGACAACCAATCTGGGCCATGCCCAGTGCCTTTTCCATCTTGGGGATGAGGGTGCTGAGGATCAGGCCAGTCGTTTGCCTTGCTCAGGGTCATGTAGCAAATTTAGGATTGAAACTCAAGCTTTTCAGATCTAGAGTCTGTTTTCTTTCTGTCTCTTTGTCTCTGGCTTATTAAGTACCCCAGTTTCTTAGCCTCTCTTGGAAAACAGCATCACAGGAAAAGTAGTCTGGTGGTGTTTCCTGTCTTTCAGGTCTGTCTGTCTTTCTTTAAACAGAGTAGAGTTTACCCTGAGAAATACGAATATTCTGAAAAAAGAAGTTTCTCTGGATTGGATGGATGTGCCAGCATGGACAGACGAGCCTGGGCACCTTTGCCCCCCCTTGTTGGACAGCTGCCCACCGGGAGCTCAGCGTTTCTGGTGCCAGTGTCTCTCTTGGATTTCTTGCCAGGCTCAAGGGTTTGCTTTTGCAATTGCTGGTGCATGGTGTTTGGGATGTTTGTGGGTGGCTGTTTTTTATTTGTGTTTTGTTATCTGCCCTTTGTAGTAGTACCTCTGGCATCATTTCTTGCTGCTCAGATGTTCTGTGGCTTTCAAGCAGGGAGACTTGAAAAATGTACCACGTCAGAGGGCTTTATAAGAAGTTTGGAGTCTTGGAACCAAGGCCAAGCTTATTAGGGGCCATGAGTGACATGTCACTGTAGCCTCTGGGCCTGTGTGAGTGTAATTCTCTCTGCCTAGAAGGGGGTTAGAGACTTGGCAGTGGATGGTGCAAGCAGACAGGTGAAAGGGCTCTGTTGAGGTGTTCAACCTCTCACCACTTTGTTGCTGTAAGAGAAATGTTAGCTGGATTCAAGTGGTCAGATTGCATTTCCTTGTATCTTCTAAAGAAATAAGTTGAATAGACAGTGTCTAGTCTTGATTATTAAAAGTTGGAATAAAACAGAGCTGATCTAGTCTGCCCAAGGCAAGCACGTCTTTGGCCCACCTTGGGCTCTCAGGTCATTGATTCACACTTCCAGGCCCCTGGTCCCTAACCACCGTTTTTGTTTGTTTGTTCCACATGACAGTTTGAGGGAAGTAACTGTCTCTGATGTGGTCTGTCCATTACTTCCCATTTCAGTTAGGAGCCTTAGTATGCTGCTGCCCACCTCCACCCACCCTGACCTTGCATTTATTTCCCTGCATTTCCATTGTTTTTGTCCTTCTGTGTCATCCTCCTCGTCCTGTGACTCTTCCTTATGATATCCACCTGTTGGCCTGGACACATGCATGGACACTGAGTGATCACTGGGGATCTTTGATGCAATTTGGGGGGATGCGGGCAGGGTGGGAAATGGTCCTCATTTCTCCCTTGGCATGTTTCTCTCTCTGTTCTCATTTGCATGCATTCTGCTTGGTGTGGGTGGCAGAGTCAGGTCATCTCTTTGCTCTCAGATGGCAACTGTCATTGTTGATTATGCCTTGCAACTTTACCTGAGTTGCTTTAGAGAAAAAAATAATAAATGTCACAGAAATTTCAATTGACTTGTCAGTGCTAACCTGTTTTGATTCATGGAAGCTAAGTAGAGACACAAGACAGACAGGTTTCTGATACACACTGTTCTCAGCATTCGGGGGATGCCTGGCTTACTCATCCCTGTGCTAGAACATTTTAGATTTGAAGCCATTTTCTCAAGGGCAGTCTCACGCTGACATTTTTAGACCACATGGAATAGCATTTTGTTGCCGTACTGGGAAATGTGGGGGGAAGGCCCCTTTATATCCATGTAAAAATGTCCTCAAATCTAACCTTAGTGACAGACGGGGACGATTTTTAATGAGCCGCCAAGAGGTTTGCCTCTGATATAATCCTGCAAGGATTCCTGTGGAGTTACATAAGATGGGCTTTCCCTCCTATTTGGAATGAGAACATTTAAAGGGGTCAGCCAGTTTCATGCTGGGAAGTCAGTCTGCACATATGCTAAGAAATGGATATATATTTTTCAAAAATGTGAACTCTTTTCCGTCATTGAAAAGGAATGTAAAATGATCTATTTTTCAAAAAGGTGTAGAAATTGATGAGGCAAACAGAAGTCTATGAGTGGTTCCTTTATGGGTTAGCAGAGAATATGTTCTGTGTTTCAGACACTCGTAATAAGATGAAGAAATGTCCCAAGGTGACTGGGGAGGCGTATGGAGTTAATCGGGAATGGTGTGTGTGTTGGGGGAGGCTTGCACATGTGCTTCTCCCCTTCTTTCTTCCTGTCTGTCTGTCTGCATTTTTCTCTTTCTGCTCTGTTTTGCTTTTCCTGTATTGGTTGGAGATGTTTATCTGGTTTTAATGTTACACTGGAAGGCGGTCTGGTTACCTACCTGGCTCTTAGAAAACTGAATCTTAGAAATATTTTGACATGTGTTTGTTCCATCTACTACAGACTCCTTCATGGAAAACATTGTATTCAGCAGGGCCTGGCTACTGCACTTGTGGGAAAGTATTTTGGACCCTAGAGAGGATAGAACATTTGCTTATATTTCACAGCAGAGCTGGTCAGCACCCTTATAGGAATTTAGCAGCAAATGCACATTTTGTGATGTATTTATCCCACTGTGTCATTCTTGATTTTATGAGTTGTGGAGGAATTGGGCTTTGGACTGGTTTCTTTGAGGCATCCTAAAGACTGAGTCTTTAATTTTTTAAGCCAAAGACTAGAATTAAAGTTACCCCAAATTAGATAAATATAAGGGTCTATTGCTTGAAATCAGAGAAACTGTGGGAAAATGATAATGAAGAACTCAAGAAGGAGGGCTGAATGAGTAGAGATGGGCTTCTGTTAAAACAAAGTTCACAGCTTCTCAGGAAAATTTGGATTCTAGTTGTCACAAAGTGAGGAGGCTCTTAAGACCTGGCATCAGACATAGGAGGAGATTTAGAAAGTTAGGTTGTTGGTCTGCATGGCAGAGAATAAGGCTGAAATGTGATAGTTAAAGCTGTACGGCTTTTCTGTGGTGCTGCACTGTGGGACACGAGCTGTCTCTCTTGGTGTCCCTGGCCTTCTGCACATGCCCACCTCTCTCTCTGTCTGTCACTCTGTTACCCTGTATCACATCACTACCTTCATAGATGCAGAACCGCTGCCAGTTCTTCCTCCCCAAGTTGTATCCCTCACTGCTTTCCATAGAGCTCAGTGTTGAGTGTAAGCTTGATAAATGTTGGTGGAACTGATAATGAGGTCCTATAGGTATATTAGCTAGTGATGCTAGCTGCTATAACAAATAACCCCACACATGGATAGTGGCTCAAACCCAAAAGATGTTCTTCTGTTCACTGACAGGACTTCTCTTCCAAGCACTGATTCAGGTACCCTTTCTCCTTCCATCTATGACTCTGCCATCTTCTACCTGTGGTTTAAAAGTTTGGCAGCTTAAAAAAAAAGAAAAAGAAAAGTGGAAAAAAAAGCAAAGAGGATCACTTAAATGAAAATTTTATGCACCGGCCCTGAAAGTAATATACAGTGAGCAAATATTCTATTTAGACAAATGAAAAACATTCAAAAAAGGGGAGAAAAGAGCCCGAGAGGAATCCTTTATAAATCTATGTTCTCTTGTAGAGCTAGTCTATAATTACCTGGAAAGCAGGGATCCTGTTTTCTATACATTCTTTTCTTTCATGGCATTAGCGTATTTCTAAACAAGTAAAGGTGGGGAGATATTTTTCTTGACGACCTTGAGTTTGAGTTTTCCCATGTGTAGAAGAATTCTGTTTGCCTTGCAAGGGTAGAAATCTGGAGTCAGGGAATCACTGCTGCTGGGATCTGATGAGATCATTGAATCCAGCTGGCTGTTTGTATTAATTTCTTAGATGCATGTAGCAATATAAAATGTCCAGCAAGATTTGGTCTTATTTCCCCAAGTATTTGTTGGTTAAAAGAGAGTAAGTTGAGAGTTTTTCAGTGGGGAGAGTTGTTTACTCTAATGTGCCACTGTACCATTTTTAAAATTATGTAAGTTACTGGTGTGCAATATAATATAATGATTTGTAAGTAAATGTCAAAGTTTATACTCCATTTGTAGTTACTGTAAAATATTGGCTGTATTATCCTTGTTGTACAATAGGTGGTTGTCACTTAGTTTATACCTAACAGTTTGCACCTTTTAACCCCCTGCCTGTACTGCCTCTTCCCTCTCTCCATGGGCACCACTGGTTAGTTCCATAGATTTGTGAGTCTGCTGCTTTTTTGTTACATTCACTAATTACTGTATATTTTAGATTCCACGTGTATTATCCTCCCGTATTTGTCTTAGTCTGTCTTACTTTACTTACCATAATGCCCCCCAACTCCTTAGATATTGCTGCAAATGGCAATATTTAATTCTTTTGGAAGACTGAGTAGTATTCTATTATATATTTGTACCATATCTTCTTTATACATTTATCTGTTGCTGGACAGTTAGCTTGCTTCCATATCTTGGCAATTGTAAATAATGCTGTCATGAACATAGAGGTGAGTGTATCTTTTTGAATTAGTTT
This sequence comes from Bos indicus, assembly GCF_029378745.1. Taxonomy (NCBI): domain Eukaryota; kingdom Metazoa; phylum Chordata; class Mammalia; order Artiodactyla; family Bovidae; genus Bos; species Bos indicus. The sequence continues at coordinate 30,027,927 of NC_091781.1, forward strand.
TCTTTTTATGTATAACTGGGAATGGAATTGCTGGATCATGTGGTAGTTCTATGGAGAAGGCAATGGCGCCCCACTCCAGTACTCTTGCCTGGAAAACCCCACGGACAGAGGAACCTGGAAGGCTGCAGTCCATGGGGTCGCTAAGAGTCGGACATGACTGAGCGACTTCACTTTCACTTTTCACTTTCATGCATTGGAGAAGGCAATGACAACCCACTCCAGTGTTTTTGCCTGGAGAATCCCAGGGGCAGGAGAGCCTGGTGGGCTGCCGTCTCTGGGGTCACAAAGAGTTGGACACGACTGAAGTGACTTAGCAGCAGTAGCAGCAGCAGTGGTAGTTCTATAGGTACATGTGAAAGAATGAAATTAGAATATTCTCTAATATCATATACAAAAATGAATTCAAAGTGAGGTAAAGACTTAAATGTAAGGCCAGATACCATAAATCTTTTAGAGAAAAACATAGGCAAAGAACACTCTTTGACATAATCAAAACAATTTTGTTTTGGATCCATCCCTTGAAAGAAAGCAAAAGCAAAAATAAACAAATAGTACCTAGTTAAACTTAAAAGGTTCCGCACAACAAAAGAAACCATCAACAAACCAAAAAGATAACCCACTGAATGGGAGAAAATATTTGCAAATGATATGACAGATAATGGGTTAATATAAAAAATATATAAACAGCTCATACAACTCAACATCAGAAAAACAAAAAACCCAATTAAAACATGGACAGAATACCTGAATGTACCATTTCTTAAATAGCTAGTTATTGATTGGATTTGAAAATTTGAGGTACCATCCAGTGCACTTAATGTATTTCTAGGAAAAATGTTAGAGAGCTAATATTGTCCCTTATATACCAGAAGATTGTGATAGAAGATGAAACAATCACTCTGTAGTTAATGGTGGCTTCCAACACTTTGCTTAATAGCTCCTTTTTATATTTGCAATAACTCACTACAACTCTCTGCCCATTTTACAGTTGAGGAAACTGAGTCCAAGAGTGGTTAGTTAGCTTATTCAGCATAACTTAGCTAAGTAAGTGGACGATCTTAAAGTAGGAGCAGGCAGCCTGCTAATAAGCCAGTATTTCATCTCTCTGATATGAGCAACATCAAACTTAAGAGAGAAGCAATATTATCAGCTCAATGTTTCTAGAATGCTGGCCATTCTCTGGGAATGATCGGATGAAAAGTCTTGATTCGGATTGGCCAGGTTGCTCTGGCGGTTGTAAAATAAACATTATTTTGCTGACAATTATTATAATAGACATTTCCCTGACAGTTAATAAAGTGGTATAGATACTACTTGATAATATGATCCCAGTTGCCAATTTGGCTGCTAAACTCAGGAAACCCCTGGGCAATGGTAGACAAATGCATTCTTGCGTTGTTACTTATTTAACTCATGTCACACATGACTAGACAGCATTTCCATCATTTGAAAGCATTTGGTTATTGCCCTCTTGTTGATGCCGTGAGTCTATAAGGACTTGGACTTCAGATGGATTGTGATTGTCAGCTGTGTTTTGCACAGCCAGGTCTATTTTTTTTTTTTTGTACTTCACCTTCAGGGTAGGCTAATATTTTTAGCCAGAGTAAGACACAATATTTTGATCCTCTTTTTTTGACTTCTTAAAGCTCTGTATTGAAAATGGATTATTTTCTAAGTACTAACTAGCGTGGCTGACCTCATTTCCAAATTGGGAAGCCATTTTTTCTCATGCCAATACTGCAGCTATTTGAAATTCACAAGGGGTAAAACAGAAAGCACCTAGTCCATTCTGACATGCAAGCCACACTGGTACGTGCTTTGCAAATGTTTGTTGAATGACTAAATGAAACAAGTATGTGAAGAGAAGAATGCATCTCATTCTGGTTAATTTGTTCTGTAAAAAATAATATATTTCAGGAGTGAGGTTAGGATGCAAGTGTGAGTTCATTTTTCTTTTGATATAATTTCAAACTTCTAAGTTTAAATGAGGAATTTCCATGTACTCTTTAGCTAGATCACCAGTTATTTACACTAAGCTCTATTTGTTTATCATTTTCTTCCTCTTTTTCTCAGATAGACATTCACACACACACATACACTTTGTATGTTTGCACATAATTTTCCTAAATCATTTGAAAGCAAGCTTGAAACCTCAGACACCTTTGCCATAAAATACTTCAGTGAGTATTTCCTAACAAAGATGCTCTCTTACACTGCTATACTTTATCGTATCAGGAGGCTTAACATTGATACAAGACTGTTGTCTAATTTTGTGACTGTGGCAATAAAGTCTTTGTTAATTATTTTACCCAGTCCAGGATCCTGTCCAAGATCATACATTGCATTTAGTTGTCATGTCTCTTTTATAAATCTGTATTTAATGAAGATTTGATTAGACAAAACCCATGATATTAATAGAATCTCAAATGAACTATACTGGTCATCCTTCTAATCCAGGCTTGGCTGCAGACAGAGTTACTTCTAAATATTGGAGACACAAGGTATTCTGATCCCTTGTTCCTTCCTTTCAAAGATGAGGGTTTTTGTTTTGTTTTTTTGTCGTCATTGTTTTGGCAACTTTCCTTTATAATATATCCATGGATCTCACTACCCTAGTAGGAGAAAATATTTTTCCTTATGTTGAATCAGTACATTATATAGGAATTACATGAAACATGGTTCTCTTCACAGTGTTATATCCTTGTGTTACTGTTTTTCTCTTCTGTAGCCTCCCAGCACAAAAGTCCCCCTTTCTCCACTTTCTTCCTCTTCCTCCTCCTCTCTAGACTTCTTTAATTTCACAGCGGGACGTTGCAGTAATGTTAGATTGGCTCTGGCAAAGGCATTTTGATGACCCCTGTCTCCAGTCATTATAGTAACTAATAAAAGCTTGCAAACGACTGTTACTCTGTAAGCGTGATTCCAGTGACTTGCGGCCAGTTCAGCTGTATAAATATGGAGAGTTTTTTTGCCATGTAACTTTTGATCACAGGGAAATGTATATACCATTCCGTTGAATGTTTCTTTTAAATTTAATCACGTCTGAGTGTAAAATAACAAGCAGAAATAAAATGGCATTGTAAATGTGAGCTTAAGATTCAGAAAGAATGGACCAATTCGTCTGCATAAAAGCATCCTCTACCATGTCCTGCAGAGCATTCTGGGTAAATTCAGAAGGCAGGGGATGGGTGGCATGAAAAGCAAGCCCTTGTTTAAGTATTCAACTGAAAGGCTGAATCACAGGCCTGATATTCTAGAGGGACTAGAGATGCCAACTTGGACCAGAGAATGATGTTTTTCCTAACATTCATGAACTGAACTTACTGAGTTAACATTTGAACCTCCATAGCATGATAATCTTTATGTTATTGAATTAAAATTTTGGCTTCTAGAAAAAAGTCATTTATATATATATATATATTTTTTTTTTTTTTTCCTAAGTTGCCTGCTGTGGATCTAATTAATTATCACTGAGTTATACTTTTACATGTTTGAGCTGCGTTTTTCTTGTCCTTGAGCTGGGCATCTCGTAAGCACTGGAGTGTGGAGCTTTGGAGGAAGGGTGGGAGATGGCTGGCTGTTGGTCTTTCCTGGAGGTGATGTAAGGGAGAGGAATTCCGAAGCTGTGACTAGGCCAGTGGCCAAAGGAGTCAAGTTGCTTACCTGGGTCTGCTCCGCATACAGGAGGCAGTGCTGTGATGTCTGTGCCAGGGCTTGCTGAGTGTGGATGTGTCTGTCTACTTTTCCTCCTCGCCTCTGGGAGACAGAGACACCACACCCTTCCTTTCAGGAGAGCAGATCTTCTCAGGGGGTCCCCGCCCCTGGCTTCTTTCCCCTATTCAGTTACTTGAACAACAAACACTTATGAAGTGCCTGTTTTGTATCTGGCAGTATTATAGGAGTGTGGGAAAAATTAATGAACAAACAAATTCCCACCCCTGTGGATGCTCATATTCTGGAGGGAGACAGGGATGCAGTTGGGGTGGGGACACATGATGTAATAAGCATATTATGTAGTATGTTAGAAGGTGCATGCAGGGGAAGGAAAAGTAGGGTGATGAGGATTGGCGGTGCTAGAGGGTGGGAGTGGGTTGTCCTTTTAGATAGACTGGTTGGGTAGGTCTCTTTAAAGGTTCTGTTTGAGCAAAGACTTGAAGGAGGGAAGGGAGTTAGTCCTGTAAAAGATTCCAGGCAGAGGCAACAGTTAATGCAAAAGCCCTTTGGTGCAGGGCATACCCTGCATGATTGAGGCATATTCAGGAGGTGGACGTGACTGGGGGTGGTGAACCAGGGGAAATGTGGTGGGAAATAAAGGATTTACCTCATACTTGAGTAGCCTGATGCCATTGGAGGTATTGACTTGACTTAAATTTTAAAGGATCCCTGTTGGTGCTGTGTTGAGAATAGATCATGGGCGGGGTGGAGGTGGGGGTAGTGGAAGAGCAAGCAGACATGTTAGGAAGGTGTGTAAGGAATCCAGGGGAGATGTGATGGTGGCCGTGACCAGGAAGTTGGGAGTGAAAGAGAGGAGCAGTGGTTAGATTTGAGATCTGTTTTGAAGGCAGCTTCCACAGAATTACCTAAGGGAATAGATTTGAGATTTGAGACAAACGTATGAGTCAGGATTGACAAAAAGACCATTAATTAGCCTGAGTGGGACTGAAGGATGTAATGACCATAAATTGTGAGGGGGAAGGATGTGTGTGGAGCCTGTTTCAGAAGGAGTATTAGGTTCTATACTTTTTGAGTCTTAAGCTGTCTAGACATCCCAGAGGACATGCCATGAAGGCAGATAGGTACCCATGTCTGCAGTTGAGGACAGAGATGTGGGCTGGCCTGGGAGCCTGAGAGAGCTGGAAGTGCCTGGTAACTGTTGCCAGGGCTGATTATTTTTACATTGTCCTGAAGCTGACCTACTGATTATTCAGGGATTCTCCAGTGTACTGCTAATCCTATGAGCACATAGGAGATGTTTAGTTTAGCTCTTGAAGCTGATGCTTCCTTGGTGTTAGGTGTTACCTCTTGAGCTTTGCTGTCTACTCTGGAAGGAAGCTCTGAGAATCGCAGAAAGCCTGAGCTGAACACAGACTTGGAGGTTGCCTTTCTCACCCCTCACTCTAGGAAGAGGGGATTGGTACCTGGTTGTGGGGCAAAGTGAAGCTGGAATCCAAGTTCTCTTTCTGCTCCTCTGAACAGTGACCAGCTCCTGTAAGAGGCATTCAGAAAACAGCTAATGCCAGGCTCTTGCTTTTTCCATTTGTTTGTTCACCTTTTATTATCCAGGAAAAGTTGGATTGTGTTCTGGAAAGGAGAAGACTGCCATTGCTCTTCTATCTTAATGATGTGTTCCTTGAGTGTTTCTCAACAGGGGCAAATGAGACTCTTCAGGAACATTCATGTGATAGTTTTGATAGCAAAGCAGTCAAGTAATAGTTGGGGAAGGTTAGGGATCCATTTCAGGTGGGGATTTCTTCCTCTCTGTCCCTCTGGGAGAGGAAGGACGGAGCTCTTTGGGCTTCCTACCTTACTTGGAGGGGACACCTGCTCTTGGACTTTCTTCTGAGATAGGGCTTGAGCTTTGCTGCCTGTCCCTAGCCAATATAAGAGATCATTTAGGGCCAGGTATGTGACCCTACCCTCAGCCAGGCCCTGTATCCTGTCTCTAAGGCACCACTGGGAGGCAATATAGCACAGTTTGAACTAGTTTCAAATCCTGGTTCTTCTGCTTTATTGCTCTGGGACTTTGAGCAGTTTTAACATTTCTGAACCACCATTTCCTTTTTTGTAAAAGGAAAACATCCCACATTAGAATGTTGTCATGAGGAGACAAATGAGAAAAATGTACGTCAAGGACTGGGCAGTGCGCTTGGCACATGTAAGTAGTGAATTCATGGCAGGTGTTATCACCATCATCATCATTGCTGGCGTGTCCTGTGGTTCCTACCTGGCTTAGGCCAGTTTGGTTAAGCTCAATTTAGTTTCCAAAAAAGATGTGCTAATTGGATTATTATATTTTCATGTTTTTATATTTATGTATATATATATATGTGCATGGATTTGGAATCTACACATGTATATATTTATCCATTCAAGTTTCTCTTTTACAGATCTGTAAGAATTATATTTTTGTGTCATTGAACCATGAGAAAATTGTTTTTCAAAAGAAGATTTCATTAGGGATCATTATGTAGGCCATCAAAATGGAGAATAATGTACAAATGAAAGTTAGAAGAAAACATAAAAGCAAGAAAGAAGCTTGGTGTATTAACAGGGCCACTAGTAAGAGTACTTACTGTTATAACCTGGATATTTTAGTATCTCGGGACTTGCCTGTCTTATTTTGGTGTTGGATGGCACAGACCAGGCTGTTTCAGGCTTGTGATAAATATTTCTTTTTATTTAATGCTACCACTTGTAGGCTTGTAATCAGGAGCGGCTTATCAGCAGCTTTTCACAATCTGACATTCCACATGGAATGCCCCGATGGAGGAAAGTTAGCACTCTGAATGCTTTTACAGTTGAATTCCACACACATGAATTATGACAAGTGAGGCGACTACTCTGTGGTTTGTTGTGTCTGGTCTGGTTCCTACTTTTAAAGTTGCAGTTGCGTTTGGTCATTTGAAGCTTATTTTCACAGTCTGGCCAAGCCAGCAGGGTCCCGGGGCTCTGTAGGGGACATAAACCGCCAGCCTTTAAGTTTGAGTGCTCAGTAGATAAGCATTTCAAGACTTCATTGCATCATACAAAAGGACTTATGGGCTTACTTAACATACACTATTTGACTTCATTTAGATATTTAATGGAAAGAAAAGCCTTTTATTATCACTGAAGGAAAGAACTGCCAAACGTAGGGAGGCTGAGTTGAAGTATTGTAACGGATATACAGAGCACAAATATATTTCACCGCCTTCCATAATGGGGTATTTAATAATAGTTGTTTCTTTAAATTTAGCACATGTATCTTAGATATTTGCACTTGGTAAATTACAGGCTGTGGTTCAAGAAACTCCATTTTGTTTGTGTTTAAAAATTTGCTTGAATAAGCATGGACTGATTCTTAAAAATGACCATCAGTGGTGATTTATGTTTATTTCTCGAACTCAGATTAGAGCGTCCATGCGAGGAATGAGAACTTTCCCTCCTGTCTTTGAACACACGTAAATGTGAGCAGTAGGTGAGATTGCTGGCCCGCTTGACCACAGAGTTGTTGAGTGTTTTGTTTGATGGGCATTGGTCTCCGGTGTGTATTGGAGTCCCAGAAGGAGAGAGTGGGAACTATTACGCTGTGGGGAAGGCACGCTCCGTTGTCTGGGAGGGAACCCTGCTATCTTGCTGTGCCTGTGGGCCTGTAGAATCCTCAGGAACTGTGCCTGCGCAGATGGCCAGGGCTCAGGGGCAACTGATTCTCAGTTTGAGGTCTACTCCTGTTCTTCCAGAATGCTCCTTGCAGGAGCTGTTGGGAACTGAATTGCATCCCCCTCAGATTCCTGTGTTTAAGTCCCAACCCCTAGCATCTCAGAATGTGACTACATTTGCAGAGTCTTTAAGGAGGCAATTAAGTCAAAGTGGGATCATTAGCATGAGACCAAATCCAGTATGATCTGCCGCCTTAGAAGAGGCGATGAGGACACAGACACTTAGGCAAGGAGAGGACAACCATCCACAAGCCGAGGAGAGAAACCTCAGAGGAAACCAGCCCTAATGACACCTTGATCTCAGATTTCTAGACTCCAGAACTATAAGAAAATTCTGTTGTTAAAGTCTCCTGATCTGGGATACTTAGTTGTGGCAGCCCGAGCTAATTAATAGAGAAGCAAATCGGAATCTACAAGAGAGCATGTCTCATTTGAACAAGTCTTTCATATTATGGAATTTATATCATGGAATATTCATATTCCTATGGAATTCATATTATGGAATATTATGGTGACTCAGATGGTAAAAGAATCCGCCTGCAATGTGGGAGGCCTGGGTTCAATCCCTCGGTTGGGAAGATCTGCTGGAGGAGGGCATGGCAATCCACCCCAGTGTTCTTGCCTGGAGAATTCCCATGGACAGAAGAGCCTGGCCGGCTATAGTTGCAAGAGTCGGACATGACTGAGCGACTAAGCGCATTTCATATTATACTACAGTGTTTAAATTTGGAAGATCATGGCAGAAAAACCTCTTAAGCTTGGCCAAATCCACATAAAAAGCTCTAAAGCTTGGCCAAATCCACATGGCAGGTAGCACTCTATTAATGCTTGCTGAAGGACAGGTGGTCAGCTGTTTACACTGATTTGACTTAAGATTTTTCAGCTTTATGATGGTGTAAAAGTAACCCTCATTCAGTAAAACCATAGTTGGAATTTTGAGTTTTGCGCTTTCTCTACGCCAGCAGTAGGTGGTACAGTGCTCTTTGGTGATGCTGGCTTCCTATCAGCCGTGTGATCACTAGGGCAGGCAAGCAGTACACTTACAACCATTCTGTTTTTCACTTTCAGTGCAGTCTTCATTCTATGAGATACTCACACTTTATTGTAAAACAGGCTTTGTGTTAGATGATTTTGCACAACCATAGACTATTGTAGGTGTTCTGAGCATCTTCACGGTAGCCAGGGTAAGCTGTGATGTTCCATAGGTTAGGCATATTAAATGCATTTTTATTTGTGAGGTTTTCAGTTTACAGTGGATTTATTGAGATGTGAGCCCATCGTAGGATGGGGGAAATTCGTGCTAACATGTAATACTTATTAAGCAGTCACAGTGAGCTGGACCCAGGGAGAAGAGTCTCGCCTACATTACCTGTTTGAGTCTTCACCACAGTCCTGTGAGGAGGGAGCCATTATTATCTCCATCTTGTAAATGGAGGAAACCGAGACAAAGCAAAGTGACACCTGTGGGGTTCAGAGCCAGGTAGTCCTGCTACAGGCTTGTCCATGTTTTTGCTTCACCAGCCTGGGGAGTTCGAGGGAGGGGTAGTTATCTGATCCACTATCACTGTTGGTTAAGGGATACTGAAGCTTGCTCTTTTACACCACGTTTAGGTCCCACCTCAAGAGAGAAGCTATCAAGTGTGTCTAGTGTAATGAAGATGTTGCCAGTCATAATAATCACTCAGATTACAGAGCACTTAAGTGTGAGCCCAATCTGGGCTTTGAACCTGCCCGTTTGACCCTCACAGCATCCTAAGCCGCTGTGCCAGAGTCTCTCAGTGGCCCACCCCCAGGTGATGGGACTCTGGCACCTCATCACTGAGCAATGCTGCCTTCCCTACAAGTGCAGCATCTGCATTTGTCAGGGGGAAGGGGAAAAAGGTGGCTGACATTCACGTTTTAAAATGGAAAAAACCTTGTTCTTTTCTCCCTTATTACTGAAGCATTTTATGATAAATGTGAAAAAATGTTTAACGCAGAGCAAAAATAAATAAATCTATAGTTCTACCCCCTAGAGAAAAGGACTGCTAGTGTTTTTCTATCTGCTTTTCTAGTCTTTTTCTCATGGAGATATACTTACTCTAACTCTAAATGTACTAATATTTTTATGAGTATCAGTGTTAGAAAAGAGCAAGGACTTGGACTTATACTTGCATTAATATCATAGCTTTCCCTTCCTAGCTACCTGACTTTGGACACATTATTTGATTTCTGTCTATATTTTCTGTTTTTAAAATGGGGATAATACATAAAACTTACTTTGTTGGGGTTTGCAGTAGCCCAGGGTATGTAATGTGTTCTTTTGCAGCATCTGGCACACACTAAATAAACCAGAACTTTAGAAAGACTAGTGGAGGTGATGGAATTCCAGTGGAGCTATTTCAAATCCTGAAAGATGATGCTGTGAAAGTGCTGCACTCAATATGCCAGCAAATTTGGAGAACTCAGCAGTGGCCACAGGACTGCAAAAGGTCAATTTTCATTCCAATCCCAAAGAAAGGCAAAGCCAAAGAATGCTCAAACTACCGCACAATTGCACTCATCTCACACGCTAGTAAAATAATGCTCAAAATTCTCCAAGCCAGGTTTCAGCAATATGTGAACTGTGAACTTCCAGATGTTCAAGCTGGTTTTAGAAAAGACAGAGGAACCAGAGATCAAATTGCCAACATCTGCTGGATCATGGAAAAAGCAAGAGAGTTCCAGAAAAGCATCTATTTCTGCTTTATTTACTATGCCAAGGCCTTTGACTGTGTGGATCACAATAAATTGTGGAAAATTCTAAAAGGGAATACCAGACCACCTGACCTGCCTCTTGAGAAACCTATATGCAGGTCAGGAAGCAACAGTTAGAACTGGACATGGAACAACAGACTGGTTCCAAATAGGAAAAGGAGTACATCAAGGCTGTATACTGTCACCCTGCTCATTTAACTTCTATGCAGAGTACATCATGAGAAACGCTGGGCTGGAAGCAGCACAAGCTGGAGTCAAGATTGCCAGGAGAAATATCAATAACCTCAGATATGCAGATGACACCACCCTTATGGCAGAAAGTGAAGAGCCTCTTGATGAAAGTGAAAGAGGAGAGTGAAAAAGTAGGCTTAAAGCTCAACATTCAGAAGACGAAGATCATGGCATCTGGTCCCATCACTTCATGGGAAATAGATGGGGAAACAGTGGAAACAGGGTCAGATTTTATTTTTCTGGGCTCCAAAATCACTGCAGATAGTGACTGCAGCCATGAAATTAAAAGACGCTTACTCCTTGGAAGGAAAGTTACGACCGACCTAGATAGCATATTGAAAAGCAGAGACATTACTTTGCCAACAAAGGTCCGTCTAGTCAAGGCTATGGTTTTTCCTGTGGTCATGTATGGATGTGAGATTTGGACTGTGAAGAAGGCTGAGCGCCAAAGAATTGATGTTTCTGTAGTGTGGTGTTGGAGAAGACTCTTGAGAGTCCCTTGGACTGCAAGGAGATCCAACCAGTCCAGTCTAAAGGAAATCAGTCCTGGGTGTTCATTGGAAGGACTGATGCTAAAGCTGAAACTCCAGTACTTTGGCCACCTCATGCGAAGAGTTGACTCATTGGAAAAGACTCTGATGCTGGGAGGGATTGGGGGCAGGAGGAGAAGGGGACAATAGAGGATGAGATGGCTGGATGGCATCACTGACTCGATGGACCTGAGTCTCAGTGGACTCCGGGAGTTGGTGATGGACAGGGAGGCCCGGCGTGCTGCGATTCATGGGGTCGCAAAGAGTCGGACACGACTGAGCGACTGAACTTAGGAAAACTCAGTTTTTGTAACACGTCTCTGTTACTTAGCAATATAACCCTCAACATTTGGTGAGCAGGTATGATTTGGGGATCATGTTTCCTTCTGTGTCTATGTTTATTTTTCCAACCCTTTTAAGTGACTGCATAGTATTTCACCATCAGTATGAATCATAATATATTTAATTTTTATTGGATATTTATTTTTCCCAGTTTTTATATATTATATACAATGCCGTGATATGTTTCCTCACACCATTGTCGCTGATTTCTCCCCCAGTGGTTATTGTTTCATTACAATCAATTCCAAAGAGTAAGGACTTAACAGGATGTGCATGCTTTAAAGGTTGCTAAAGCAGTGCTAAATCCTGCCCACCCCCTGCACCTAAAGGCTGTGCCAGCTTACCTTGAACCCAGCCATGGAGGAGAGTGCCCATTTGTTTGTAAAACTTTGCCATAAAATTAAATTGATAAGTTTAAAAGAGAGGCAGAATTATGCTCTGTGGATGACTAACTCACATCTGTTATCGTCAAGGATAAGCAATGACTCCGAACTGAGAAGGGAGAGACCAGTTGGATACTGATGTTCAGTTAATTGTGTGGTTCAAGAAAAGATGACAACAGCTGTCATATCAGATCCCCCCGAGGGTCAGAATTTCTATACAGAGTTCTCAACCCATAGTGAGATTTAATTAATCTTCACAGCAACCTTTTGAGGTGGGATCTCTCTTTAGCCCCATTTTATGGATGCAGAAAGAGAGGTTTAGAGAAATCACATACTTTGTCCAAAATCACAAATTAGGTTACTGTGTGGCTGACTGGGAAGTTGAATCCAGGCACTCTCTCAGGTTCTTGTTCTTGTCCTGAGATATTGGAAATGGAAATATGATTGCCGGAGCCAGCATGGAGACAAAGTGAGACCAAGCAGGGTAGCTGGCTAAGCCTGGGGTGGGGGCAGAGTAGAAGGGCAGCAGGGTTTCTGGCTTGTTGGAATAGAAGGCACAGCTTCAGAGGCAGACATAGCGGGGTGGAGAGAAGGGCCCCATGTAGACCAGGTGTGCAGATTCAGATGTATATACAGGAGTATGGAGTCTGGGACTGGAGATCTGCCAGGAGATACAGTAACACCCGTTGCCCTGTTGTACAGCTTACATGGATCATCCTGCTTAATCCTTTTACCACCCCATGACAGGTGACCTGTCCTTACCTTCATGCTATAGTTGCAGAACTGAGGCCCAGAGAGCCTGAGTAACTCAGTCCACCAGTGTCCCAGCCAGAATCAGAGCCCAGGCAGCCAGATCCTGATTTGAGCCAAAGAAGATGGGAAGGAGAGCTTTGTGAGGAGTTTGCACCCTGGGATGTGTTGTTGGAAGTGATCGCTCCCTTCTTTTGAACTTTGTAACAGTTATGGTCTGTAGAATTCATCTGGCAGTTAATCACATATTCCCCATGACACAACTCTCCTTGTTTTCCTGAAATGTTATTTCAATCACATATTGTTATTTAGCTTCTTGTGCTGAGAAGACAGCTGAGCCTGGATAGCCACCTGACCCAGCTCCCAAACATGCACCACGGTTCCGCAGAGGGGGGCTACATAAATGTGTGACTGAATTTCATTTGAGGGGTCTTATTCTGGAGACTTTTGGACAGACAGCATTCATGGAGAGGCAGGGAGAGGGAAAGGAAGGAGTGTAGACAATGCCTAGGGTTTTGATCAGGTGAACTTCAGAGAACAAGGAGGAGACTGAGGACTAGAAAGCATCCTCCTGCACAGGGAATGAAAGGACGGTGCCTCGGCCGCGGGCATCAGCCCCACTCCTCCTGTCACCTTTCTCTGTGGGGATGTCCCCTGCGACTTCTAGGTGTTACCAGGGCTCACTTGGTTCTGGACTTCCCTCCTGACCAAAATTTGCCCGAGTGCACGCAAGCAGCTGAGGGATTTCGACTGTGGGAGATAGTGTGGTGCTCCCGATAGAGTTCTAACCCTGTATTTCCAGTGGGGCTTCATCTTGAGAACCTTTCCAGATTTCCCTTTTGAGCTTTTGGAAGAGTAGTAGTCTGTTGTATTGGGTAATGTGAAGGGAGGAGACTTGGATTTCAGATACGAGTGCTGGTATCACTTACTAACCCTGGCCTTGGGTGGAAGACTTGGCTTCTCTGATCTTTCCTCATCTGTCAGATAGCCGTATTTACTTGTGAAGATTATAAGACCTTGGATGGAAATGCTCCGTCAGGACAGAGTGCCAGGTGTGGACAGGGCTCCATGCATGCTGGCTGGTCTTAGAAGTGGATGTCCTTAGGACAATATCCAGAGGCCTCTCACTCTGTTAAACACCAAGGTGAAAGGTCAGTGTGTTCCTTTCTTTTCCTGTATTTATGCTATAGATATTTCACCACTTTGACCCTTTGATAATTCTCCCTGATGATTTGGTCGTAATCATCAGCTCTTCTCCTGCTCTCCCGAGGCATTTCCAAACCACGCCATTCCACCCCGTTTCTCAGAAGGAAATGTGGCCGTCAGTCACTGGGTCCCTCTGAGACTGGTCATCATTCTCACATCCATTTACCAGGCTGCACTGCTGCTGCCGCCAGGTCGCTTCAGTCGTGGCCGACTCTGTGCGACCCCATCGACAACAGCCCACCAGGCTCCCCGGTCCCTGGGATTCTCCAGGCAAGAACACTGGAGTTGGAGTGGGTTGCCATTTCCTTCTCCAATGCATGAAAGTGAAAAGTGAAAGAAGTCTCTCAGTCGTGTCCGACTCTTCGTAACCCCCTGGACTGCAGCCCACCAGGCTCCTCCGTCTATGGGATTTTCCAGGCAAGAGTACTGGAGTGGGGTGCCATTGCCTTCTCCACCAGGCTGTATTGGGTTATGTTTATTATTATTATTTTAACTTTGTAAGAATTATCTGGATGTTGTTTTTTAGTCATTTTATTAGTCATTCAACTTTTTTGTTTTTTTTGAGATGGATGAAAGACAGATCACTTTGAGCAGTGGGTCAAATGGAGGTGGCTGACTGGGTAACTGTGTCCCCGCTGAGTCAGCTGTCTGCTCAGACAGCTAAAAGCTGAAGAATGCTGATGACTTGTCACTGGCCAGCGTCACAGTAACTTGAAATTCCGTTTCTGCTCCTCAGTTGTGGGAACTTGGATGCCATTGGTGGATTGTTGGAAAGCACTCCAAGTATTGTATTGATTGGATTATGGAGCCTGGAATTGTCAGTTATCCCCTAAAGTGGCATTTTCCATTCAAGGCTGAGGCATAAAAATTATGAAATGGGATGGTTAAAAAGGTAGGATTCCATGCTGTTTATTTTTAGAAAGGGAAAGCCAGGCTCTGACAAACTCTGATTCGCAGAGGCTCTCCAACAGTTGGCAAAACGGGGACAAGGTTTGTGCTTCCTACTCATTGGTCGTGCAGCCTCCAACCCCCTGGGCCTTATTGCCCTTCTGCTAAAACTGTCTGGACAGCTGTTTGTTTTGGTTCTTCTTCCTTGATTGGAGAGACAATCTCAGTATCAAGGGTGATGGCTGCCTCAAAATGCCTTTGGCCCCTTGTCCCTTCATCATATCTCTGAATCACATTATAACCTTGGGAAAGAAGTCTTAGAAGTATGTTTGTTCTCTGATATCTGTGTGTTCTGTACATTAGGTGTCTTGGGCGAGGGATAAGGTGCCATATGGGGTTACTTTGCCTCCCTACAGTACCATACACAATGAAAGAATAATGCTTTGTAAATGGGGATGTTTATCTTCTTATGCTACCACAACTTCAACTTCCTTGTTGGTTTTTTTTTTTTAAACTTCTTTAAATTGGGCATAGGCTTAGAAGATGATTTGAAAGTAGGGGGCAGGGATGAGGGTGGTATTTGCTTTAACAGAGTTTGGCCTCTTGTATTTTTTTAAGTAAGGAATACAGGCCTTCCTCAAAGACCTGTGGTAAGAAGGCTTTTGTTGCTAGTTGGAATATTGGGACCCAGAGAATTCTCTGGAAGAGAGCTTTGACCCACCTCTGGTGGGATTTCATGTTTCATTCCACAGACCAATTGTTTTAAACAGTACTTTTAAACCAGCTTCAAGACCACTGGTTTTTTTCAAAAGTTATTTCTCCCGTTTTACTCTTGTGTTTCCTTCCTTTTTCAATAATAGAGGACTCTTCTGTTTTACAGTTGAAGCTGCTACCTTTTTCTTAATTTTAAAGCAGGCAGAAATCATCACTGACTAGGCATCTCAGAGAATTGCAGTTAATACTGTGACCTAGTTGCTTTCTTCATTTTTAGAAAATTTTGTTTTATTTTTCCCCCAACATCAGCTCTGTATGCTGATTTTTGTAACCTTAATCTCTCATGGAAAATGTGGACCCTATCCATTCACATGACAATGATGTCTGGTTTCACCATGTTATCTCTTCCCGTGGAATATCACCACTGGGGAAACTGAGACTTGAGTTTGCCAGTCTCCTTCATCTGCAGGACCCGCCATTGTCAAAAATTATAGTGACAAATTTCTTGTTAATAGCCTCATCACTGTGAATGTGATTCTTGTTCTCATCCAGTAGAGAGCCTTGGTTACCCACAACCCACTTCCAGCTTTTGATCAGATACATAGGGATCACCTATCAAGTGTGAAGATGAAATAATATCATTTGTTTACCACCTTGAGTTGTTTACCACAGGCTGTGAAAAATATGTTTTGAATTTAAAAGTGCAAAAAACAAGTGTACCAGCTATCAAAAAGTTCTCCCTGCAAAGTAAACATGTTTATAGAGCAAGACTCAAAACAAAATACTTGATCATGATAAGCCCAGCCAATGAAAAGAAAGTAAACGTGTTTACCACGAAAACCTTATAAAGAGCCCAGATGGCAGCCAGCCCTCTGCTCGCTTGACTGTTCTTCACGGGAGCAGCTAGGCTCCCCTGGGCTTCAAGGATGCATGAAGCACTTGCCCTGCCAGGAGGCGGCTCCTTTTTCAAGCCCTGCTCTCTCAGCGTAGCCCAACTTGTCAGTGAGGGTGGAAGGCTTGTTTTTTGTGCGACTAAGCTGAACCTCTAGTGGAAGGTATTTGTGAAACTGAGCCTCGAGTTCCCATAAATCTTTAGCAACTTGTCATAGATGACTGCCAAGTAGGCTTATGGGGAATCTTATCTTTCTGGCTCCCTGATAGAACCAAGATGAGTATCACATATAACAACCTTCTGTGTCCTGGGCACTGTAGTGAAGACATCTAGGATATAAACCATGAATCACACCGAAGCCTGGCTTCACCCATCTCATTCAGATGAAGGAACCAAAGGGCTTGAGCAGGAAGTTGGTAGAAAAGACATAGTCATCCTGAGTGATAACAGGGATTTTGGGGATATGTGGAAAATGAGCCTTAGATGCTGTAAAAGAGAGAAAGCTTAGAAGGAGGATGATGAACTGGGCATGTGGTAAAGAGGTAAGAATTTGAGTTTTGGTGCCTTTTCTCATTGCAGTCAAGGAGCAAATTCAGGAGAAATGACCCTGTGAGTGTTGGCTCCATGCAAGGTCATTAGTGAATTTCAGAGTTCAAGGTCTTTGAAGTGGAACAGTTCTAAGGAATGGTGAAATCAAAGTTTTGGCCATGCCTTCAGGTGTAGAGGAAGTGGTAGTGGTTAATTAGAACTTAATGCACCCTTACTCTGGGCAGATATTATCCCAATTTTCAGGTATGGAAGAACTTGCCCAAGGGTATAACTAGTAAGTGGCATGGCTCGGATGGGACATGAGCAGTTAGCCTGAGCACTCAACTAATGCAGTATACTGCTTCTCAAATAGGCTGAAAGCTTTTAGGATAAGTTAAGATAACCCAGTGTGTATTCATTTACTTGAACAGTTGGCAGTTTTTTGTTTTTTTTTGAGTGGTATCTTATCTGAACCAGGCCTGATGTAAGCCTTGGCCAGGCTGTTGGAAGGGCCATCTTCATGGCTATTGAGGTTGATAAAAGTGGTCACACTGAAGGAATGTAGACCAAAACTGTTAACCAGATACTGAAACATCTGAGATAGGTGTAGAAGTGCATTTGACATTTAGATTTAAAAGCTGTATGGTTGGGTTGGAAGCAGTGGTTCCCTCACATACAGTCATCAAAAGAAGGGTTCCGAAGAGTCAGGGAATCACAGTGGAGAGGAATGATAGTATTCTCCATGGGGTAGATGGCAGGCAAGGTAGACTATTAGCAGAGCCATAACTTGGCTGTAAGAAAAGAAAGAAAGGCCAACTCTTCCCTGTTTGCATGAAGTCAGGGGATGTTGCTATGCTAAGTCACTTCAGTCGTGTCCGACTCTGTGCGACCCCATAGGCGGCAGCCCACCAGGCTCCCTGGTCCCTGGGATTCTCCAGGCAAGAACACTGGAGTGGGTTGCCATTTCCTTCTCCAATGCATGAAAGTGAAAAGTGAAAGTGAAGTCGCTCAGTCATGTCTGACTCCTAGCGACCCCATGGACTGCAGCCTACCAGGCTCCTCCATCCATGGGATTTTCCAGGCAAGAGTACTGGAGTGGGGTGCCATTGCCTTCTCCAGGGAAAGATGAAAGGGATATCTTTAAGGAAAAAGGAAAGTCTCCATATTGTTCATGATGTTAATCTTGGAAGGTGGTGGAAAGAAATGAGCACTGGGGCTTCCCTGGTGGCTCAGTGGTAAAGAATCTGCTTGGCCAATGCAGGACCCTGGCTTTGATCCTTGCTCTGGGAACAGCCTGCTTGCCATGGGGCAACTAAGCCCGTGCACCACAACTATTGAGCCTGTGCTCTAGAGCTCGGGAACTGCAATTACTGAGCCTACGAGCCCCAACCACTAAAGCCTGTGTGCCCTAGAGCCTGTGATCTACAGCAGGAGAAGCCACTGCAATGAGAAGCCCACACATGCAACTGGAGAAAGCCCATGCGGCAACAAAGACCCAGTGCAGCCATAAATAAATATAATTTTTTTTTAAAAGAAATAATGTTAACTGGATAATTTTTTTTTTAAAGTGAGCATTGGAGCCAGGATATAGGATAAAATGGGGTTCTAGAATGCCTGGGAGGCAACAGGATGATGGTTGAATTCAAGGAATTCACACTCCTTGAATTGGGGGTTACAGTTAAGTCACTTGTTATCAACATCAGGGTTCAGACAGAAGCTGTATTCTTCCTGGGGAGATGGGGGGCAGGCAGACATATAGAGCAGGAGGGCCAGCCTTCAAGTTTTAAATGGAATGTTTAGGGGATTTTCAGTGAAGAAGAGCAATAAACAAACAAAAAAGGTTAATAGTTAAGCCTCAGTGAACTAGAAAAGTAATTACTTAGCAACTGTATTTCCCCATGTGTTCTAATTAATCTAATGGGTTTACTTAAAAACTTGTTTTTGAACATAGATACCAGCAAGTCCTCTGGTGAGTTGGAGTAAATCTTATTAGTGAAAGTTAAGTAAAAGTAACAGTGATTAGTTCTAGGAAACTTTGTTGAAATGAAGTCAAGTGGGCCCAGTGAAGCCACAGATGTTGATGGTGGTGGCTCATTTGGTTTAAACTTGGGTGATGGTTTTGATTAGAACTTTAGAACTTAGCTGTTCAGATAGAGGCTTATTTAGGGTACATTTGAGGTTACAATTTTTTAAAACAGATGTATTATTTGTTCTTCTTCTCCAAGCCTTATTAATCAAGGCAGATTGGCATTTTATTTGTGAGCTGACAACACGCACCTTTTTTTCTGTAGCTGATTTGCTTTCTGAACTGGATTCAGCATTGTCAGAAAGTTATTCACGGGAGTTGGTGATGGAGTCTGCTCCACCCACTTCTGTTCCATTTCTATTTTGGTGCTATTTGCAACAAAGGAAACTAAGTTAGTAAATTAGAGAAGGATTGAAGTTCTCACAAATGCTCTCCTTCTTATCAGGTTGTATAACCGATTAGACAGAGTGGTCCCACTCTTCCTGTGGAACAGGGCCCTGAAGGAACACAGGTGCAAACCCCAGCAGGTGGCCTTGGCCGTGACCTCCCGGGTCTCCTGACCTATCTGATGGAGGTATATTAAGTAATCTATAAAGATATATATGTATATGTATGTACATTCATCCATCCATACATATTTATGTATACGTGAGTATGTATGTGCACATATACTTACGTGAGTCTAAAAGTTCCACATACAGCATTCTAATGGATTTGAGTTTTGGATCAGTGTTCCTGCAGAAAGTAGGTGGCTTGTCCCTCTCCTGGGTCTGAGAGGACAAGGGAAGGGGCACATAATGGAGCCTGGAGAGAGAAGCTTCAGGGATAGGGCTGCCTGGCAGGAGCTGTGATCTTTCATAGTCAGCCTTCAGTGCCCTGGCGGGGAGAAGTCTGGGCAGTAAATGCCCCTTCTTCTCTGTCCGCCTGAGATGAGACCTCCACTGGTTGTACAGCTGGAAGCCAGAGGATAAGAGTACTTGTTGATGCATCACACACGGTAGCTTTCCAAGACACAGGGCAAGGTGAGGAACTGGGGCAGCATGGCTGGTGGAAGATCTGAAGAAATAAATGGAAAATCGCCCATCCAGTACATTCTGTTCTGTGACCTCCTTTGGGTCTGACTCTGCCAGACTTGCTTGGACAATGCGTGAGAGAGGTTGATGTCGGACAGGGGGTCCCAGATCTCCAGAACAGCAAGAAAGCACCTAGTTTTATACAGCTTTGCTTCCCAAAGCATGGTGTCTGGACCAGTAGCACCAGCATCATGTGGGCACTTGCTGGAGATTTTCAGGCCCTGCCCTGTACCTACAGAATGAGACAACCAGGGGGACAGGCCCAGCAATCTGTCTTTTATTAGCTCTCCTGGAGATTCTGCTGCATTTCCAAGATTGAGAACCACAGCTGGATGTCTTGAGGTGTTGGATGACCAGCAAAGTATGTCAGTTTACTAAGATGACCACTATTATCTTGCTTGGAAATGCCAGTGACAAGCATGTTGTCTGTTTGAGTCCCCTGCTTGGAAACTCTGCAGACTCCTAATCTTTTTTATTCTTAGGATAGGCTCTCTTCAAAAGAAGTGGAATAATGGATAACACATAGGCCATGGGGGCTCATACCCCCGGCATTTCTTGCCTTTACTTTCCAAGTCCTCCTTTCAGCCATGCAAAGAAGTACCCAGCAGGCCCCAGACTTTGGAGGTTGTTTTTGAAAACAGATGCAAATACTGCCTCTGCTGTTGTTATTTTCCTGGTGCCTGGCAGTGTTTGGTAAACAACTTGATTGCTAGGTCTTGGCCTCAGGGAACCACAGCTGCTCTTTCCAGCTCCCTGCAGACTTTTGTACCGAGCAAGGATTGCTTCAGGGAAAAATAAACAGGGGAGAACAAAACAAGAAAACAGCACTGTTGTTTTGTGGCTGCCTCTACCTGTTTTCCTGGAGCTGTTTTGCAACCACAGGCTCTGAGCTTTGATTCCTAACTTGAAAACACAAGGCAAAACCCCCACGGCACCACAGGCTCCTTTCTCTGTTGGTTAGAGGGCAGAGTGGCCGCCTCTGCTGAACTTGGAAAGCCTGTTGTAGTAGCCACTGGAAGGATCTGTGCATTTTGAAATATGTAAATTAAAAAAGGAGAAAACTTCATTCTTTCTAATGACCCCCAAGATGGTAATCTGGCTTTTCAAATCTCCAGGAAAACAGATTGAATATGGCACAATTAATGGTTCAACACTTCTAGGCTTTTCTCAAAAATGTCTTAATGGGCTTTTAATTTATTGCAGCTCCTGACTAGCAGGCTTGAGGCAGAGTTGCTGTTGACCCCTCGGGGCCAAGGTGCTCTCTGAGGTGTAAGTGAAATAGAAGAGAACAAAGGCCAAGTAGAGAGTCTGCCTTGACCTCTCTGGGCGGAGCCCCTGGGACTTGCTGGGTTGCTGGCCCTGCAGTGGCGCAGTGCACTACAGAGAAGAGGCCGGGGCGCATCTTCATCAGAGTTCCCTGGTAGAGCTGGTCAAAATGCAGATTCCTTGGACTCCAGATTGATACTCTGGAATCTGGGGGCAGGAAGCTGCATTTCATGACAGTGTCCTCATTGTGTATCACGTTTGTAGTCCAGGACCTTGGTGATTGACAGCCACTGTGAACCAGTGAACCTGGGTGGGAAGCAAGCGATGGCTTTGCCAGACTTTTTAAAATTTCGAGACCTACATGTCCTTATAATGCATTAACTTTTATTTACTCACAAGTTCTTGATTTTTTGGCTCCCTCTTCTTAAATCAGGCAAGCTTCTTTCTGCAGTCTTTCTCTTTGAGCTTGAAATGCATCTTTCTGAATGTCCTTGTAGAGAGATTGTAAACTTTTGATTGTCTGAAAAGACCTTTATTTTGAAAGATAATTTTTCTTGACATGCATGCAATTCCAGGTAGATGGTTTTTGCCTCTGGGTGGTGTTCTGGATAATTTTATTTGGATACTGGTTTTCTGGTGGGTTTTTTTTTTTCCTTTTAAATTTCAGTTGCTATATATTTCATTTCTAGAGGTCAGAGTTTTGGTTAGAGTTACAGAGCTTGATTTTATAGTATAGGTGTGTATTGCATGTATATATATATTGTATGTATTTTATAGTATATGTACTATAGATACATATAAAACTATAGTGTAGTTTATGTGGTGTTTTGGTTAGAGTTATACAACTTGTATTTTATAGTATATATGTATGTATATGTATGTGTTGTTGTTTAGTCGCTAATGCATCTTTGCATTGCAGGAAGGTTCTTTATGGCTGAGCCATCAAGGAAACCCATATATGTATTATAGTATGTGTATATGTGTGTGTGTGTGTGTGTGTATGGGGCTTCCCTTATAGCTCAGTTGGGAAAGAATCTGCCTGTAATGCAGAAGACCTGCGTTCAGTTCCTGGGTCAGGAAGATGCCCTGGAGAAGGAAATGGCAACTCACTCCAGTATTCTTGCCTGAAGAATCTCATGGATAGAGGAGCCTAGAGGGCTACAGTCCATTGGGTCACAAGAGTCGGACACAACTTAGTGACTAGACAACCATTATATATATATATATATACACACACACACACACACATAGTGTTTATTTAATAGTGTATATATTAATACTATAAATACATACAAAAACTATATATATTATATATAGTATTTTGATTAGAGTTATAGAGCTTGTATTTTGTAGTATATGTGTATTATTTGTGTATAGAGAGTATATTTATAGTATTATGCACTGTACAAATATATATAAATTATAGTATATCATTTATATAGTATTTTGGTTAGAGTTACAGAACTGATATTTTATAGTGTATATATGTATTTGTGTATGTATATACTATATGTGCCTATAGAGAGTGTATAGTATATATAGTGTGCAAATACATATAAAAACTATATATAATGTATATAGATTATATAGTATTTTGGTTAAAGAGCTTGTATTTATAGCATATAGTATATGCATATGATTTATATATACTATATACAGAGTGTATTTATAGCATATAGTATATGCATATGATTTATATATACTATATACAGAGTGTATTTATAAATCTATAGTATATATAGATTTATATATACTATATACAGAGTGTATGTATATCCTGTACATATGCAAACTGTAATATATCATTCATACAGTATTTTGGTTAGAATTATAGAACTTACAGTATATATATGTGTCTATGTATATATGTACTCTATGTGTGTGTAGAGAGTGTATAGTATATATAGTGTAAGTACATTTAAAACTTAGTATCTATCGTTCATACAGTATTTTGGTTCGAGTTGCTCAGCTTGATGGAGATGAAATTGAGTTTTGAGTCAGCTGAATTCTTAACAGAGCACACAAAACCAAAAAATTTCCACACACCACAGTGATAGTTTGTCCTTTATTTTTTTAATATGCCTGGTGACACTAACGTTTTAGGAAGTCAAGCTGATTAACACTAATGATACTCGTAAGCTTTGTTTAACCAACTTATGTCTTAGCTAAAAGTCAGCCTCTGTGTGCATCCAGAGTGGAAGTCCTGTATGATCCGTCTCTTCTCATAGCAGTTCTTGCACTCCTTGGTTCTTTAACCCACCTGTGAACCTTTGACTGCGTTTCCCAGGTGACTCAGTGGTAAAGAATCTGCAGATGTCAGTTCGATCCCTGGTTGGGGAAGATTCTGTGGAGAAGGAAATGGCAACCCACTCCAGTGTTCTTGCCTGGGAAATCCCATGGACAGAGGAGCCTGGTGAGACCGTCTATGGGGTCACAGAGAGTTGGACATGACTTAGCAACTACACAACAACACAAAGCCTTCTACTAAGATACTCTGTTTTGGAGGAATTCCTTTGCAGTCCCGCTTACATTTTCCTTCCAAAGCTTGAAAACCTCCAAATTCCTCTCAAAATCCCTTATCTGCCCAGATACCTAGTGTCTTTTAATGTGCTCACTTATGTGGCTTCTCTGTGCTTCCAGATCCCTCTTGAATCACAGGCCAGAGCTGTGTCCCCAGCCATCATTTGGTATAGGGGTTGCAGAGGTTCTTTTTCTTGCCTTTTTCCCTTTAAATTAAATGTGTTCTATTAAAAAGTTAGCTGCTATCTTTTAAACATGAGGAAATTTTACAAAATAGTGATTTGGATTCTTGCGTTTGATTTTAGAATTGAAAGCTGTTACAGCCTGGGGTTTATGTTGTCACAAGGCAGTAATGGGCTTGTGGGGCTACTTGCTGCTGCTGTCTTAGCTAAGAGAGCCTGGGGCCTCCAGCATGCAGCCTCCCTCACCACTCCCTGGACCTTTTACCTGGTCTGTCTTGCTCACTCATATTATCTGCCTGGTCATTGTGGATGCCTTAGCTTTCCCAATACGAACAAGGAAGCTCAGGTCAGAAAGGTCTACAAGGCCTTATAGCCAAAACTCACTCAAGCAAACCTCAGTCAGAAAAATGTCTAGTGCAAGGTAGGCACTCAGCATTTTGTGTTAATATATTGACGAGAAAAAGCTGGATTTCTTCTGACTGCAAGCTTTGTCGAGTCAAGTTCCTAATAGCTGTGTGATATTGGCAAGTTACTAAAACTTTCTGTGCCTTGGTTTTCTTATCTGCATGTAAGAGTGTCTTTGTGTTAAGAATAGAGTTAAATGAAATAACTGTTGTAAAATACTGAAAAAAATATCCAATGCAGTGTGTATTTTCAATGAATGGCAAGTGTATGCTTAGAGGATCCTGAGAATTAGTTCTTTAAATTGTTGATTTGTTTATTGACTCAGTCTGTCTTGAGTGGCTGCTATGAGCCAGGCATTTTTCTAAATTTTTGGAAGATAACGAAGAATACAACAGCGACGTTTCCTTGTCACTTGGAGCTTATAGTCTAGTGGAGAGGACAAGTGAGGAAATGAGAAAAAAGTTTATAGGTGATGACAAGAGCTCTGAGGACAGCAAATAGAATGATTTAATTGGGGGTGATAGCTTAAGTACGTAAAGTGAGACCGCATGCTTGAAGAGGCCTTTGCCTAGAAGACCCTGTGATGAGAAGGAGCCACTTGTTTAAGGAGTAAGCTCATGGCATTCCAGGTACTTGGGAAAGCCAGTGCACTAAGTATGAGGTAGGAAAACCCTTGGCTTCTTGAAATGGATGTCCCACCACTGCATCCATGTTGTAGTTGAGGATTGAGTTGATGGCTGGTGGTGGTGTCAGAGAAGTAGAAAGTGACTGGATGATGCAGGGCCTTCTAGGCCAGAGAAATAAAAAGATTGTGTCCTGAAGATGGTGAGCATTTTCAGCCCCTTTCTTTTTGCTACATGACATTGACTTAGTAGGTTTGCCGAGCTTCCCTGAGTCTTGAAAATGCTTCTTGTATCTCAAGGCTACTTGGAGTTTGGACACAGGGGCTTTATCATTTTGAGACAAACTGTGGTCTGTGATTGGCCCTATCCAGTTACCTGGTAGTTTGGAAGAAATACAGAATCTCAGGCCCAATTCCAGAGACACTGAACCAGTGTCTCTGGGAATGGCCCAGGAATCTGTATTTAGAAAGGTCTTCAAGTTATTCTTATGTATACTGAAATATGAGAAACACTCATCTGTAACACACATGGGTACATTTCCGTAGGAGCTGGAGCTGTAGTTTTGGGAGAGGAATGGAAGCCTTCCATGGTCACCCTGGGGGTTGTTAGCTGCCTAGGCTGCAGGTGTACCAAAGTGTGGCGCTAGTGCCAAGGTGAGAATTCCTCTGTGCATGTGCAAGATCCTCTGCCCACTGCTCAGTTTTGGTGTTGATGGAAGATTCATGGTAAAAACCTTCTTTTTTAATCTGGAAGCTTGGAGGAGAAGCTAATAGTTTAGGTTATTTGACATAATAGGCTTTATCCCCAAACACTAAGATGCTATGAGGTAGAAGGGACATGAACAGCATCAATTAGTGACCTGCCCTTGCAGATGAAAGGACTGGAATCCTGAGGTATTAAATGACTTTCCTGGAGCCACACGATTGATGACAATACTGGGTCTAGCATTCAGGCTTCTCCACTTGGGCATCTGCACATTACATGATGTGTTTTATCTTGATGGAACTATCTCCAAGAAACATCTCTTGCTCCTTATATGTAATTCATAAATGTTTGTAGAATTATTTTGGAGGAAAATGATTATAGTTACCTCTGTTCCTAGTTTTGACGTTTATTATTATTTTTGAAACAATTTTTATTTTTACATGTTTTTATCTTCTAGTAAATAGAGTTACTTAATATGAATCAGTATGTTTATCCATGTCAGATTTGAGTTAAAACAGCTTATTGTTACTGAACACTTTATAATTGGGCAAAAATGCTATTTTTGTTACGCCAACATATGTAAAATATTTGGCACAAAGTCTGTAATAAACAGCAACCTCTCAGTGTATATGTTGAAGTAATTGGTATCTGTATCTTTCAAAACATTATTTCCGGTTTATATTTTACAGCATCACACTTGATATATTGACATACCTCATTTGAAAGGTGTTTTCCCCTACCTCTAGGTTCTATGTCTATAGCGCTGTTTTCAAGTTTAAGGAAGTGGTGGTTTTAGAAGTTACATCTTAGTTATGTGTAAAAAAATATTTTTGTATTGCAGTGTCCCAGGAGCTTTTGCTGACAATTCCAGTTTCCAAACGAAACATTTGGGCAATGGTGAAGGCTTCAGTACCTTCTCACATTTGCTGTCAACAATGAATGGACGGATGTGATGCCTGCTGGTCAAAAGGGTGAGTGAACATTTAAGATTATTTGTCTCAAAATTCACAAGGCCAAATGTGGGCTGAAGGGGTCCTGCCTAATGCAGGAAACTGAAAAAAATCCCAAGTTCATCGGAACAGCTACACTGAAGATGAGAGACTGTCACTGAGAAAGAACAGACACTATCATTGTTTTCTGGTAGAACCTTTTGGGATAACTTGTACACTGATCTGAGAATTTATAAAAGGTATAATAGGACACAGGAGAACTTTTTTTGTTTATGTGATTCTTTTAAGCATAATCTGAAGGACAGGCTGCCTAAATTATGAGCTACATGCACAGTTGAAAGAGTAATTGCGTTTTTTTGTCTCATTACAGTTTGGTTATAAAATGAACTACCATGAAATAAGACCATTTTGAGTGGTGGGAGGGGGATTTAAGTCTGATTTGTTCATTGAGAAGGTCCCATCCCAAGACTTCTACATGACTGGGGTTCTTGAGAAAGGGAAAGGGTTGGGAATTGTGGACTGTTAACAGATTTGCAGATAGACTTATGAGCATTTTTTCCTATCATAGTTCTCCTCATCAGATTACTCATTGTAATTTTTAGGGGAGGGTGTTAGGAGAGGTTTGATGATCTTTTTCTTTTACACGTGTTTTCCATATTTGATGACATCTGTCGTGTTCCTCAGAACTTGCTGGCTACCCTGTAGTAATGAATGAACAGTAGTGACTTGCCTTTATCAGAGACAAGAATTGGTTGAGCCTAGTTGTTCTGGGTAAAAACTCTGACATCATTCAATGGTAGCTTTGTCATAAAATGAGGTCAACTTTATGGGAAATCCTTTGGTTTCAGTTTTGTAGTGAATGTCATTTAATAATAAGAACCATTGGTATAAATTCACTTTGTTTGTCTTAGTGGAGCTATATTTGAAACAGATTCTATTTAATGGAGGTAAGTACAGTGAAGTAGAAAGAGCACTGTATTAAAAATTGGGAGACCTAATAGCTAGCTGACATGGGAAAGTTAGTCTCTGTTTTAATTTACTGTATTTAAAATAAAGTAGGTTGGTTAAAATGTCGTATTTGTCATTGCTAATGAGGCCCTGGAAGATGTCTGTTTAAGTCCTCTTATTTTACAGGTGGAGTATATGCAGCCCAGAAAGTCTAATTTAGTTGCCTATGTCCCTGGGATTGGTCAGAGCCAGGTTTTTTTTTTTTTTTTTTTTAATCATCAGTGATTCTCTCTAGCTTATCTCAGTTATCGAGTGTGACATCCAAGCTCTGCAGTTTTGTAAACCTTCTTTGCTGATATGTGTCTCTTTAAAGCTTTTGTTTTGCATTCAGCTGCTTTGGGCCATATTTGGCTTCCCTGGTGGCTCAGAGGTTAAAGTGTCTGCCTGGAATGCGGGAGACCTGGGTTCAATCCCTGGGTCGGGAATATCCCCTGGAGAAGGAAATGGCAACCTACTCCAGTACTCTTGCCTGGAGAATCCCCTGGAGGGAGGAGCCTGGTAGGCTACAGTCTACGGGGTCGAAAAGAGTCGGACACGACTGAGTGACTTCACTTTCACTTTTTAAAGATTTTACAGTTAGAGGTCATTTTGGCAAATCCTTCCCATTTCGTAGGTGAAGCAGCCAGCCCAAGTGTTAGAGACCAGGTGATCCTCAAAGAGCCTGAGGGCTTTAAAATTCACTTCACTTAGGCTCCTTTGGTATCTGATTACCTATCACATTTCATTCTGCTGGAGCTGGAGATAGAGGAAAAACAGAGTCATGTCTCTTCCTATTATAGTATCCTTTCACTGGCAAGTAATAGCAAGTAGAAATCAATAACACATAAGGCAAGGATGTACACCATGAAAAGAAATGGTTAATGGAGTCATGGAATTTTATATCTGTTAGGGTGCTTTGATGATCTTGTGGGATGGTCCTGGGCAAGTCCTATGGTTCCTTCTCCTATGAAGCTCTTCTGAGGTTTTCCGTTGCTAAGCAGCTGTGATAGACTTTTATAAGTGGTCTGTAGACCAGTGAGCAACTAGCAGGCATTATAAAAAATTATATCTTTGGGGATTCAGGTAGAGTTGAGAACAGAGCCTGGGTCTGTCTTATGTAAACATGAGAATTCATAGAAGTGGTTGGACTTCTGAAGGTATTGAATTAGCAATAAACTCAGGTTTGAGGTTACCTGTCATCTCCGTCTTCAGTGTTGAGAGGGTCCAACTCAATCTCACTGTCATAAATTAATGTATGAAATTGAACAAAACTAAATGAATGGATTTATTGAAGACTAGGCTCATTTTGTTCATTAATTTCATTTGGGTAAGGCCTTCTATTTGAAAAACCAGTTTAAAGAACCATAATGAAAATGATATCTCTTGTATTGATATTAGGCCCAGACACGTACCAGTTTTTTTTCTAAAGAAGGAATTTGCTTCATATTTATCAGATTGTGATTAATTTGCCTTCACTATATTTTTAGTAGGAAGTGAAGATCCCTGAAATCTGATGAGCTGGGGTGTTTTTTGTGATTCTCTATCCTTGTTTAACCTCAAAGCACACCTTTGAGATTTGTTTAAAGGACTGATTTTCTTCCTGCATGATGCAGTAACCTGGCCTGTGATGCACTGCATATCTGGCAGCTAGTTAATCCTTCTCTTGTCAAAAATGTATTCATAGTCATGCATTCAAAAACGTATTCATTCTTAGGGCTTTTAGAACTTTTAGAACAATTCATTGACTAGCCAAAAGAAGCACCAGTTAATTGTTACAGCTGATAATTTGGAGTCTTTAGGCACGAAATCACCTCCAGTTCTGAGTGAAATGTTTCGTGATAAGTGACCTCATGGTGGAACAAGGTCCCAGTCACAGGAATAGGCAGCTAGAACAACAGATTCCTTACTCCAGTGCATGGAAGTGTCACCACATAAGAGATTTGGACAACCAGATGATTATGGCAGAATTTTTCGTTCAGAAAACAGGTAGTTGGGTAATGTACTCAATTTGTATTGGTGATAACCATGCTTGTGTAATAAATCGGCTTAGGGTCAGGATCCAGAGAGAGAAAGGCTGAACACTTGAGAGGTCTCTTTGTGATGTGATTCTTTAATGCCATCCCTTGCCAGCAGGGGATCAGAGTTGACTCCTGCTTCCTTGGTATGAAGCTTTAGTTGTTATTGGTACCTATGTGATGCACATCACGAGACTCCAAGAGTGAAGAGCAGGTAAGTCTGCTGCATATTTAATAGGCAGTTAGCCACAGTGTTATTAATAAATGTGATAATAACAGTCTGGATTTGCATAGAGTTTTCCTGAGAAGAGTTGACTGTAGATGGCAAATATGTTGGCTGTCCATCCATCTCCTAGCATTGCACTCTCCCTACCAATAAACTGTCCCTCGCTAGTGGATCTGAGATAAGGGCATAAATATCATGCAGCATTATTTTGTCACCAGTTATTTTTGCTTACTTGTCCATAGTTTATCTTTGGATCTCTCTTATCAAATTCGTAGCTTTTGACCTACTAGAAAGAGGGAAAATAATTGATGTAGTTTAAGGCTTGATAGTGGACTACTTTGTGGCTGGAAGTTTCTGGAATTTTTTAAAACTCAAGAATGTGGATTTTTGTCATTGCTTCTGAGGTAGGGTGTGGTGGTGGTGCAGCTTCCCGGAAGTGAGGACCGATAGGTGTCCGGGGCCAGGAAAGCTGGACGGTGGGCTCCCCCTCTGAGCTGCCTCGTGCAGAAAGCTGGTCAGTGGGCCAAGCCACTGGCTCTGCTGAAACTTCCAGTACCTGAAATTTTGACTTTGAAAAGTAATTTTAACAATTGAATAAACTATGTAATATATTTTATAAGCCGGGGCAAATGATCTTAAGTATTTTGGTCTCTTTCATAACACAGTGAGCCTAATATTGGTAAAAATACAGATCTTCACTCACGCCATAAAGAGAGCCTAGATTTAATAAGCAGTTATGAGTGCTGGCAGCTGCCTATCAAACTGCATAACTTGGACTCCAGCATGTGAAGGCAGTGTCAACTTAAATTTTATCTCAGAAGTTTTTTTTTAAGCGTTTATTTTGCCTTTCTCTCCAGTCTCTAACCTAATGCAAGTAATGTAATTGGCTGAATATTTTCCACATAGCTAATTGGCTAGGGGCCAGGGGGGAAACCATTGTCTGGCTTGATGAAGATCCGAAATTAACATGACATTTACGTGGAGGTAATGGAATATATTAGTAACCTGGTAATGCAGGAGGGTGAGAGGAAGAGTGTCCATCCTTTCCTGCACATAAGCAGCGGGAGGAGTTCTGATGACGGTGAAACAAGCCCCAGTACCCGCCACCCCAGACCCCCCAGGAGCTCACAGCATGGCCAGCCGGTCCTTGTGTTGCTTTTACTTTTGAATTCTTAAGACAGAACTGTAAGACAAACTAACGAATTACTCCATTTGTCAATTAAAAAAGAAAATCCACCAACTACTATTGTAAGATTAAATTCCAATTAGAAGATTGCATTTAATTCGGAAGCTATAACATTGTTTTAATGAATTCTCTCTGAGGTGACAGTTTGTGTGAGATAAATTTATATGGTGTAGGTAGGTATAAATTCATTGGATAATGTTAAACATGTTACTTCATATATATTAGCTGTGAAATTTATTTCTTCTCTAGTTATGTCCCCAAGGAGGTAGAGTCAGAGGGAAAAACATATCTTCAAAGAAAGAACCCTTTCTGTCCTTTCAGATACTTGCTCTAAAACAGCCTTTTTTCTCACTTTTATTAAAAAAAAAAAAAAAAAAAAACTGTTAAATTTCTGCGTTAACTGAATTTATGATTCTTGGTGTATGCTATTTATAAAATTGAATATAGGTTTTATGATATAGGAAATTAGTCTAGGAATGAGAATATGATCCAATTTTGTAATAAAGGTAATCTGCATTTATATTGCAGATATTTTCCATTTTTTCTCTAAGCCCCTTATGGGATTATACACACATTTCTTTGGACATACAAATTCACTATGAACTTTTAATGTAGTGGGCAGGCTTTTGTTCTTCTGACATCTGCACTAAGCATCGAATCCTTTGCCTAAATCAAAAGTGACAAACATTTTGGACACACTTTCGATTGTATAATTCCTTCACCTCTGTTGGTTCCTGTGTTCCTGGCAGACATCGCTAATTGATCACATTCTCTTCTCTGCTCTGTGTGGATGTGGTCTGAGAAATTCCTCCATTTAGATTCTTGGAGCTAAGCTTACAAATCCAGCATTTACATGAATGTGCTCACAATCATGTCAGGCAAGTGATTTGTCTTTGAATATAGTATACTTACCCCAATATCTGTCACACAAGGCGATTTTGAGAAAATTTTACACAATACTGGCAATTACCTGGTTGTGTGACAACTGGATTTTGATATGTGTGCACCATATGTATATGGTTTGGTAGGCAGTTTATTTTGTACCTTTTAACTGGTTTTGGTGTTACGTGTCTGAAGCATTATAGTTTTGTAGTTTTTTTTTTTTTTCAATTTCTATAACTTCGGAAAAGATAAGAGAGTCTGTTACCCTCTTGTTACCTGGGCATTAACTCAGGCTCAGACACGGCATGGAAGTGGCGGGGTGAAAACTAAACTAGACTTTCCCTCTTCAAATGCAGTTTCTTTCTTAAAGGGAGGGGCATATACACGTAGCAGGTGCTGACCGGGGCCCAGCAAGTATCTTGCAATTTCCTTTTGCATATTAACCTTGGTTTTTGTCAATACACTGAAGCCAGCTGTACCAGCGAGGAAGGCATTCAACTATTATATTTCAAATGATACCTTCTGTGATGTAAAATTCTAGGAACTTCAACTACATGGCATGTTGTTTTTGAAAATAGTAGGTTTTCTCTTCACTTGGTTCAAGTTAACCCACAGAGTTTAAGAGAAGGAAATTTCCATTCAGCTTATGTTCAAGCTACTGCCCTACCCTGTGGAGAACTGACATCCTTTTAACTCCTCCTTAAAAGAAAAATGAGCAATTAGCATATCTACATACCATTTAGTTAACTTACATTTCAGTTTTGTTTCAACGTATTCTTTGATTGTTTAGTCATGGTAACTAGAGTTCTGGAGAATGGCTGAGGTTAACATGTGGATTGGTAACCTGTTGAGCCACATTTGTAGGATAACATGATTGGCTTTTGTCAAAGATGCCAAAATCTGTGAGCCCCGTATGGTCTGACCTGGTGGTGGCTCTTGGATTTCTCTGTTACACATTGTTTGTTCTATATAGCGCCAACCAATTGATTGGAAGAGGCTCATGAGATGAAATCTTCTTCATCCCTCCTCATATTCTGTGAGGTTTTGGTAATAATTGTACCAATAATTATTTGTACCAAATAATTATAGCAGCCAGTCATTGAGCATTTATTTTGCCTGTAGTGGTTTAGATATCACACAAAGTATCTCATATCATCCTAACAGTATCTCTGTATACTTGATATTATTATTCTGGTTTTATTATTGAAAAGAAAGAAGCTCAGTGTCTAAGTGACTATTCAAGATCACACAGCAGGTTTTACAAGTGGAGTTTCCCTGAAGGTGGGCCCTTTTCAAAGCCTGTGTCTTAACCAGGAAGGCATGCGACATCCTTACCTTTGATTCCATGGTTCTCTAAGGTCCTTTTATTTGATTTACGCAGGGAAGATTTTGTAGCTTCTAGTTGTCTTCAGGAAGAAGTGGAATCCAACTCATTTAAATCCAACTCATGTAGCTTAATCTACACACAGGATTTTTATAGGACTGGGATAAAAAAGGGAATAACTTCTTCCAATTTTTTTTTTTTTTTTCAAAAATATTCCTTACTTACTGGCCTTTTCCTCTAAATCTAAAATCTCCCAGATACATGTAGTTGGGCTTAGTGTTGCATGCTTCTTCCAGGTCCTCTTGTAAAACAAAGATGCTCTAGGTGATGGTGGCTCATGGAATCCCTAACATCCAAGCAGATGAGTTTTCTCCTTTGATACAACATGAACAGACATAGGGCCAGCAGGCCCGCTGATCCAGAGAACATGTGAAGAGAGGGACAACCTGGGCTACTGTGCTTTTGTGCCCAGGGCCAGAGCCAGGCAGTGGCAAGGTCAGGCCTGCCACTTTGTCACGTGCGTTTAGATCCCTGTGTTTGAGCTGCAGGGACTTCTGCCCATCCAGGATGGACTTGCAGGCTGGAGGGCCAGGAGGCTAGTTTCAGGTATGCTCTGTGGAGGTTTTCTTACAACATGTGCATTCAGTTGTTATTAAGGGGATTTTTCTTTCCATATGTTTTAGTGTGGCATATTGGACTGTGTAACGGGGGAGCCTGGTGGGCTGCCGTCTATGGGGTCACACAGAGTCGGACACGACTGAAGCGACTTAGCAGCAGCAGCAGCAGCAAGGGTGAAATGCGATGTTATTTTGCCATTTCCTTTACACATTTTCAGAAAAGAAAAAATGTAGCAGAATCTTGATCTTCTGGAATCTGGGTGATGGGTATATGGGAGTTCATGGTACTATTTTCTCTACTTCTTTGTATATTCTACCACTTTATGATGAAACAAGGTGTGTGTGTTGGGAGGAGGGGCATCAGTGAGGGGCTAATCTGGTTTATTATCCAGCCTGGTGTTGGTAAACCAGTCACCGGGTAGAACCAGGTTTCTACTCCTCTGTCCTCCGTACCACCTTGGGCAGCCTTCAGCTGCTGGTGTAATTGAATTGATACGGAGTCTTAGGACAAGGAGATGCTAACCTAATCAGCCAAGAGTTGAAGTAATTTTCTGAACAATATAGATAAAATAACTTTACCTGACATATAAGCATTCCCTGACTAACCTACAAAAAATGACAATGGTTGAGTAGCTGTCATAACGGAGCGT
The DNA here is from genome assembly GCF_029378745.1 of Bos indicus. Classification (NCBI taxonomy): domain Eukaryota; kingdom Metazoa; phylum Chordata; class Mammalia; order Artiodactyla; family Bovidae; genus Bos; species Bos indicus. Next base: position 30,062,182 of record NC_091781.1, read on the forward strand.
ATGTGACATGCCAGGGGCTATGATACACCAGTTATGGAGTTTCTCTCTAACCCTTCAGTGGGCAGAGTTTGAAAAGGTACAGAGGGGACTGCACCCAGGGCCCGTTGGACTTTCTTCTGTTCCACTTCCAAGTCCTTGGAGCCTGTTCTTCAGCATGTGATTCAGGGGCTACCTGAATTGTGTTAAATATAGATTTCCAGACCCATACCCAGGTAGAGGACTAGAGCTTGGTCTCTGAGTTAGCATAGATAAACTCAAGTCCCCAGGCTTCACTGAGAGGGTTACCTTGGCCACGTCAAGGCTGCTCTCCAAGCTTGAGTTTCCTCCTCTGCAACCTGTGGACAGTGGTAGCATCTGCCTTGTTTTCTGTGAAAAGTCCTCAGTACTGTGCTTGGCACCTAGTAAGCACTAGGTATGCATTCCCTGAAACTTTATTTTAACCTTTTTGAGACATTTACAAATACCCCGACATAACTGGGAATGTTAAGGATGTAGCAATTAATGCTCCAGGTGGCATTCTTTGGTGGATATAATTTAAACCTTACATATCCTAGAAGCATTTTTTAGGGTAATTATTAAAAACACTTTAAAAATCAGTGTTACGAGTTTTTTATGTAGGTATATGAAAAAGAATTCTGTCATCAAAGTGTATAAGAGTTGACAAGTGTAAATATGCAGTTAGACAGTTTCAAAAAACGTGTATTATTTACTGATCAATGTAGTGTCTCCTCTGGAGCCATTACACTCAGTCATTTCCTGTCAATCTCTCCAGGCTGTTATAATCAGACTATGGATATGCATATTAAAATACAAGAAAGTTATTGTGCATGTGTGGTGGCAGCTTTTTAATTGTTAATAATGTTGCTGCTTTAAAAAGATATCAGGATAGTATTCTCTTATGATGGTTAATAGTCATCAGAATTGAAGGAGGGCTTAGGGGAGCTGAAACTCAGGGTGGGCGAACATGAGGCCCACAGGTACCGATCGGTATCTGTGCTTCCAGGCAGTGCCTCGTGATAAAAAGGAAGAGCTTTTTATCTGATTTTGGTGCTGAGTACATGGAGATTCCTTTTTCTCTTTTTTCTAATGTGTTTTTGGAAAAGTTTTATAATTAAAAAAAAAAAATATGCTTCTATATGTGTGTGCTGGTAAAAGAGCCATCTAACTTCTCTGTTGATAACAGTGATCAACAAACTTTCTGATCCAGAGAGGAAATATTTTGGGCTTTGCAGGCTACCTGGTCTCTTGCAACTACTTGCTGTGTTGTATGCAAGCAGCCATAGGTGACTAGACAGCAAAGGTCCGTCTAGTCAAAGCTATGATTTTTCCAGTAGTCACGTATGGAGGTGAGAGTTGGACCGTAAAGAAAGCTGAGTGCCAAAGAATTGATGCTTTTGAATTGTGGTGTTGGAGAAGACTCTTGAGAGTCCCTTGGACTGCAAGATCAAACCAAGTCAATCCTAAAGGAAATCAACCCTGAATATTCAGTGGAAGAACTGATGCTGAAGCTGAAACTCCAGTACTTTGGCCACCTGATTTGAAGAGCTGACTCACTGGAAAAGACCCTGATGCTGGGAAAGATTGAGGGCAGGAGAAGGGGACAAAAGAGGATGAGATGGTTGGATGGCATCACCGACTCCATACACATGAGTTTGAGCAAGCTCAGGGAGTTGGTGATGGACAGGGAAGCCTGGCGTGCTGCAGTCCGTGGGGTTGTGAAGAGTTGGACGTGACTGAGAGACTGAACTGATACGTGATTCATATGTGAATGGTCATTGCTGTGTTTCCAATAAAATTTATTTACAGTCCTTTGAATTTCTTATAATTTCCATGGATCACTAAACAGCAGTAGTTTAATTTTTTCCCAGCCCTTTAAGAATGTAAAAACTATTCTTGGTTCATGAGTGTAGGGTTCCAAATAGGGTCCCTGTTTGGCCCTAGGGCCTGTGGTTTTCTGCATCTTCTTGCAGCCTGAAGCAACATTAAGGCTGCAGTCTTTGTTGTAGCTCTGTCACCATGCTTGGGCCTGATCATTTGCTCTCCAATTTCTGATGAAATAATAATGTCATCATGTTTTCTTCACATCTCATCTTGAGATAGGTTTGTTCTGTGTGACTGGATTATTTATTGATTTAGAGTGAAATTTAGTGAGGGTTCCTCCTCCCTTTCCTTTATTTAAAACAAGAGAAAGGTGAGCCTGAAGTGAAAATGAGGTGGAGGGTAAAAGATGAAGTGAAAGGGAAAACAAGTCACAGAAAATAAATGGATTCTGAAACTGGTATGTAAGATCTATATTCTCTTCAATACAGTGTTTTCTGGTATGTGTTGTGTATCTCACCAGTGGAATTAAGATGAAATATTTTACAGTTACAAAATGGACCTTTTTTAAAAACTTGAGTTAGGTATTATATATATATATATATATATATATATATTTATACACACACACACACGTATATATAATATGAAAGTGAAGTCGCTCAGTCGTGTCCAACTCTTTGCGACCCTATGGACTGTAGCCCACCATGCTCCGCTATCCATGGGATTTTCCAGGCAAGAATACTGGAGTGGGTTGCCATTTCCTTCTCCAGGGGATCTTCCCAACCCAGGGATGGAACTCTGGTCTCCCACATTGCAGGCAGACTCTTTACCATCTGAGCCACCAGGGAATCCATATATAATATGAAATAGGTAGCAAAATACTATTAGCCCATCATTTGGTTTCTCACTATTGCTTAAATGCAGCATTTAATAAAATTGAGAGCTTTAAGGAAAAATATAAGAATTACTTAAAAGTGGTTCTTGGGCACACCAACACTCGGAGTGATTAAAGCAGAAGTTTTTTCCCCTAAATATCCCTACTGTATCGAAGGAGGAATAGAGATAAGAAGGCTTATAATCTGTGTCATTTGATTTTCTCCAAAGAAATGTCTGGAGGATGAGAATGATAAAAAATGAGACAGAAGTAGACTCACAGACAGAAAACAAACAGTTACCAAAGGGAAAAGGTGAGGGGATAAATTAGGAGTTTGGGATTCAGATATACACAGTACTATTTAGAAAATAGATGACCAACAGGGACCTACTGTATAGCATAGGGAACTCTATCAATATCTTCTAATAACCTTTAATGAAAATGAATCTAAAGGAAAATACATACACAGTTGTTTTTCAGTTGCTCAGTCATGTCTGACTGTGAACCCATGGATGACAGCACTTCAGGCTTCCCTGTCCTTCACCATCTCCTAGAGCTTGCTCAAACTCATGTCCATCGAATCAGTGATGCCATCTAACCGTCTCATCCTCTTTTGTCCCCTTCCCCCGCCCTCAATCTTTCTCAGCATCAGGGTCTTTTCCAGTGAGTCAGCTCTTTGCGTCAGGTGGCTAAAGTATTGGAGCGTCAGCTTTAGCATCAGTCCTTCCAAAGAATATTCAGGGTTGATTTCCTTTAGGATTGACTTGGTTTGATCTCCTTGCAGTACAAGGGACTCTCAAGAGTCTTCTCCAGTTCAAAAGCATCAATTCTTCTTTGCTCAGCCTTCTTTATGGTCCAACTCTCACATCCGTACATGACTACTGGAAAAACCATAGCTTTGACTATACGGACTTTTTCGGTAAAGTGACGTCTCTGCTTTTGAATATGTTGTCGAGGTTTGTCAGCTTTTCTTCCAAGGAGCAAGTGTCTTTTAATTTCATGGCTGCAGTCACAGTACACTGTGATTTTTGGAGCACAAGAAAATAAAAGTTTGTTTACTGTTTCCATTGTTTCTTGATCTGTTTGCCATGAAGTGATGGGACTGGATGCCATGATCTTAGTTTTTTTTTTTTTTTTAATGATCTTAGTTTTTGAATGTTCAGTTTTAAGCCAGCTTTTTCACTCTCCTCTTTTACCTTCATTAAGAGGCACTTTAGTTCATTTTCACTTACTGCAATTAGAGTGATGTCATCTGCATATCTGAGGTTATTGATATTTCTCTCGACAGTCTTGTTTCCAGCTTGAGCTTTATGCAGCCTGGCATTTCGCATGATGTACTCTGCATACAAGTTAAATTAGGGTGACAGTACATAGCCTTGATATACTCCTTTCTCATACAAACACACTATACATATGTTACACACACATATATATATGTGTGTGTGTGTGTATAATTGAATCACTTTGTTATACACCTGGAACTAACACAATATTGTAAATCAGCTGTATTTCATTAAAATTTTTAAAAAATTTTAAAAAGTGTGAGCATTCTGGAGAGAAGTTACCTCATATTGAGTCTCCTCTCCCCTTTCTGTGAGAGATTTTAATCTTTTACCTTGTAGACAGGTTGGCGAGTCAAGGCTAGGCAAACTGTGAGGAAGAGAAGGTTCGTTTAGTGGGCCTTTTTCATAGCATGGAGGCCAGGGTATAACAAACACAGCATCAAGTCAGAGAATATGTGGGACCAGAGAAGAGAAATGAACATGGATATTTTTCAAGAATATTATTCAAGAAGAATAATGTAGAGGATTATTTCTTTCTCAAATATCATGATTCAACTTACTGGGATGTGAAAGGGAATGGGTTTCTGGTTTTTAGCAAGCCATCACTTATGAACCAAAGTATTGTTGTTTTAGTTGGGGAATAAACATCTGGAAAGGATGATGTACCTCTAAGAAGCAAATGTTTTTACCTAAATGTAATTAAAAAAAAAGGGAGAAAGTAGGCAAGAGAATAGAACAAAGGTAGAATTATGTTGAAAGCCTTGGAAATAGTTTCTGTTTTTTGTTGTTGCTGCTGTTGTTGTTAAATGAAAAATAAACATATTTCAGGATCCAGAACCAAGACCTAGAACCTTTAATGTATAATATAGTATGGAACATGGCAATTAAGAACACTGGATATTAGCCAGATTTGCATCCTGGCTCTGTATGCTTGTTATCAGTATATACATGGGTAACTTACATTGCTCTGGGCCTCAGTTTCCTGATCTTTAAAATGTGAATATTAGTAGTATCTATCATAATTCATAAATTATTGTGGATTAGATGAGTTAATACACATAAGTTGTTCAAAGAGTTGGCGTGTAGTGATTTTCAGGGAACAATTTAGTTAGCTATTAGCACTAAAGTATTTCCCAAGTAAAATATGTGGCTTGAGATCATTACAGCAGATTTGCCATTGTCTTTCTGGAGTGTCTCTGCTGTGTGGATTTTTATGTGTATCTGTGCCCATCGGTGATACACATCATACACATTCAGAGAGTCCTAGACTTTTAGTATTCACAGAAATAGTAAAAAGCCCGTTGCTGTCCACATGCATGCCTCACATCTTTGAGGCCATATTGGTTCTACATGAACATCCAGCCTATTTGAGTAACTCTGGGATGGTAAACTTCTGTCCTTCAGATAGCCCATTTTATTATTGACCAGTATTTAGGACTAGGAAGTTGTTTCTTCCACTGGACTAAAATCTACTACTCACAGGCATCCCACTTAATCTTTTGGTGCTTTGAAATTCTATGAAACCCATTTCTTCTATGTGACAATCCATCAAATATCTTCAAATAGTTAACAGATCCTTTCTTAGTCTTCTGGCTAAAATCCTTTGCTTCTTCTGCTATTCCTCTCTCGTTTGGTTTTAAGCATCCTGTAGCCATCTGGGTTGTTTCTCAAGTCAGCGATAGCCACAGAGGTGTATTTTTTGTTATGTGTCTACATTTATGTGAAATTCACCTAATAGAGCCTCTTTTCCACAAAAATGTCTTTATCTTTTGGAAACATTTTGACTTTTCTTAATTTGCGTCTTAAATCCCAAACATGGGAAGCTGCAAGGTAAAGGAATTAATGCTCAAGAATCATAACCTTGAAAGTCAGTATCGGCTTCCCTTTGTTCTGAGCCAGGTGGCTGTATAGGAGCAATGGGAGTAATGATGGTTGTAGTGACTGCAGGAGCAGCTTATTGTGGGCCTACTATGTGCCAGCTATTCCACTCAGTCCTCTAGTTGCAGTAGATTATTTAATTCTCATGGCTATGAGTCTGTTGAGTTTTATTCCTGTTTTCAGACTACAAAAGTAGCGTCAGGGTCAAGTTGGAAGCTTGTTTAAAAAAAAACAAAACAAGGATTTTTTGGTTAGTATGATAAGAATTATTCATCCATATAGCCTTAATCCATATAGTTTTCTAACCTGCTTAAGTAATTGTGTCATTTTGGGTGTCTTTTGCTTTATCCATTGTAATGCATGGGAAGGATACAAGTAACATAAAAATTAGCTCCCTTTGTGGGGCGAGTCTACTTTTATTCTATCAAAACTGTCAAATTATTTTTAAAGATACTGCTATTCTGAATGGGCTTGAGCCTACACATGCAGACACTGGGGATGGAATACTTCTTTTGCTCTTGGCTTTTCCCAAATGACTTTCTCCCCCTCCCCTTCTTCCCACAAGACTCCCAGAGAGGAAGCCAATCACAATGTTATCGGCAGTAGAAAGATTTCAAAATACACTCATGGGCATGGGTAACTTGGGGGATGGCTGGGTGCCTCCTACAAGACTTAACACATTTCCTGAACATGGAGCCTCACCATGGCAACAGCCATGTCACATGACACATCGGTGACACATGTAAGGTGCTGCCACAAGGCATCCCAGGTTGAGCGCCTGTGATTCATTGTTTCCACTGACACAGTGACTGCTGCAACTCGCAGTTGGAAGGTTCTCTGGCTTTCAGTGCCATTAATGCACACTGACTCCATGGCACATGGAGGGCTCAGGGAAGGGAAGCATCAATAAATAAGTGTGCGTTGTAAACATTGCCTTCATTAGCTCTTCAGAGAGATACATGTTCGTCATTCAAACCCCTTGCAACTCGAATTCTTCTTTTTCTAAGCATATTTTGTTGGTAACACCTTGGAAGCTTGAAAATGATTTTATTTTTATTCATAGTTGTACCCATTTCCACTTGGCAAACTTTAGAAGAGAGTTCACGATGGCCCCCTTTTAGTATTTATTTATATTCTTCACATGTAGCAGATTTATTGATGAAGGAATGATTCTGGGAATATTATATGTTGTTTCTCATTGTGAAATTTGCTGAATACTTTGCATAAATCAGTTGATGTTATTAGGGGTCCCTGGCACTTGTGGAGGGACATGGAGATTGTACCATATCAGGAGACTTTTCTGAAGGTCCAAGATGAGTTGTATTTTTAACTTATTTTAATTTCTGAGTAATTCAGTGAGTGATTAAAAAAAGTAGATGTGGAATCTGGAAGGCATTAAAGAGATGTCAAGGACAGACGGATTTTGATTTGTAGCCTAATGAAATGTTTTGCCAACTTTTAAAGATTTTTTTGAGAGCAGAACTTTAATCATTTGCTTGTGTTTCTGGCATGGTAAGGTTATTCCTGTTTCTGTTACACGAGGAATCCAAAGTGAAAATGGGATAATTTTTAATTAGCAAAATTATAAAACCATTTGCAGCCAAATGTTTCTTGTCTTGTATAAACTGTGAGGTTTCACATTTTACTTTAATCATTTGGGGAAATTTCATTCTGAAGATCTGTTTCAGTTAGTACTTTATGTATGGATACAGATTTTCAATATTAGAAATTAGTTTTCTGATTTCACTTGAATAATCTGACAGGATTTCAGTCATGTTTATTGCTTGTGCCTATTTTGGAGGTGTCATGGTTACCTGAATCGGCCTTTTCACTAATATTCAAATCAACATTATGCATGCAAGGCTAAATAAATACTACAAGAGAAATAGCATTAGGGTGTTAGTAATGATTCTCTGTTTTTAGGTTGTATGATTTGTATATTTCCAAATAGTTTTTGTTGAGGTAATTATTTAAATCAAAAAAGTTATATTTTTACTATAAATATATGAATAGAGAGTTATTTTAAAAGTGTGTTTTATTAAGTAAATGAGAATAATGAGCCAAGTCCTGACAGCTTACACACAAGTCTCAGAGTTTTTATTTTATGATGGTTCAATTGCATTTGATTATGAGAGTTTTACAGTTTCTTGGAGCTTTTTAGAAACGAACTTGGAAGCAAAAGTTCTATGGAAATGAGAAGGGATTTAAGTGTTCAGAATTTGAGAATGTTACTGGACTAAGGACGCATCCAGCTCCTTGAACTTGACCGTACTTATTAGCTGGGGGAGAAATGCAGCATCTTACTCTGTTTCTCTGAGGTTCCCCCTGCCCGGGGTGGGGGCGGGCGCTGTGTCACACCCTCACCGTGCCCCAAACTCAACAGGAAGAAAGGTGGTGGAGACCATCGGGAGGAAAGTGTCCCTACAGCGCTGGCTCAGGGGTCTGGTGGTGCATCAGTGCCCTTATCTTCAGTCCTTGGTAGAAATCAGAGGTGTCACTTTCCAAGAGCAACAGGGAAATGAGATGTGTCAATAATTTTCCTTTAGACTGAATAATTCCTTAATGAAACATTCTTAAACCTATGTGATACCCCAGGAATGTCATATACTTAATCTTTTTTTTGAACTGTGAAATGTGAAAAGACCAAAGGACAGGAACCTTAAGTTTACAACGAACAGAACAGATTAATGAGTGCTGATTCTGTATAGAATTTAGGCAGGCACTTAGAATATTGGAGGTGAAATATGTGTACTTGATAGAGAAATTCCTTGGAACTCCCATCTAGATTTGGTTAAGACTGTCTATGTCCATGTAGAAATATTATCAATCTGGACAATATTGATAGTTTTTTAAAACAGAATCAGATAAGAATTTCTTTGGGAAATTGTTTTTTTGTGTGTGTGTGTGGGACATGGTAATATGGTTGTCTGGAATTGTACTTTCCAGCATCTAGCACTAGCCTACTGTGACTGCTGGGCACATGAAGTATAGCTGTGGCTTGTCTGAGTAGAGACGGACTAAGTGACTATGCCAAAGCCTTTGACTGTGTGGATCACAATAAACTGTGGAAAATTCTGAAAGAGATGGGAATACCAGACCACCTGACTTGCCTCTTGAGAAACCTGTATGCACGTCAGGAAGCAACAGTTAGAACTGGACATGGAACAACAGACTGGTTCCAAATAGGAAAAGGAGTACATCAAGGCTGTATATCGTCACCCTGCTTATTTAACTTCTATACAGAGTACAACATGAGAAATGCTGGGTTGGAAGAAACACAAGCTGGAATCAAGATTGCTGGGAGAAATATCAATAACCTCAGATATGCAGATGACACCACCCTATAGCAGAAAGTGAAGAGGAACTAAAAAGCCGCTTGATGAGAGTGAAAGAGGAGAGTGAAGAAGTTGGCTTAAAGCTCAACATTCAGAAAACGAAGGTCATGGCATCTGGTCCCATCACTTCATGGGAAATGGATGGGGAAACAGTGGAAACAGTGGCTGACTTTATTTTTGGGGGCTCCAAAGTCACTGCAGATGGGGATTACAGCCATGAAATTAAAAGAGGCTTACTCTTTGGAAGGAGGGTTATGACCAACCTAGACAGCATATTCAAAAGCAGAGACATTACTTTGCCAACAAAGGTCCGTCTAGTCAAGGCTATGGTTTTTCCAGTAGTCATGTATGGATGTGAGAGTTGGACTGTGAAGAAAGCTGAGCACCGAAGAATTGATGCTTTTGAACTGTGGTGTCGGAGAAGACTCCTGACAGTCCCTTGGACTGCAAGGACATCCAACCAGTCCATTCTAAAGGAAATCAGTCCTGGGTGTTCTTTGGAAGGACTGATGCTAAAGCTGAAACCCTAATACTTTGGCCACCTCATGTGAAAAGTTGACTCATTGGAAAAGACCCTGATGCTGGGAGGGATTGGGGGCAGGAGGAGAAGGGGACGACAGAGGATGAGATGGCTGGATGGCATCACCGACTTGATACACATGAGTTTGGGTAAACTCCAGGAGTTGGTGATGGACAGGGAGGCCTGGCGTGCTGCAATTCATGGGGTCGCAAAGAGTCAGACACGACTGAGCGACTGAACTGAAGTGTACAAAACACAGTGAATTTCAAAGAAACTGATTGCATGTTGAAGTGATAAAATATTTTGGATATACTGGATTACATAAAATATATCATTAAAATTAATATTATCTGTTTCTTCTTATTTTTTTAATATGGCTAACTGGAAAATTAGAGATTACATATGTGGTTCCCTATTGTTTTCCTCTGATTCTTTGCATTGATCTCTGAGGAAGGCTTTCTTATTTCTCCTTGCTATTCTTTGGAACTATGCATTCAAATGGGTATATCTTTCCTTTTCTCCTTTCCCTTTCCCTTTTCTTCTTTTCTAAGTTATTTGGAAGGCCTCCTCAGACAACCATTTTGCCTTTTTGCATTTCTTTTTCTTGGGGATGGTCTTGATCACTGCCTCCTGTACAATGTCATGAACCTCCGTCCATAGTTCCTCAGGCACTCTGTCTATTAGATCTAATCCCTTGATCTGTTTGTCACTTCCACTGGATAAGTGTAAGGGATTAGATTTAGGTCATACCTGAATGGTCTAGTGGTTTTCCCTACTTTCTTCAATTTAAGTCTGAATTTGGCAATGAGTTCATGAGCTGAGCTACCGTCAGCTCCTGGTCTTGTTTTTGCTGACTGTATAGAGCTTCTCCATCTTTGGCTGCAAAAATATAATCAGTCTGATTTCAGTATTGACCATCTGGTGATGTCGATGTGTGGAGTCTTCTCTTGTGTTGTAGCAAGAGGATATTTGCTATGACCAGTGCATTCTCTTGGCAAAACTCTGTTAGTCTTTGGCCTGCTTCGTTTTGTACTACAAGGCCAGATTTGCCTGCTACTCCAGGTATCTCTTGACTTCTGACTTTTGCATTTCAGTCCCCTATAATGAAAAGGACATCTTTTTTGGGTGTTAGTTCTACAGGGTCTTGTAGGTCTTTATAGAACTGTTCAACTTCAGCTTCTTCAGCAATACTGGTCAGGGCATAGACTTGGATTACTGTGGTATTGAATGGTTGCCTTGGAAACGAACAGAGACCATTGTGTCATTTTTGAGATTGCATCCAAGTACTGCATTTTAGACTCTATTTTGGACTCCAAAGAAGAGCAAGGAGAGATAAGAAAGACTTCCTCAGGGATCAATGCAAAGAGATAGAGGAAAACAGTAGAATGGGAAAGACTAGAAATCTCTTCAAGAAAATTAGAGATGCCAAGGGAACATTTCATGCAAAGATGAGCACAAATAAAGAACAGGAATGGTATGGACCCACTCCAGTATTCTTGCCTGGAAAATCCTATGGACGGAGGAGCCTGGTGGGCTACAGTCCACAGGGTCGCAAAGAGTCGGACACGACTGAGCGACTTCACTTTCACCTTTCACTTTAACAGAATCAGAAGATACTAAGAAGAGGTGCAGGAATACACAGAAGAAATACACAAAAAATATCTTCATGCCCCTTACTTAGAGCCAGACATCCTGGAATTCAAAGTCAAGTGGGCCTTAGGAAACATCACTATGAACAAAGCTAGTGGAGGTGATGGAATTCCAATTGAGCTATTTCACATCCTAAAAGATGATGCTGTGAAAGTGCTGCACTCAATATGCCAGCAAATTTGGAAAACTCAGCAGTGGCCACAGGACTGGAAAAGGTCAGTTTTCATTCTAATCTCAAAGAAAGGAAATGCCAAAGAATGTTCAAACTACCACACAATTGCACTTATCTCACACGCCAGCAAAGTAATGCTCAAAATTCTCTAAGCCAGGCTTCAACAGTACATGAACCGTGAACTTCCAGATGTTCAAGCTGGATTTAGAAAAGGCAAAGAAACCAGAGATCAAATCTCCAACATCTATTTGATCACTGAAAAAGCAAGAGAGTTCCAGAAAAATATGTACTTTTCTTTATTGATTACACCAAAGCCTTTGGCTGTGTTTATCACAATAAACTGTGGAAAATTCTTCAAAAGATGGGAATACTGGGCCACCTGGCCTGCCTCCTGAGAAATCTGTATGCAGGTCAAGAAGCAACAGTTAGAACTGGACATGGAACAACAGACTGGTTCCAAATCAGGAAAGGAGTACGTCAAGGCTGTATATTGTCACCCTACTTATTTAACCTATATGCAGAGTACCTCATGCAAAATGCTGGGCTGGATGAAGCACAAGCTGGAATCAAGATTGCTGGGAGAAATATCAATAACCTCAGATATGCAGATGACACCACCCTTATGGCAGAAAGCGAAGAAGAACTAAAGAGCCTCTTGATGAAAGTGAAAGAGGAAAGTGGAAAAAGTTGGCTTAAAACTCAGTATTCAGAAAACTAAGATCATGGCATCTGATCCCATCACTTCATGGCAAATAGATGGGGAAACAATGGAAACAGTGAGAGAGTTTATTTTTGGGGGCTCCAGGATCACTGCAGATGGTGATTGCAGCCATGAAATTAAAAGATACTTGCTCCTTGGAAGAAAAGCTATGACCAACCTAGACAGCATATTAAAAAGCAGAGACGTTACTTTACCAACAAAAGTCCGTGGTGTTGGAGAAGACTTGAGAGTCCCTTGGACTGCAAGGAGATCCAGCCAGTCAATCCTAAAGAAAATCAGTCCTGAATATTCATTGAAAGGACTGATGCTGAAGCTGAAACTCCGATACTTTGACCATCTGATGCGAAGAACCAACTCATTGGAAAAGACCCTGATGCTGGGAAAGATTGAAGGCGGGCGGAGAAGGGGACAAGAGAGGATGAGATGGTTGGATGGCATCACTGACGTGATGGACATGAGTTTGAGTAGGCTCTGGTAGTTGGTGATGGACAAGGAAGCCTGGCGTTCTGCAGTCCATGGGGTCACAGAGTCGGATATGACCCTGCGACTGAACTGAACTGATGTGGTTCACTTTATGTTTCCTTTGGATACCTGTGTTAGAGAACGTATATGCTGTAGAGTTTCTGGGTGGCGCTAGTGGTAAAGAACCTGGCTACCAATGCAGGAGACATTAGAGACATGGATTCAATCCCTGAGTCTGCAAGATCTCCTGGAGGAGGAAATGGCAATCCACTCCTCAGATATTCTTGCCTGGGGTATCCCATAGATAGAGGAACCTGTCTGACTACAGTCCATAGGGCTGCACAGAGTTGGACACGACTGAAGCAACTTAGCATGCACATGCTATAGAACTTGCATGTTCTGTAACATGTAAGTTCCATATTTCTAAAAGCATCAATCTTTGAGGAATTCCTTCCTTAAAAAGGGAGTAAAATGTTGTTTCAGATGTTTTTCAAGTCTAAAAAAGTACTAATTTATTTTCATCCATTTATTGTCTAAAAAGACAACTAATTGATTTCAGTAATTTATTTAGTCAGAGTAGTGAGACAGAATGCTTTTCAAATTAATCCATTCATTTCATCTGCTGTAAATGCAGCACCACAATAAATATTCCCTCATGGATTATAATCTGATTGTCATAAAACCTCATTCCATCATTTTAATTCTAGGTACACTGTACTGACATTAGCTGAAGAATCAAATAGTTATCAAACTACTGATGTTTGACATCAGATACTAGCAGATAATCTATTTTTAAAAGTTATCTTCTGTTTTGTCATGGAGACCTGTAAATCTCAAACTAGTATGTATACACCGTTAGGCTTATGTCACGGTAGTTGGGATCTTGCTAAATCATAGAATAATTTACTCTGGCATACTGTGATGCACGGGCACTTTCCCCCTAAAGACTTCTGTGGGAAAAGACATCATTTTAACATTTTAAATGGCCAAATTTATGTTGGCATATAGTACAAGGTTTTGAATGTTCACAGTGACATTCCTCCATACTTAAGTCCCCTTTGATTTGTGCTCCCAGATTCCCCACCTTTTTCATAAGTGGACTTGAGCCATCTTCCCTCTTTCCTCCACTGCCATTAAGGTAGTTTTTGGTAGAAATGTTTAAGATCAAAGTTTGTGTACTGATCATTGCCTTAAAAAATCACTGCTGCTACTTCTACTGAGGATTTTGCACTGTGTTTTACTTACCTTAGCTTAATAAAAATATTGGGAGTTGCTTACACATAGTGGGAAACTGACTGCCCTTTGTGGGGGAAATGTAGGAAAACATGATGGCAGCTTTCAGCAGAGAGAAATCTTGAAATTGGTTACTAATGTTGGGATCATGGCATCTGGGCCCATCACTTCATGGGAATTAGATGGGAAACAGTGGAAACAGTGTCAGACTTTATTTTTGGGGGCTCCAAAATCACTTCAGATGGTGATTGCAGCCATGAAATTAAAAGACGCTTACTCCTTGGAAGGAAAGTTATGACCCACCTATATAGCATATTCAAAAGCAGAGACATTACTTTGCCAACAAAGGTCCGTCTAGTCAAGGCTATGGTTTTTCCAGTAGTCATGTATGGATGTGAGAGTTGGACTGTGAAGAAAGCTGAGCGCCGAAGAATTGATGCTTTTGAACTGTGGTGTTGGAGAAGACTCTTGAGAGTCCCTTGGACTGCAAGGAGATCCAACCAGTCCATTCTAAAGGAGATCAGTCCTGGGTGTTCTTTGGAAGGACTGATGCTAAAGCTGGAACTCCAATACTTTGGCCACCTCATGCAAAGAGTTGACTCATTGGAAAAGACCCTAATGCTGGGAGGGATTGGGGGCAGGAGGAGAAGGGGACGACAGAGGATGAGATGGCTGGATGGCATCACCGACTTGATACACATGAGTTTGGGTAAACTCCAGGAGTTGGTGATGGACAGGGAGGCCTGGCGTGCTGCAATTCATGGGGTCGCAAAGAGTCAGACACGACTGAGTGACTGAACTGAACTGAACTGAATGTTGGGAATAGAAGGGGTAGGGACAGATGGTATAGACGTTGGATCAAAGGCTAGGAAGATAAGGGAAATGTTGGGGATGGGAGGCATGAGGTGGAAAAGAAAAAATTGTCTTCAAACTTTGAGCTTGCCTGACATAGGATAACAGTGTGCTTATCAGTGATGGGAAATTCAGTGAGGAAGATTTTTGTAGGCCAGGGCTGTAAACTTTTGACTTTAATTTGGAGTACTCTGATTTGGAGGTGAAGGTGAAAAAAATCTAGAAATACCCAGAGGACAACCTTAATTTATCTTTCTTCAGAAACACTATCACACTCTGGGCTATATTTTTATTTAGGGGTTATTGTGTTCCAGTATTCTTAATTCTAGGTATCTTTTGGCCAACTAAAAATGATTGAACTTTTCTGTTTGTTTGTTTGTTTTTTTTTTAAATCATAGATTATGTCCCACTTAAGCAATAGAGAGGAATATCACTAATTCTCTCACTGGTGTGAAAAAATAAAAATGAACATTTAAGCATATCCTTCCATTTGTTTAAGCATAGTCTGATCAGTTTTTCACTGACCTGGTGAGACAAGGGAAGGGGGGCAAGCCCTGAGGGGCTCTGGGGCTCTGGCTTCTACCAGGTGCGACCTGCTCCAGGGAGGGGATGGGGACAGTGACAGGTGGGGAGTTTGACTGGGGCAGTAATGTCAAAGTGAAGAAATTCATGAAGTGGTAAACGGTGGGAGTAACTATGAATCTCTTAAGGTATCCAAATGCCTCATCATCTTAATGACGTGCATGAATGAATGAATGAGATTCCCACTGTCCCTACCTACTGTCCTTCTAGTCTTGACTATTTTAGTATATTTCCTTCTAGTCTTTTCTGAATGCAGAATTTAAATGTATAGTTGCAATCATCTTGTGCTTGTAACCTTCTATCTTGCTTTTTCTTCATGGTAACTGTTACCATGCTGCCATATTATATTTATGATAATTATTCTTTATTGACTGTCTTATTATATGATCTAGTCACTGCACAGATATTTTTTGAGGTATCTTCTAGGGGTTGGAGCCTGTTCTGTATTTTTGAAATGAGTAAAACCAGTTTCCTGCCTGTGTGGAGATCACTGTTAGAGACATAAAAGATTTTTTTGTGTTTGCCATACCTCGTAGCAGGGTGTTTAGTGTTTTGATGCCCACCAGTCACTGTGGCAACCAAAATACTCCCACACAGTCCCAAATACCACACTCCCCAGCTCCCCAAATGATCACTGGTCTAAACCATAATTTGGTTAACAGTTTTCCTTCCGGACAGGATGGTAAGTTTTGGACATTTTAGGTTGGTATTTTTTTTTAATTAAAATATATTTTTTGTTGTGGTTGAAGTTACATAACATGAAACATACTATTTTAACCATATTTATACAATTCATTGGCACTAAGTACATTCACATTGTCATTGTTGTGCAACTCTCGCCATCATCCATCTCTCGAATTTTTCACCTTTGCAAACTGAAACTCCATGCCTATTAAACACTAACTTTTCAGTTCCTTTTCTCACGTCCACCTCTTGGCCCCTTGCATCTACCAGTGTACTTTCTGACTCTGAATTTGATTTGACTATTCTTGATACATCATATAAGTGGAATCAAACAGCACCTGTCTGCACCTGACGTATATTGGAGTGCATTTTTAAGGTTGATTTAATATACATCCTACAAGCAGATTGTACCTCCCCCCACCTTTTTTTTTCCTTTTCTGTGCCATATTAACACATATGTAAGAAATCTAGATTGGGTACCTTTTGTTCTTCTTAGTTTTATTCGGTGGTAGACAGTTATACATGAGTTGTATCTGTGAGTCCCATCTTCTGGTAGAACAAGGCCTTGAGTGCTGGGGCAGTTTCATGCTACTTTGTGTCTTTAAAGTTTTGCTACTTAAGATTTTACAACAACTTTTTGACAGTATTGGAGAAAGGGCATATGAGATAATCTTGGTTAAGATCTCAAGTGGAAACCCATTGTTTTTCCCTCCAAATGGCTGCTTTTTCTCCATGTCTATACCGTCTGAAGGTAAAGTGAAATACATTTAAGGGCCTAGTGTTAGAGACGGTTTAAAAGCTCATAGTTCAGCATCCTAGTTCTGACACTTATTGACTGTGTGTCTTTGGGTAAGTTACTTAATCCAGTTCTGTCTATTCATCTTCTATTACAGAACAGTATCTACTTCATAAAGATCTTGTGAGAAGCAATGAGCTTTGCTTACATGGTTAGCTTGTTAGCTGCAGTGGAGACCAACATTTATATAGTAGTTGCAAGCATAGGCTCTGGTGCCAGGGACTGGGTTTAAATCTTGATTCAGCTACTTATTATCCTCTGACCTTTTTGTAAGTTACTTTGTAAGTTACTCTGAGTCTTGGTTTTCCTGTCTGTGAAATAGAAATACAAAAAGAGAATCTCCTTTTTGCCCACTGACGTGCACACTGCATGTGGCTGTGGGTGGTGATGGTGGTACTTTGTGCTCTAGTGCAGGATCTGCATGTGATGAGAGTCTGTAAATGGCACCTCTGGGCACAGTAACAGCCTAGGGAGTGTGAATAAGTGGGGGTTTATACATTAGTCCTCTCTGTTTTCACTTTGTTTGTTTTTGGTGGCAGTGGGGCTAATATGTCTGCCTATACGTTTTTCTGACTTATATATTGCCTTAAGTGTTAGCAGAACTAAAATTAATAAAATGCCTTTTTATAGGTATAACAGTGAACTGCTGTACCCTTATTTCTTCTTTGGACTTGGGTCCAAAGGGTTTGGGGCTGATTTCAGAGTCATGATATCTGAGTCCAGATATCACATATTAAAATAAGTGGAACAAACTTATTTTTTGGAGAATGTAATTTAAGATGAAGCAGAGGGGAAAAAAAAGAAAAGCATTTTCAAAGTTCTGCTGAATTCCGTTGGACTTTGTTGGTATTTTTCATTTTGGGGCTTATATTTCATGTTCTTTGTATTGGGTGTAAATTGAGTGTGAACAGTTCTGCATGTTGTATCTCAGAAGTCCAAATCTTTATTCTTTATCAAGCATAGTGTACCACACTTTATTGGGGAAGTTCCAGTCCTCTGGTGTGAGATTGGTTTCGTGGCCTTAAAAACAAAAACCCTGAAAAAATAGTATGTCCTCTACAAAATAAGTATTCCATGCTTACAACTCCTCCCCCAAGAAAAATATGACCCTCAAGGCAATGAAGCACACAATACATAATGAAAAACAATAAAACCTAAGTTCTAGCTTGTACTTTAGTGACTCACTGGCTTCATAATAAAATGTGAACGCAATTACATTTGTGCATCCTCAGCCATTAGGCGAACTGTAGGAAGAAGTAAGGGGGAAGTCTACAAATAGGGTTGTAGGACAAATTCAGATAAATCTCTAAACTCGGGAGTCACCTGGTGTCCAGCAGTGAAGCCTTTCTTGGCTTGGCCGGATGGAACCAGTATGAGTCATCAGAATGTGGAGCCTTCGTTCTGTTCACCTGACTGCTCTGTAAGGCTGTATCTGTATGCTGTGTTCTTATGATTCTAGTGATTTTGATGATTCATTAAAAAAAACAACCACAGGAACAAGATATGTTGACTCTTTGACAGGATGGCCTTAAGAGTGGACTGTTTCATTTTTACCTTTTTGTTCTTTTCCCCTATCACTTGAGTTTTTTCAGCTGGCATATCTGCTGTAGACATAAACTTAGCCTGTTTTCCCTCTGGGTTCAAAAGAATGGAAACCTTGCGCTGGTTTTGGCTAGAAGTAAAACCTGCAGGATATTGAGTCCTCTGTGGAAAAGACTAGAAGGTATGTTCTCAAAATTTCAATAGTAGTGGCCTGGGAAATTGTTGGCAAAAAATAGAGCATTTTTGTGTTATTTGGGTTACAGAAAAAAAAGTCTTTACAATATGACACAATATTGTCATTGATAAACCTGAGTCATTTTTCCCTTTCTTGCCTTTTAAAAGTCTTGTCAAGATCTGTGGTTATATAGTTATTTATTTACTTATTCAACATAAGTGTTCTCATTTGGGCTGTAAACTGAGACCAGGCCATGTGATTTTTTTTTAGCCACACACCACCTGGCATGTGGTGGCATTGTCAGTCTTCGTTCAGTCAGTGGTTAGTGTGAACAGATAAACGCAGTGATAATAACGGCTGCGTGTGTGCCTAGTTTCTCAGTTGTGTCTGACTCTCGCAACCCCATAGACTGCAGCCCTCCAGGCTCCTCTGTCCATGGGATTCTCCAGGCAAGAATATTGGAGTGGGGTGCCATTTCCTTCTCCAGGGGATCTCCCGACCCAGGGATTGTACCTGGGTCTCCTGCATTGCAGGCAGATTGTTGACTGACTGAGCTATGAGGGAAGCCCTTCATAGGCTGACGTATATTTACTGTTTGAAGGTAACAGATTCTTTGTGAAACGCATACAGGCCTTCTCCCTCTTCAGCCTTGCCACACATCTTTGGTTATTCTAACTGCTCACACTGTTGGGGTATGCAATTGAGGCTTGTGGAGGTTTCTGAGAGAACTCGAGGTCATGTGGTGTAAGTGCGTTTTCAACCCACTTCTGTCTGACTTGGAAACACATAGGATCCGTGGCCAGCTGATATGCCAAATGGTTGTAGCTTGTGAAGTCTCCTGGTGAAATTGTTCCAAAGATATTTGATGAGCAGTATTTTTCTTTGCAACATTGAGAGGTGTTATCCAAGGAAAGTGCATCAGAATTTGATTCTAGTCATTAAGAAAGAGGATTCACTTATAAATAGGAGTAACAGTAGTAACACACGTTCTTTTTGTTGTGTTGTTAGGTATTCTGCTAACCTCTTTTTATGGGTTAGCTCCTTTTGTCTTTAGAAGATGCCTATAAGGTAGATACTTTTATTCCCATTTTGCAGATGAGAAAACTGAGACTCAGGAAGCTTAATGAAAGCTTAAATAACTTACCCAAGGTTACACAACTAGAATGTGGGAGAAAGGAAAATACTAAATGACTTTAAAACTTCTTTCTAAAGTACAGTTAGAGCCAAGGAATTGAAATAACCCTGATTTTTCATCAGTTCACACTGATGCTTGTGAGCCATCCAGCACTGTTTCTAAGTACCTCCCCTGGTGCAGGATGTATTCATTTTTACCTTTTATGAATATTTTATTTTTATTAGTCTAGAGGGAGAGGGAGATTGGCCAGCACTGTGAGTTCCTAGAGTTCCCCGATGAGCCCCATTAGGCTGATACTGTCCTGGAGACAGGATGCTGCCTACAGAGGTTGCCTTGAGTTTTATCTACAGGCACAAGACCTACAGGACTTGAAGGGATGCAGGTGAATGACTCCATGGCATCCATGTGTAAAATTCACTGGGGGAAACTGACATTCAAGAATGTTTCAGTGAAAAATTTGGCCTTTGACTGAAGATGGTCTGCAGCTTTTCCGGTTGTGAGCTCTCTAGCTTTGAATTTTGGCTTTGCTTCCCCACCCCCCCATTACATTCTCAGTGAGAGAATGGATACTCTAGTATGATGATCAAAGCTCACTTTAGATTTCATCATTACCGATTGGTAATTAATTTGCATTTCAGTGTGTGCTAAGTCACCCAGGAAATGTTATCTTCATCCCAGTCCCATCTGAATCTCAAGAATGACTCAAGAATTTTGCTTCTTTCCTCAATGAAGATGGAAACAATTTTGCATTTGTTATTTTTGCGGGAGCTCCAGCTTGACAAGAAGGTAACTTATTCGGAGCTGGTTTCTGGGAAAGAGCTGAAACTATAGAATGGTCCTAAATGTGTGTTTTAAATAATGCTGACATATTTTGTTGATGCTGGCTATTTTATTTGATTGCTATCCGTTCCGAAGTCTCCCCCTCCTTTTTTCTTCTTTGAAATCTGTTGGTTACTATGGAAACAGTGTTGTTTTGGGTTTGGGTGGAGCTGTATCCACAAATGCAATATAAAGTCGTTTATAAAATGGGTTAATATTTATTCTGGCTGGGCATGTATGGGACTTGATGTAATGATAATCACGATCACACATGCAGAATAAATTTGCACTTTTATTGTTATTTTCTTAAGTCTGCCTAAATGTGTGCAATTTTGCTTGGAATGCACTGTCATTTCCTCTCTGATTTGGATATTGCCATTTAAAAGCCAACACCCTGTGCTGGTGAAATTGCTTTGAGTTGGAAGTACTCAGCAGGTCTCAAACATCCTTGCGATCACATTTTCGTTCAGGAGAGTGACTTCTGGGATTTCTTGTGAGACTTGCTCCAGGACCCAGCTTGCCAATTTGGGCCTGCTCTCCACCTCCTCTTCAACAAGCAAGTCCTCCAGCTCTCATTTGTCTTCAGTAACGCAGAACTGTACAGTCCCTCCGCTTCCACATGGATGCTTGTGAGCCAGCCAGCACTGTTTTTAAGTACCTCCTTTGGTCCACGATGCATCCATGAATGTAGGTGAAAGATGAAAGGACTGGGTATTCTGGCCAGCCTCAGGTGGAGTCCAAGAAGTAGGGATTTTGGAAAAGTTTCCAGGGATGATCAATGAAGATTGATGAAAGGCTGAGCAAGGAGGATATTGGGGAAAGGTTCAAGGAATCAGTACTATTTAATATGAGTTTGAGTAAACTCCAGGAGTTGGTAATGGACAGGGAGGCCTGGCGTGCTGCAGTCCATGGGGTGCCAAAGAGTCGGGCACGACTGAGTGAGTGACCTGAACTGAACTATTTAACGTACATAGGAGATGTGCTGGGGCATATGTGTTAAGTGTGGGGGCATTTCATTAAGTCTTTGTAGCCAGGAACATGTTTGTAAGAAAGGGAGTTCTCTTTAGTTCTCTAAAGATCTACCATTAAGAAGACAATAACCATGAAGAGCAGGTGAAATTGCTGTATGAAGTAGACACATGGTGGGAGTCTTTTAAAGATGGCCAGAAATTGCTGTATGATGTGGTCAGATGACAGGAGTCTTTTAAAGATGGCCAGACTCTGGAAGAGGACACCACTAGAAAGAAGTAGGGGCGCCCCTCCCCTTGATGTCACTTAGGCATACATTAGGTACGCAGTTTGTTGGCTGGTTTGCAAGTCCTGTTGGAAGCCAAGCAGTGACTTAGATGACCTCACAGAATTCCCTTACAGGCCCCTGAGTTATTGTCTTATTGTGAAGGAATTTTCAAAATTCATTTTTCTGTACCTTTTGCAAGACCTTTTTAACTCTCTAGCAATGAACACGGGAATATAAAAAATTGCTTTTGTGAAGACCAAAATCCTACAGAGGACTGTTGGAATGATCAAGGATCCTGATCTTAAATTTTGCAATGCTGTGTACCTTTGTGATGGTTCTAATAATGTTGGGTGTATTTTTCAAAGTCCTTTCAATCCACAAGAATTTTGGTGAGTCATGAATGGACTTGTAGGATCATAGAGTTTGAGGAACCTTTGAGATTGAACAGGTCGGAGGTTCTCTTGTATCTCAGCATCACCGGGAATCCTCTTAGAAATGAGAATTCTTGGGTCCTATCCCAGACCTACTGAATCAGGAACTCTGAAGAAGACAGATAGCTGCCTTTGTTTTGGATGTCCTGGATGACCAGCTTGGGCCTCCATCATCCATCATCCCTTGTTTTACTTAGAACATTAGCATAGTAAGGTAAAGTTTGGGGCTAATTGGTAGTCTGTGTCATTGTTGGCAAGGTAACCAATTAACCTGGCATAGGAAAAAGAAAGTGTTTTAGTCACAAGTTGCCCCCAACTGTCTTGTAAAAGATACCCTTTTCTCCTTACTGGAAGAATGGCCATACCATGGCTCAGAACCTTTAACAGGAATGAGGAGGAAGTCCCTATGATGATGGGCTGTGATAATGGGCCACCACCTTGCAGGACATTTATTCAAATAATTTTTATCAGTCATTTCCTTTTGGTGGGGGCCCATCTATCCGTCTGTCTTATATCCCCACACATGCACCCACGTATCCTTCTACCTCCTCGTGCAACAGCTCTTTCTTAATACCCACTGTGCTCTGGGCACCGTGTAGGGACCGGAGCAGGGAGAGAGCATTAGCATCCTCCGAGCGTGACTGGTATCTTTTGTTTTCTTTCCCTCACATTCACACCATGTGTGTTGCCCAAAGCCCAGATACCCAGTTACCACCCTAACATTTATTTTCCCCTTGTATTTTTGGCCTTGGGCTTTCTAGGTCTACAACCCACTAAATTCTTCTTCAGTCACATAAGTTTTCTCATTGAAGCTAAGTGTTCATTTAATTGTAAAGACAAAATATATCCACGAGTAAGTGTCATTGAGAAACACAGATGTTATCGTTCCTTACATTGTGTATTATATTTGGGCCAGAACCTCTCCTCTGTAGCGTTAGATGGTGAGGAAACGGAAGACCCAGCCTCTCCTCGAAGCAGACCCTTTTATGACTGTCCACATGGTAGGAGGTTTTTTTTTTTTTTTAATTAGTTTTCTCCCCAATGACTTAAGGGTGGGGCTTAAGAACCTACACTTACCACTGACTCAGCATCACTCCACCTCTATTGTCTGGGGTTGTTTTTCTGCACCCACCCCTCAAGCTATTTTCTCTGTGGAAGAGGAAGGAAAAAAATTCTGCTGAAAACAATCCAATTCTGATCAGTTTCCCATAGCATAATAAATGCTTGTTTGGACATTGCTTGGACTGTCATTTTAGCAAGAATCTTCTGTTTGATTAAATAACTTCTCTGTTATGTATTGAACAAAATGAAATGTATGTCATAACAGATATAGCTAGATGATGACAACTTTTCTTGACTGTGAATTTCATTAAAGATATACATTTGTGTTGTAGCCCTCTGAATGACAGAAGTTGACAAATAGCTGGGGAAAGTTGTTTTCTGGAGAAAAGTTAGCAGCTCCCCTCTGTTAAGATTTTCCCAGCCCTCAGACAAAAATCAGAAGGAATCAGAAAATCGGGAGAGGTTGGGGGCTGGTGAGTGGGATGGGAGGTGTGATCACTCAGGAACGTTGTGGCGGTGCTTGGGAGCATCTCTTTGTTTCGGGTGACCGTGCAGATGTGTTCATTGTTGTCAGTGGGATAAGCGCCCAGTTTCCCCGGCCCAGCCTGCTGCCTTGAGGATGGACAGATGGATTTGTTCTTTTTCCCACTCTTTGAGCACCTGTGCTAAGTCTTAGACAGTGTGCATGAAACCAGGACCAGTGCCCTGGCTCTTGGAGTATGCAGGGGGGCCCAGAATGGAGGAATGTGAATAATATTCAGGGTGCAGGCTCTGGAGTTATTTGGACCACTCAAGGTAGAGCCCTTCCTAGCTCTTTCATCTTGGGCAAATTCCTTAAGTACCTTGTGCCTAGTTTTTCCCATCTGCCAAGTGAAGATAATACTAGTATCCACTCTGTAGCCTTATTGTGGGGAAGATGAGATGATACAATTCTGGATAGACTTTTATAAGAAACACTGATGTATAATAACTTATTTGATGCATTCATGATACCAAACCCTATGAGACAGATGTTCACGTTACAGATGTGCATACAATACCTGGGTCAAGAAGATGCATTGGAGAAGGAAATGGCAACCCACTCCAGTATTCTTGCCTGGGAAATCGCATAGACAGAGAAGCCTGGCCAGCTGTGGTCCATGGGGTCGCAGAAGCGTAGGACATGACTTAGCGATTAAACACAATGACAAACTCCTATTGATAATGTAAAGAGAAGGGGTAGAATGGAGATTGGAACTTAGGCAGTCTGGCTTTCAGCGGCTGTGCTTGGTACAAGTCAATCCTCTGTAAGTGCCACCATTAGAAGACACCATCAGGGGTCAGGCTTACCCAAGAAAGTGATTGTGGCTGACATCAGAGAAGCCCACTTGCTTCTCCCGGGAGTCAGAAGGGTAAAGCAGAAGCAAAGTGGATTCCTGGCATTGCCTATGAAGAAGTGCCATTTCGGAAAAGTCAGGTGGGGAGGGTGTAGCATTGTTTGGTATCTTGATTTTTTAGTTCCCGGGAACCAAAGGCATCCTAGCCCTATTCAATTCCCTGAAGAGACCAAGAGGGAATAGTAGTAACTCGGCCTGATTCACCATCTGCCATCCCAAGAGAGCATGCTGACTGGGGAGGAGCCTGTCGGGGGCCTCCTCTTTAGAGGTTGCCAACTTTGGCAACCACCATGAGCACCCTGTCATAGGGTGAGCAGGGCATCCTGAAAATTCTGACCAGCTGTATCCGCCTCTTAGACCTGTGGGCAGTTAGCTTGTTTTCTTAAATAATATCTCCATTTATATATGAGTAAATGGATTCTCTAGCCTTTGCAAAAATGCGTGCTTGATACCACTTGTGAGTACTGTTCAGGTGAAATTACTTTTTTCCAGTTTGTTCTTGCCATCATCCATACTTCTGTTATTACACAGTACACGCCTGCATAGAGCCTGTTCTTGGTTTCTAGACTTTTCCATATCAGGGGTAGCTAGAAAAAGCTTCAAGAAGATGCTTAATTGAACAGAGTGATGTTCAGGGGTCAAGACACAATAACAACAGTTATCTTCGTGACTGCTTCTGTGCTTTCATCCAACATTGCCTTTAATCCAGGCATCACAAAGCCTTTTAAAACAGGCAGTAATTGAAATTGCAAAACCCTTGTGGGGTAGGGATTTTTGTCCTCATTTCTTGTGGGGAGTGAACCCAGTCTGGAGGAACTTGGGGTCACCATTCCCACAGTGTCAGGGAGAGGCAGTCATATGTGGCCCTGAGTATGGGATGCTTTCCTGTGCCACTGTGTCCTGAGCAGGGCGCTGAAATATCCTGAATCCACAGACACTGGTTAGGCGTAAGTTTCTCTGTTTTCAAAGGTGACCTGCTGGGAGATTCCCCCCTCCCCTGCCCAGCCCCCTGTCCTGCCCCAGGATGAGTTCTGAGGTCTGAGAGTAGCTAAGCCACAGAGAGAGGCTTAGTAGCAGATGCACAGAAACTGGGAGAGGCAGCTTGGGGCTCCATAAGGTGCTGAATTTCGAGTCAGGCACCTCTCAGGTGAAAATGCATGATTAATTGATTTATCTGAGAGACAAGAGATGGGTTTATCAGTGGTGCTGCTGGTGCTGGACTGTTGGCATTGGAAGGGTTATCTGTGGAGGTGGCCAACCTGCTGGGCCATTTTAAGCAGCGAACTCAAGTCACCAGGTTACATTCGGGAGTCCTTAATTTGAGCAAGATGAAGCTATATCACCTTCAGATTTAAAAACACATAGTCAGTGGTGACTGGTTTGAATTTTTCATCATTGGATGACTGTGGAATACAAGGGAACTAAATGGGATTTATTCTTAGATCCGACTTCCAAGGCAGATGAAATGATTTCCCTCTCACATCTTAACGGATTTTTAAATCCTATGGAGGATTTGGCTGAAGACACTCTGTGAAATTGCAACTGTACAGGAATGGGTTCTCACCTATTATATTCTGTCTCAGCAAGTGAAATGGTGACTGGAGCTCACCAGAAGGAGAGTGGTACCCAGGGAACTGGCCTGTCAAGACCACATCATCCTATGAGCTCTGTGCTCCTCTGAAAAGCATAGCGCCCTCCTGAAGTCAGGTGAAGGGTGTTGTTTGAAATGAGCCATATTTTATTTTTTTCCAGAAATTCTTAAGCTGATTGTGTGACATGAACATCTAAACAGAGTAACCAGATTCCAGTGGCGTGACCGACATCAGTTTATACATTCTTTCTCTGCCCCTTATCCTTTCAACAAAATGGTAAATAATTTCATTTGCAGGCAGATATCATGGACATTTTTTTGCCCTGGCAGTTCTTATTTTAATGAGAAATTTGCTTTATCTGGTCATATGTTAGTTGAGTGTGTCCTGATTTTACGTAGCAGGTGTTTATGAAGAATCCTGGAGGGTCTCCCTCCATCCTGATGACTTCCTCTCTCCAGTGGTGAGCTTGAAAGGTGGACCCTGTTATGGGAGGTCCCCTTAGCCCTCAGGTCATCTCGATGCCTGCCTCTGTCTAAAGAAAGCATTGGCGATTTGGAAGAGGGGTGAGACCTTGTCTCCGGTCTCTTCCCCATGAGAGTACCAAGCTCTGCCAAGCTCCCTTGGGGAGAATTACTTTGACATTATGATACCACAGACCTGCGGTCTCTAATTTTGACCGATGCTATAACCTGCAGCACTCGCAATGCGGCTCTTGTGTTGCGTGTGGTGGACCAGAGCCCTTGTTTCTGTGTCATTTGTCAACTTGCGTTTTTAGACGTGACGGATGAGAATAAGATCATCAACCCACTTCATTCTAAGATGAAACAAAAGCCATTGTGACTGAAATAGAGAGTTTGGTGTGACTCACTCTACCATCAAATATGCTTTGTACACAGAGTTCCAAAGAGATTTCTAACTTTTAGGCACCATTTTAAGGTCTCGAGACCTGATTAAACTTGAGAATGGACAGAGGTCTCCTTGGCTTTCCCCCTACCCCCCCACAACACACACAAAATAGAAGTGACACCTCCCCCCCCCACCCCAAAACAGATTCCAAGCATTTGGGTTTAAAGTCGCAAATTCCTCGATGATGCTGTTTTGTGCATCTCTTTGTTGTAATTGTACCAGCTGTTTCCCTCCCTTTCAGCCTGTCAGAGCTACTCCCAGCAGTCCAAGGCAGCACCATCAGACGATTGTACGAAGGGAATTTGATTTAATTCTCCATATCGTGCTTTTAACTAGAGACGGCGTAAAATCAAATTTGGCTAAGCTTATAAGGGTGTCGTTTAGAATGATGGATTTTCCCAACTACCAGTGTACAGTGTAAAACTTTTATTTTCCCCTTTCTTTATTTTAGGTTAAACACATCTCTCACAATGACTGTATCGTTGACAGTATCTATTTCAAATAAACTAGCTATGCCCTCTGCTATAATTGAGACTTCCATAAATGGGCTGTACTTCGACTTTTAAAATATTATTTATGACCTTAAAACTCTCACTTCTCTAGACTAGTTAAGTGGCTTACTAATATCAAGAATATTGGACCTGATTTATTAGGATACACTAGCATGTTACCTCACTTCTTAAATTTTAATGGCCAAGAATGCTGTAGAAAACTGAAGCAAAGCAGCTTTCCTTTTTGGTGAAAATTGAAATCAGCTTAACTCACAGATTAATTATCTGATTTCTCTGAAATCATGCATCTTTCAGTGTGTCTTTCTTCAAAACATTGGAAGGCAAGCGTTTCATTTTAAAAGTGCTTTAATTCAGGGGCTAAAATAACTTCATTTTGAGTAGGGGTACTTACTTGCAATGATGAAATTTTAGAAATCTGTATCTATTACATGAGGAACAGAAATAAAGAGGGAGATAGTCTGTTGGTGTTCTGTTCCTGACAATTTTAAAAATCTTTATTTATTGGCAATAGAAGAAAGAAAGCTCTGTTGGAAGGAGAAATAGAGAGATCCCCTCATCCATTCCCCTGTAGGGGTAATTTTTACACCTTGTCCAGTATTTAAATACCTCTTAACTGCTAGATGTCCATCTGTATCCCCTTCCTGGGTCTTCAGAGTAGTGTATGAAGCATGACCTTGTAACTTGCTTTGTTTATACATCTGTCAGGACAATATGTTATCTTCCCTTAAAAATGCAAATGTGTTCCCCGCAATACAGAGCTCTTTAGTCAACAAATAAATTGAGGTAAAGACTTTACCTAATACCCATTTAATTTAAATTCATTTTATAAACATAAAGACGCCTTTTAAGAGAAGCTTTAATTCCTACTAGCACCTTGATTTGTGGTTGCCATGGAGAATCAAATCTGTCATTTGACAAGAAAAGTCACCCATTTATGACAGCACTTTATCTTGTCTCTCCAGGGGAAGAAAATGTCAAAAGTGAGAGCAGAAAAAAATAAAGCCTTGAAACACCAGAATTTCTTGATTTCATTTTTATTATTCAGCTATCATATCCTTTCTGATAATAGCAACTTGGTGAAAATAAATAATGTTCCTACAGTAAAATCAAATATTTCCTATTGGAATGGACAAGGTTCTTTGTGACTGTCAGTGCTGTGAAGTCTGGCAAGAAATAGTGTTATTAGATAAACCTGCGGTGCCCAAATCCCATTTTCTTTTCATTATAGTGTCAAAATAATTATACCTGTGTAATTTGGGTAAGGAATTGCGGAATAAGTAAAATGGCCCATTGCAAGAGATTGCTGCTTTACACTTGTGTTCCTTTCAGGGTGGAGTTTCTAAAGGAATAAATGCCCGGCTAAATAAAGTATTTTCATTTGAATAAGATATAGAATAAGTCTTCCGTATTATATGCTAAACGGGTAGGTAAAAGCTATATTTTGTTTTTTTTGCCCAAATACCTGTTTTGCAAATCAGAATTAAAAAGGCAGAATATCTTACCTAGTCATGAACTGGGATATTACATTTTGCTAGAGACTTAAAAAAATATTTCATCCAATCTGATGTTTGTTTGGGTTTTTGAAAATGGTGTGGCACTCCAAGAGACGAAAAATTTAAAGTTCTGATCCAGATCTGACCAGTGATTCTTTAGAGTTTGCCTGTGCCCGAGTAATGTGTATGTCAGTATATATATATGGACACATATTCACTGGAAGGATGTTTGCCTTCCTGCCACATTCATGGTTAAAATCTCTTTTCTGAGATTTGCATTAAACAAAAATGTTGGTGTTCTGCTCAGATAAGCACATGAAAATAATCTGGGCTGCATCTTTCTTGAGGGGCAGTGTTTTTGATTGTTGGAGTATACACATCTTGATGTGGTTCAGAAGTGAAGCAATCTTGTATCGATGAGACAGCATTGTAATAGCAAGCCCTTTAGTGAAGGTTTAGTGTAAATATCTGATTGCTAGGGGAGCTGGTTTCTGGAACAGTTGTGCTGTACAGGATTATGAAAATGGAGAGAAAAGAAAGGGCTGAACTCTCATTTTTCTGAAATTGGCACTCAGTGCCGGAATGGTAGCCAGTGCTGGTTGGAATCTGCTGTGTGGAAGCCTGCAGCTGCAGAGTGCCCATCCTGGGCACTCCAGCCAGGGATGTGCGGCTAGGTGTGTTGCTAAAAAGGAGAAAATGGGGAGAGGGAATGGCTATGACTTGTGGCAAACAAACCTACCCATAAATATCAGTACAAATGTATTTCATCGGCATATCTTTTGATTTCCTTGATTGTGCATGTTGGACAAACTGCCTGTTTTTACCCAGTGGTTGAGCCATTTCCCCTACTATTTGTGTGCCTGGGAGTTCTCAATTGCCTAAATGTGAGACATCAGGCACTAAAGTACACTTATAGGGATAGGCACTAAATACAAATCTGCAGAGGCACTGTATTTCTGAATTAATGCTGCCATGTTATTTAACGCTCAGGACTCTGTCTGGCCCTCTACTCTGATAAAATTGTCACTTGAATTTCGTGGAGGTGAGAATAGCAATGTGGATTGTCTCCACATCAGCACTCAGATCATTTTTGTGATTACTGAGGATATTGGATGTATGTACCCAGCAGAATGTGTTCACACCAATTGATAGTAAAATTGCAATATGGCATAATCATCATTTACATAGGATTGTGTGTGTTCTAAGTTTGTGTGTGCAGCACCTCTGTAGATTTTCTGGAATCCAGTGTGTGTAAATGTGCTGGGAAGACTTTGGTGGGGGGGTGCTTTATTTTATTGGATTTTGAACTTTTTTTTTTTGGATTTTGTACTTTTAAAAGTGCATTTTATTTTTTTCTTAACATAACTTTCTATGAGTTCTGATTTGTATGAATTTGTGAATGCTTTTATCTTTTTTTTTTTTTTAAGTTTTATGGTGAGGATTAGCAAAGACATTTAAGAACATGGTAGAGATGTGTGAATGAGTAAACCCTGCCATCGTAGCCTAGCATTCTGTCAGCACACTCTCACATACTCATCTTTATGTTCTAGTAGGAGAATTTGTCTTTGTGTGTCCTGCTTTATTTGAGGGGCAATGATACATCTCTGAGATAAGTTGCCAGGGCAGTCTTTTTTATATGCGGTATTTTCTTTTGCAATAACCTGCAAACACTCTTTCTTTAAAAATAAAGCTGCTAATACTAGTCGACACAGATTTTTTTTTACAGGAAAAAAAAAAAAAAGCAGAAGCAACCTGACTCTTTGATGTCGCATGAGCTTAAGATTATTGTTTTGTAGTTAATAATAAAAAATACTAGCAAAATATTTAGCACTTACTATTTTTCAGTCACTATATAGTTTTAGTATCTCATAGTATTTCTGTGAAGTAGAAATTGCTGTAATCTCTACCTTCCAGAGAAGAAACTGATGTGTTAAAGAAGATACATAGTCCTAAGTCCCAAAGCTGGTTCCTGGAGGATATGGGATTTGAACAACCAGCTTCTTTGGTCTCCAGAGGACAGAAGAGAAGGCTGTGGGTCAAGAAACACTTAATATAAATTTTGGTCCCTATTGTGATGCTATCAACTCGTAGATATAAAATATCAGCTCAGTATATCGTGCACTACCTGTCACGTCTGAAAGATTATTAGTTTACAAGAAAAACCAGCACCTTTCTTTGAATGCAGCTTCTTTGCCTCCTCAATAATGAAAGTAACAGAAAACCTTATTTACATCTCAGAAATCGTTTCCTCAAATTTCCTGTTTTGCCAGACTTTTGTGTGTCCCTTTCTGTTTCTCTTTCTCTGTCATGCCTTCTGCCCACATGCTACGCTGTAAAGCGAGACCCGCTAGTTTGTCGATTTCATGAAGATGTCTGTCCATTGTCTCTCCACTGGGGAAGGGCTTCAATAATCAAAGTAAGGGCCACTGTCCTTCTTTCCATGGGACATTCACTCCTTTCCATCAGCAGGGTTTTATGGCTGTGCTTTTTGGAAGTCCTTTGTCCAAGTTACTTTACCTGAAAGCTTGCTGTATTCTTATATTAATGTAGTAAAATTATAGTTGTTTTTAATAACTTAATTGAATGAAAAAGAACACATGGAACTGAAAAGTAAAATGGTAGTATTTATTAAACTGTTCTTGCATAGCCCTGCAGATCTGTACTCCCCCTTGAAACTATTATTAATAGTTCTTTTCTGTTTTAGGTTGCCTGCATCAGGGAAACCAAAACTGTTGGAAGTGCAACCCTTAAAAACATTTTGACTCTTCCTATGAATGAAAATGACACCCCACTCCAGTACTCTTGCCTGGAAAATCCCATGGACGGAGGAGCCTGGTGGGCTGCAGTCCATGGGGTCGCTGAGGGTCAAACATGACTGAGCAACTTCACTTTTCACTTTCATGCATTGCAGAAGGAAGTGGCAACCCATTCCAGTGTTCTTGCCTGGAGAATCCCAGGGACGGGGGAGCCTGGTGGGCTGCCGTCTCTGGGGTCGCACAGAGTCGGACACGACTGAAGTGACTTAGCAGCATGAATGAAAAACGTTTGGGCTTCTTCATTCTCCAGATTTAAAACTTGGGCCTTTAAAAGTACAAACTGAGACAGGGACTCAGAAGCAAATGCCTCTTCTTTTTCACTTTGTAATCAGTTAGTTCTTTGAAATACCATCCCATGCAATATTTGAGTTTTCTTCATTTTATCCCAATTGTGGCAAAAGCAATGTTTTCTTAAACACTTAAGTGAGTTTTTATTTAGGACCCCTTTGAGAGCTAGCTTTCACGTTTTCTTTAATGAAAAGGGAAGGGTGTTTAATGACGAAAAGCTCACATATAATGGGTTATTTACTGCTCCTTTTTAAATCACTTGGCTTAGTCCTAGAAAAAGTGAATATTGGATTTGAGGAGTGAGCTTGCCTTCCGCAGCTGGTCTGTTTCTGTTTGAAGGGGTCTCTACACAGGGATGTGCTCTGTTGTGTGCCTCGGTGTTTAAGGCGGAGGGGGAATGTCTGCTTCTGAAGCATTTCCTCCTTTGCCTGTCATTTCCTATTTGACGAGTGTAGCACTAAAGGCATGTGTGTGCACATGTGTTTCTGCACACACTTTCTTTTAAGAAATTGACTATTTGTAAAGAGATGTGTATCATTCATAAGAATTCCAGAACAGTGCCCCTGCCCCCATTCAGTCTGGGTATGATACAGTTTTTGAAGTTGCGTTAGGTTATACTGTTTCAGTGGGTTGGTGAGTTTAGCAGTGGATCAAAAGGAGCCCATAACAGCCCAGAAGTGGGTGTACACTTGAAGTTATACGACAGTACTGAAACAATAGCAGACTGCAGGAATACATGAGTGTTGGTCGTTCTGATTCAGAGAGTCTAGAATAGGAACCCAGAAATCTGTGTTTTTTTAAAGCAAACTCCTCTGATGATTGGAATCCAGGTAGTCCACAGCCTAGATACCTGTGTTTTTGAAGTTAGGGAGCTCTCCTTATCATCCCACCATCTAGAACAGCTCCATCCAAATTCTTCTAGAGCGGTGTTCCTCACATCTTGATGTGTATTGGGATCAGCTCTGGATCTTGTTAAAATGCTGGTTCTTATTCAGTAGGTCTGGGAGGGGTGCGCCTGGGCCCTGCATCGTTAACTAGCTCCCAGGCGCTGTCCATGCTCCTGGCCCAGGGCACACTGAGAACGTCACGGCTCGATGGTTTCTGTTGTGCAGTTTTTGGGGGGGAAAGGAAAAAAAGCAACTTTTGGTGTGCTCTTTGTCTCTGTGGTTTTCTATTGAACCTTCATCTCTCGTTCTCTCTCTCTCTGTCTTGCCTCCTGTTTCAGTGTGTCCCCGCGTCTGTGAACACTGAGGAGCGTTTTCACAGGTGAAACTACGGCTGATGCTCATCATGTATGCGTAGACACAGAGATTCTAAATTAGCCCCAGTGACCCCAGCTCTGATCACCCTGTAGGATTCCAGTTCTTTCTGCTGGATGGAGGGCATTTAAGATTCTTTTGAGACTTTCTCTCACCTCCTTTACCACTGCTGTTATGTAACAAAATAGAGGCAGTGTAGTTCCAAACTCCAGGGTCACTGGAGAGGGGTATCTTGCAAAGGGGGGTAAGAGAAGTAACAGTTTTATCTCTGGATTTTCCTGCTAAGATACAAATATTTGTTTTATAAAGGCTTTGACAGAGAAGAGGTGCTTTGCTGGAAATACTTGAAGTCACAGCAGCTCTGTTTCAGAGTTGTGGCCGCTTTCAAGCTTGGTCTGTTCATTGTCTTCAGCAGAGATGCCTGGTTCATAATGAGTTTGAGGACTTTATCTCTTTGCATGAAAAGAGATGAGGTGAGTCCTTGAAGACTTTATATCTTTGGTTGTAGAAGGCAAATGTAGAAGCTCTTAGGATTTTGGTGTCTGAGCTGAGTACATATTCATGAATTCCCTTTCTACCTGGGCTTTCAGAAAAGGGGTGTAATCAGTGGGCTCAGTTCTCAATTTCATCTGTAGTAGTACAGATGAAGGTACTTCTTCAATGACAATACAATTTTAGATCCTGAAGGTGGTATTGATCATCTCAGTAACTTTCGACAAGATCTGGGGACTGGGGATGGGGGAGGTTGGTTTCATTTGTTCAAAAGCGGGAGTTAGACTTAAATGAGCCTTATGAGTCCATCAGTACCAGAGATAGTTTTCTGCTTGTGTTGAAATCCTTGATTCAGGCTACCGGGCTGCCTGGATCGCATTGTGAATCTCCTTTAGCTAACAGCTAAACTGGTTATCCCAACAGGGTAATCAAGGTAACCGGTTCTCAAAATCGAGCCATTTGCCTGTGTCCTTCATATTGAAGAATATATCTGAGAATTCCCATTTTAACCAGATGTCTCCCTTACCTGGTAGACAGTGTGAAACTGGAGGTTGAGAGGGATGAGGTTGGAGGAGGGACCCTGCTTTATTCTTGTCTTTGTTTAGCTAGCAGGTCTTGGCATTATTTTACGAACCTCTGTACATGCTTATTCCTCTCCTGATTCCTGTTAGGAAGGTAAGAAGTAGGCAGTATAGGAACATTCAGTGATACTTACCCAGACACCACTGAATGTGTTAGAATCGTAGAATTTTGGCCCTAGAAGTAATGTGCCCCGAGAGTCTCACACTCAAACGGGGCCACACAGGTACTTACGAGGAAGTCGGCGGACTTGGTGGGGAGAGTGGAGAGCCAGACAACACTGCCGATCAGTCTGTCCACTTGTTGCCAGGACTTTGGGCTGTATTGCCAGGTTTTCTGAATTCTCTAGAAATGCCAGCAAACAGAGTGGACTTTTAGGAGTCCTTTGGAGATGCGTCTGTCTTACCCATTGGGACTCCACTGAGTGAAAGGGGAAAGGAGAAAAAGCCAGTATGTGGAAGTCATTTCCATTTTCTGGGAACATCAGCTGATTTTCTCAGCGATTGAAAAGCTATCAAATGGTAACATTTCACTGCAGTTGACATGGGCAGGAGACAGGTGCTCCTGCTCTGTGACCATCAGAGAATAACAGGTCTTGACCAAAGCAGTGTCCACATTCAAAAATGTGTGCCTCATCCCTCCAAGTTCAGCCCTCTCAGATATTCAAATATAACATGAGCCTGCTTTGGGTCAGTAAGCCCAAACCTCATCATTTATCCCAGAGAGAATAAAATTACATCTAGCAGCTCATCTGCTATAGTGCCAACTCCGAATTTTTCCTCTCTTGCCTTGCTCTTTGGATCTGCTCGTGTTATTGAAAAATAAGGTATTGTTGCATGGAAATCACCTGATTTTCTGAGGTGTTTACATTAAACAAAGCTGCTGCAGAATAAAAACATTTGCCTCCTTGACTTGAGTGCGGGAGAGGTAAAGGAAAACAAAAGAAAAACTAAACTTCTGAGTTATTTAGTCTTGAGACTAATTTCCGTATTGTGTAAGGTATTTCAGTATATGAGAGTTTTTCGTGTTCTTTAGAGTTCCCTTTGATGACACTATTTCAAAAGATACAGGGTGGTAGGTATTAGAAATGGATATCAGTTCACCTTCTGGGGGCTCCAAGCGTGCTTGATTTCAGAGACCTAGCAGGTAACATTTTTGCAATTGCACACATATCTTTACGCTATGGGCACCGACTTTTGCCACAGAGAGGTGTGTGACCACCTACACAGGAGATGCACGCCTTCGTAAATGAGAGCAGCATAATTCTTTTTTCTTGGAAAGCTGCACCCCAGAAACCTATTGTTTTGCCTGTGGAATTACCAACCTGGAGGTAGCCTGGAGTTAGCACATACATTTTTATTTGGGATTTTGGCAATTCTTCTAGCTGGACCACTTTTTTCCCCCCATTTGTCAGTGCTCACACATGAGAGACCCAGTTTGTGTTCCTTTGTGGTTCCAATATGTTCTCCTTTTTTGTTTGTTTTTAACATAGAGGCTGACCACTTGATATGTTTGTCCCAGTGACAGAAAGGCAGTGTACCCCCCATACCTTCCTGACTCTGCCTTCTACTTATCCTGAGCATTTCCACACCATCGGTGTTTTAATTACTGTATTGTTCTTCCAGTTCAATTGTATTTAATTGGCTTCATGTTTTGTCTTTTTGTTTCCATGAAAGGATTATTGGGGGTGTGAAAAAAAAAAAAGCCCATTTAAGTGAAGCCCCATCATTTAAAACACATAAAAATTCTTTAAGATGCCTTTTTATTCAGGATCTCTTTATCTTCCTTCACAAGCTTTCTGAGAATAAGTAGTGCATGTTGAGGTTTATCTTTGCTTTTATGTGCTCCAGCCACATGCTTAACGTTGAGCACATTTGAGTCTCATTTCACCGGCTTTCACAATCCTTTTATAAAGGGACTGATCTGTTAACATCACCCTCTTTAGATCTAGCAGACAGAACGTCCTTCCATACAAAGAAGGGCTCCCCGTCTTTCTGGCCGGCCAGTAAGTGAATGATTTCAGGCCTGGTGGGCAATACTCGTGTCCATGCGTCACACAGCCCGACCACAGTAGTAGGCAGCTGCATGTAATTTTGAACTCCACTCATTGAACTGTAATAAAACAATATAAGCACTGCTTGGGGGGAAGATTGGATGCAGTTATCCTTACACAAGGCTCGGGCATATGAAAGCAGTGCTGGCTGACAAGAGGATTTTGAGATTTGATTTTGATTGAATTGCAGAATTGAACAGGCCAGGAATGTCAGTGGAAGGCTAAACGCCTGTAGTGCCATAAAGTTTTATTCATGTGAGGCTTTCCAATATCAAGTAGATGGATTATTGGAAAAGGTGTCAAGGGACATGAAATGGAAGAGCCCCAAACATAAAATGTAGGCAGGAGGGAAAAATTACTTCTTGCTTAGTGTATAATTAGGTCTCCAAAAAAAAAAAAAGAATATTCCATAAAATTGTTTATTCTTCCCTCTCTTCAAAGAAGAAAAAATGATTCTCTTGTTATATCACTTGTTATTTTTTCAAATGAAGTTGAATTTAGATTTAAGATGAGATCTTATGTCACTCTTTTCCTTCCTTCCAGTTTTAATGAGATATAATTGACATATAGCACTGCATATGTTTAAGGTGTTCAGGGTAATGGTTTAACTTAAATACATCATAAAATGATTGCCTCTAAGTTCAGGAAACATTGATCATCCCATGTAGATATAAATTAAAGAAATAAGAAAAAATTTTTTTTCCTTGTGATGAGAAACCAAGGATTTGAAAAATACCAGGATGGTGATTGCCTACCATGGGAAACGGCAGGTGGAGCATTTTGTTGAGTGATAGAAAATGTTTTGTCTTAATACGGGTTTCACTTGCACTGTTGTACACATTTGTCAAAATCAATTTATCTCTAACACATAAGAT
Organism: Bos indicus; assembly: GCF_029378745.1. NCBI lineage: Eukaryota > Metazoa > Chordata > Mammalia > Artiodactyla > Bovidae > Bos > Bos indicus. The sequence goes on from NC_091781.1 coordinate 30,099,687, forward strand.
ATGTATATAAACTTTATGTAAACTACACCTCCATAAAAACTGTTAGCATACTACTAGCAAGAAATCTCATATATGTAGACATGTAAAATAATTCATAATGAAATACAGATTATTTGGAATTGACAGTGAAGCACTCCTTTTCAACTTAAGAAAAGTAGTCTTAATGCCATTCTTTTTGATTTTGTTCCAGATCAACATAAGGTGATAGTTTTTGTTGAAAAGAGAGGGGAGGGTGAATCAAGAATATCTCTGTGCACTAGACACCATGAGCTCTTCTTTTCAGAAATAAGAGAGAGTCTGGGCTTCACACATCCTAACACACTGGCTTGTTTCATTGCTCGGGAGTGTGTATAGAATCATGCACGCATTTGCCTTGGGCAGCTGATATGACCATTCATATGGGGTTGGAGAGCAGTGTTCATTGGCGATGAGCTGGTAGTTCTCTGATGAGGTTATATAGAAGGTTGGTTGGGGAGGGCCATGTTTTTTGCGTTTGCTGCCCTGGTTCTTTATCGATGTGCAGTGTTTCTATTAAATTTGTGAATGAAGCGTTGCTAAAAATTGCCAGGGTGGAGGTCAAGAAATACCTGTAACTTTTTAGTTTTGAATTCATTGGTTTGGCATTTCTAACCAAAGTGGTTTTGGCTGAATAATCAAAATTAGGAATATATATGCAGTTTGACTCCAGCCTGCAGGTGTGATTTTCCTTTGTCCTCCTCCTACCCCTTGTTCTAATGTAGTCAGTATTTAGAAACATGTTTATTTGTAGATGAGGTTTTTGTGAGGTTAAAACAGAAAACCAGAAAGGACATTTCGAACCCTGAGGGGGTTTGTGTTTTTCAAGCCCCCCCTTTTCCTTTAATGCTGAACTTGAAAGAAAGGCCAGCTTTCAGGTTGATGTTACCTCCCTGAGATTTGTAAAACTTTTCTTTACCCGTGTTCCATAGATCTCTGTTAGAATGTATTTAGTTATACTTTATTATTGTTTAGTTTTTCTGAAAATAAACTCCATGAATATTTATCTAATCAAACAATGATTCATTTACAGGCAGCTTTTAGAAGGAAAAAGGGGTCCTCAATTGGAGTGGTCAGATTGCATAATGTCTAAATGGCCCCTTTTAATTTCATATCTCACCCCCTCATTCTGTAAGGTTGGGGCAAAGTTGATATCTGAGAGTGGAATTTTCTGCTGTTGCTGGAATTAATCCTAATTTGTATTGAGACAGGAGGGGAAAGGGTTGTTTAGGGCCGATGAAAGGAAGTGCTCACAAAGTTGCAAAAAGCTGCCTTTGAACTCGGTAAGATTCAAGGAAATTTGCCTGGTCTGCTCCCAGCCACGCAGTTCTGATTTTGATTTTCGAGAGAGAGAGATGTTATAGTGTTAGCCATCAGTTTACCTTGTGATTCCTCCTTGGAAGTTACTGCCACACACAAATGCGTGAGAATCGCATTTCACTCCCATGTATCTTTAACACTGTACTAAAAAGAAGCAAGCTAGTTGCCCAGAGTACAACGTTTAAGGAGGAACACACGCACAGGTGCTGAAACCTTGAACTTGGACGACTCTGAGAATGAATGCCTCCTTACATTTTGAACTTGAGGCCCCTGGCTTGCTTTCTTGAGTTCTGGGCCCTGTTATAACACTTTTAAAAGGTGTATTTGGGTTGCCTTTTTTTTTTTTTTTTTTTTACAGTAAAAAAATACTCGCTCTAAGTGACGCATATCCACCTTTTTGCTATTGGTGTAACCTCCCCTGTCTTACCGAAATTAAATAAATGAAGAGAGTGATTATACAATATCATTTGATTCCTGTTTCCATGCAGTTTCCCCGAATTGGCAAGCATGCTGCGTCTGAACTAAAATGCAATTTTGCATCAGGTCTAGTCATGACATGTATTTTTTTCCTTTGATCCCAGTGGAGCTGGAGTTTGACATTCGTGAGCAGACTTACACACCACACACCTTATTAAGTGATACAGTTGCAAGTGCCCTCCGTTAAAAAGACACGTGCCGGCATTGCCAAATTGAAGTTTGTTAAGCAGGTTTCAAAGGATTAATACTTGGCAATTATTTGGCTCTAAATTTGTGGAAGTGGTAATTTCGTGTTCAAAGCAGAGACCTTAACTCGGCACATTAAAGCAGTTGATGAGAACAATCTTTGTTTCTGGCGCTACAGCCACCACCTACCTACTAGTCAGGGGATTCTCAGGAAGAACCCCCCTTGAATTCCTCCCATTTCATCCGCAGGAAAGCCTAGTTTGGCGGGTGTCATTATTACCTACTGGTTGACAGATGAGGGAATCACCGCTTGGAGAAATGAAATCATTTGCCCAAGCTCACAGCTCAGAAACAACAGAGCCTGGCTCTTGAACCCTTAATACCAGTGGTCTTCACCACTGCATAACCCTTCTGTTGATTGTCCGGGGATATTATTATAGGTACGGTCTGCCTTTTGAAAGAGGTACCAGAATTTCCTTTGTACTATTGCTTATCCTTACAAATTGAGCCCTCGTTTGCAGAACTGTTAAGGCGTTCAGTGGCCACACTAAGTTTTTGAAGACTTAATGGAGCAAGATTTTGCAGATTTTGTCCATTTGCAGAAGCCATCCACAGAGGAGTGTGCAAGCAGAAGAGAAGCAGTGGGAATCCTTAAGTCTGGCCAAGGAAGAAGGCTCTGCTGGTAGAGCAGGAGGTAACTGTCAGTCACTAAGAAGTCTTTAGAAGGAGCCTGATTCTACACTGGGGTTCCTCCCCCCTCCCCAAAGGCTGGCAGCATTTGCATTACTTAGCAGGAAAGCGCTCTTTGGATCCCTGAAACCATTAGGGGTTCCATGAGGTTTGGTACTGTGAATGAATGAAGCCTCTTTCCTAAAAGCTGAAATCGATTGGAGAAAACTGGAAGAATGAGTCATTAGGTTCTCTTAGAACATGTCTATGCTTATTTCTGGCTGATTGCAAAGCACTGAAATTTCTCTGTGATCCTGAATAGGACAAAAGGGAGAGAAACGGATAGCCACCTCCCTCCCACCCCCACCACCTTTCTGGTTAGTATGCAAGTTTAATAGAAACATATTTAAAAAGGCTAGATTCTCTTAGAAGGAGCCTGTTCACAAGTTACAACCTCCATCTTAACAGGTAAAGCACTTGGAGCATGGCTGGCTTTCCTCTTAATAACCTTGCTGTTGGCATGAGGCCTTGTCCACACTTTTCTTTGGTAGTTCCTCTGAGTTTCTAAGGGGCAACTGGAACACAGACCTTGATGGTTTCAACTCTCGACAAATGAAATATATAATGGACAATGGAGCAAGTGGCATTCTGGAACTAGGCCACTCACGAATCTCCTCTTTGGGCTACAGTGATTCCCATTTGGATCTGACCCTAACCTCCTGGTGTCTCCTTGCTGATCATGGCCAAGGTACTGTCCTGCCTCAGTTTGTTCATCTGTTAAATGGGCATTCTTCTCTTTATGCTCTTTGGGGAAGCTTGGTAATATTTGATGCTGATAATAACTTGGTAATATTTGATGCTGAGGACCTGGTCCTCATATGGTAGTGAGGTATAAATAGCAATCGTGGTTGACATACGTGTAGACACAGGTATTCAAGCCACAAATAAGTTTTGATTTCTATGGTGTTCTATGTAAAATATTTGAATTTATCACTTTAGTTTGGTGAGGTTTCCTTTGCAAAACCCAGATTTCTGGCTTCTTTTCACAAATCAAAAGATGTGGAAGCACCAGCCTTTCTCCCAGGCTGAGACACGGGTGCCCACTTGGATGGGGCTTGTCAAGCTGTCCAGTTAGGGCTGCTTTCCCACACTTCCTGGTGTTTGATTCCCTGTCGTCTTCATTTGTTGATGCAGTTGCCTGACCCCTGTGAATATCTGGCTTCACAGCCCTGGTCAAGTGTGTCCTGAAGTGTGTGGACCACCACACAACGAGTGTAGACAGCATCAGTCTTGACAGTTGTTCCTACTGAGGCATGTGCAGTGAGGTTTCTGGAAAGTGTCAGTTTTTTTTTTTTAATCCCTTAAATGATTTAAACTTTCTGGAAGCTGTGGATCTCATATAAACAAGGGGACCCATAGAAAAACATACTCATTGGAGAATTACGAGGCATATAATTTTGTCTTTAAATTCTTACAAGTGAACTGTAAGAACATGACTTCATAGAAACCTCTGAGACATTACAGTGTTTTAATTACACTCTGCTGCTCCATGGGATGCCTCACTTTTACTTTTATTAATTTAATTTTTTTTTTCCTGTGTGTGGCAGTGGGTTCCTTGTCTCCGGCTCCACCCCTGTGTGCCTCGGGGAAGCTGCCTGGTGCCTCCCTCTTTGGGGCAGAGGCTCCAGGGCCACGTCCTGTCTGCGAAGAGTTTATGAGGTTTCACCCACTCCTTGGTTCCTGCTCATCACCCTCCCTGCTTCCTCTTGGGCTGCCAGCAGTGCATTATAGTACCTCCATCTGCAGCCAGAGCCACTAGCATCACTATGCCAGTGCCTGTGTTTCCCCAGTGACTTAAAACCATTAAGTACCCATGAGTGGCAGCAGCTCATGAAGCCAGTCTCCACAGCCCCCATTTCTCTGTGGGGCCCAGGCTTCTCACAGAAAGGCAAGAGCTGTCCTCTGTTTCTCCCTGTGGCAACCACATTGTCCACATTGAATACCTGAATTCATCCATGCATCACTTCTTTTCAGTAGATACTGTTTGAGTGCCTCTGACATACCAGGCATGGGTGTTTTCAGTACTCTGTGAAACCAGGCTTGTGGCCTGATCCCATGACACAGATGCAGAGGAGAAAGTAGAACCGTAGGGAATGAGACTGAGAGAGGCCCTTATGAAAGGGGGAACTGACTTTGTAAAATACCATGGAGTTCAAACTTAGAATCTTAGAACTTTTTTTTTTTCAACTTTTAATTTTGTAATGGAGTATAGCCGATTAACAATGCTGTTCAGGTGAACAGCAAAGGGATTCAGCCATACACATAGATGTATCCATTCTTTTGCAAACTCTCCTCTACTAGAATCTTAGAACATCTTGAGAAGCTTTCTGGATGGAGCATTTTTCTTTTTCAGAAACCTCAAGAAGCAGTCTGTTACCTGGATGAGATGTCTTCTTTATCAGCCGTGTTCTGGTTCTGACCCTAACACCGGGGACTGCCATGGACCCTCTTGAGTTGGGCAGTGCACGCTCTTCCCAGCCATCCGCAGTGGCCTTGATTCAAACAGATGTGCGTTTGAGTCTTGCTTTTATCATGTACTCTTTGTGAGCTAGCCTGTGTTTCTTTAGCTCTCCCAAATTTAGTTTCTTTGCCTGCAAAGTGGTGGTGGCGTTACAGTGCCTGCCTCTCAGGTGCCATAGTGAAGAAGTAGGGGAAGAGGCATGTTAAAGCCCCTGAGTGCCTGCCACATGGTCTGTACTCAAGAAATTGTCACCACCGCTGTTAATGGGATGAGTGATGGCCTTTCATACATCATCTCTCCCTTCCCCAGCTGCATGATGCACTTTGAAAGGGATAGCCTTCAGATTCCTTTTCCAGAAAATTGAGGTCACCGGCTTGTTTCCTTCCTGACCCTGCTACCCTGCAGCCCCAGGCCATCTCCCCCTCCTCTGTCCCTCAGGCTGCGCTACAGTGGCAGCATGTACAGAGCATCCCTGGCGAATGCCCATGGCCTTTCTGTCTGCAGCAGGCCTGTGCGATTTTGGCTGCTTATCTAATCCAGGGAAGGAGCCACCACTCCTCTTCCTTGGGTAGGCCAGTTGCGGGCTGGCCCATAATAATACAATTATGAAGGTTAACAGGAAAAAGTGGGGTCCAGGAGCAATTCCAGGCTGCTGGCAGCCCTGCTGAATTGGAAGCGCCCCACCAGTGAAAACTGCAGTGAGAAGCAGATTAAACCTCCTATCTGCCATCTCACGCTCTTCTCTCCCCTTTCCTGTTTGGACTTGAAAGACGATTGGAGCCAGGGCTCTGACAGTTGACGGAAGTGCTGCAAGGGGGGAGTATTTATTTACAGTGAGTCGTGGCGATGCTTGTTCAGGATGCGGTTTCTTGCAGGAAGTTCTGTCCCCACCCCCGGGTTTGATCATTTCTCCAAAAAAAAAAAAAAAAAAGAAATCCTTGATTGTTTGAGGCCTCCACACTGACATGGAGCAACACAGGTAACCTGTCTGTGCTTGGAGGGTGTGCCAGTTGCACCATGGGAGGAGGGCCTAGAAAAGAGCGGCAGGCCACCAGCGGGCCCTGCTCCCCAGATGTGTTGAGGTGCTGTGATAATCATTAGGCATCTAAAATAGGGAAGTGGGCCGACTGCACGTGCTGTAAGCTGTGGTTGGCGCGGGCCATTCTACTCATTAACAGAAACCAGTGCCAACTAAGGATGTTGTACTGGGTGTTTCAGAGAGAAATCACTTTGAGGCAAATTCAGAGGCAGCAGTGCTTAGGAAGCAAGTATCTGAGTTACATCCAGTTGGCCTGAGGCTGCTGAAGCCGCTCTGAAGCTGAGTGCTGAACTCTGGGTTCCAAGTTTGGGGTGCCTCCTGCTTTTTCGAGTCTTGTAGAATGTTGGAAGAGAAGGGTGATGAAGGAAACGGGATTCCATTGTGGAGTTTACTTTGGTATTTTCTTAAGTCTTCAGAAGACCTTGTAATAGTAGAGAATTTTCTCAAAACCCACAGATACCCTTCATTTCTTACTTAAAAAATACATAGAAGATGAGGAAACATTACCAAAGGATATAAGATGGGAATGAAATCTCCCTCCATCAGGGGCTCAGCTCCCTTCTTATTACATCTTTTAAGGCCTGAGGCACCAGCACCATTAGCCTCACTTGGACTAATAGAGATGCAGGTTCTGGAGTACCAGCGGAGACCTAGTCAGAGAGGCCCGTGTAGCATGGAAATCTGTGTTTTAATGAGTCCTCTATGTGGTTCTAAATGGTCACTAATGCTTGTGAACTTCATACTTAACTGTGGTTTTTAGACTTCACTGTACATCAGAATTTGCTCGTTGGCTTTTAAAGGACAGATCTTTGAGCTGGACACCCAGAGGCTCCGATTTGTATGTTGCTAGTGGGATCTGAGAATCTGCATTCTTTATTTTTCAAGGAGAGGGGCAAGCATCCCTTTCTACCATTTCCCTCCCCACAATGGTTCTGATGGAGTGCTCCTGGATCTCTGATAAACCCTGACTTTGGGAGTGGCTCTTGATTCTTTAGGAAAAAAAAAAAAGGCAAAAATCATGGAATGGAGGAAGCAGTGCTTATTTGTTGAGGCCACAGCTAATTAATTCATGAAGAGACTGACAATAAAGAGGACCTTGACACCCATGTACATTTCCCCAGCTGTCCCAGATGCCCAACTCATTGCAAGAGAGTTTTGTGACTGATTTCTGCAACTAAGAAATTCATCCCTCTTTTTGAGAAACTCTTGTCAGTCTGCCAAATTTCTTGGACCTTGTCAATATTCAGAGGAAGCTGCGAATGTTCTCCTGTAGATGTCTCCCCCAGTCTTTGACTTATCTCTTCATCCATTATTTTTTGGTTTCTAAAGGTGTGTAGCCATCTTTGAAAGGTGTTAGTGATTGGATGTGGTTTTAAGCTGATGGACTTTATTTGCAGAATATGGCAGATAGAGGTGACAGTCTTCATTTCCCACCCCTTTAAAGGTCTATTGACAAAGTGTTTACAAAGATGTATGCAGTCCTTGTGTCAAGGAGCTTATAGTTGAGTGGGCTGATGGTTTATACAGAGAAACTATGTGTAGACTGGAAGCCCATTGCAGTGGGAACTGGTGCAGAAGGAATGACAAAATGTGGGTCCCATGGCACATATAGAGAGTTTCACACAAGTGGTACCCCATGCTTGAGCAGGGTTTTGAAGGATGAATAGGAGTTCTCCAGATGACTCAAGAGGAAAATATTATTATAGGCAGAGACAGTCACTAGAGTTGTATCCATATCTGCCTCCTGAGATGTTTCACATTTGGGAATCCTTTGGAGTTGTTTAGGAGTGACTTCTGAGTTGGAAGATTCTGGGGAAGATAGCACTTGTAACTTACCTAAGATCATCTTGATACAAATAACATTGGAGAATATGAAAGAATTTTGTCATGTATGAAGCACAGTAACCTTTATAAAATATAGAAAACAATTTTTTTTTTTTTTTTTGGTGAAGTTTCCCCCTTAAATCCCAAAGTTCTTCCATAGTCTGAGTAGGGTTGACAGGCTGCCAAGATGCTTGAGGGACTCGGGTGGGAAAGGGAGTTGGCTGGTTTCATGGTTCCTGGTGCCAGCCTCCTCCACAGTGTGTCTTGTTGAGCATTTGTCCATTGACATGTGCTTCTCACTGAGTCTGAAAATGTGAGGGTTTAGGCAGGAGAAGTAAGAACACCCCTCCAGAGGTCTTCCGAACTTATTTAAATTCCTCTAGGAACTGTGACTTTGGACACATTCTTAACCTTGGCCAATGTGTTTTCCCCAGTAAAGCTGGGGTTATAGTACTGTCACACTTCTAAGAGTGAAGTAATGAATGACGTAATGAAGTAACACAGAGAGAGCATTTAGCATGGTGTCTGGCAGTTCAGTAGCCACTTACTCTACTGTCTGCTTGAAAGCAGGTGTAACAGAAAAAACAAAACACACCACAAACTTGGTCTCTGAACTCCCAGGCCAATCGAAAGCAGTTTTTCAACCTAGGTGCTCTTGAAATTTGGGCCCAGAAAGTTCTTTGTTGTGGGGGCTGTGCCTCATAGGATGTGCAGCAGCATCCCTGCCTCTGCCCACTAGGTGCCAGTGGCATTCCCTCCTGCCCCCCACAGGATGACAGCCAGAACTGTCCTCAGATACGTCCCCTGGGAGGACGGAGTTAGTCCTGATCTTTAGTCTGTCTAGGAGGAGCAACATGATTCGTGAAGGTATTTATTCTGACGGAAGCACTGCAAAGCTAAGTCTCTAATTTAGAAAATGGAAAAGAATACACAAGAAGCAGCTTAAAAAATGGTTTCATACTGTTTGCAACAGGGAACATGGCTTTAAGAAAGCCATCAACCAGGACTTATTAAAATCCTAGAACATCTCACAGGGAAGAATTCCTGACCTACATTTGGTCATTTTCTTGATTTTTCGTCTGATACTGATTCCAGTTTAAAATACGATGGAGAGGGTCTTGGGGCTGTTTATTTATACAAGACTTTTTTTCCTTCTTTGTAAAGAGTTTTCATGGTGGTAAAACACATGTGATAAGAAATGTACTGTCTTCACCAGTGTGAAGCTCTGTAGTGTGAAGTATCAGTGTGGTCACATTGTTGTATCTCCAGAACTTTTTCATTTTGCAGAACTGAAACTGTGAACCTATTAAACGATAGCTCCCATTGTCGCTTTGCTCCATCTCCTGGCAATCAATTGGACTTTCAGTTCAGTTCAGTTGCTCAGTCGTGTCTGACTCTTTGTGACCCCATGTATCGCAGCACGCCAGGCCTCCCTGTCCATCACCAACTCCCAGAGTTCACTCAAACTCATGTCTATCAAGTCGGTGATGCCATCCAGCCATCTCATCCTCTGTCGTCCCCTTCTCCTCCTGCCCCCAATCCCTCCCAGCGTCAGGGTCTTTTCCAATGAGTCAACTCTTCGCATGAGGTGGCCAAAGTACTGGAGTTTCAGCTATAGCATCATTCCTTCCAAAGAAATCCCAGGGCTGATCTCCTTCAGAATGGACTGGGTGGATCTTCTTGCAGTCCAAGGGACTCTCAAGAGTCTTCTCCAACACCATAGTTCAAAAGCATCAATTCTTCGGCGCTCAGCTTTCTTCACAGTCCAACTCTCACATCCATACATGACCACTGGAAAAACTGTAGCCTTGACTAGACGAACCTTTGTTGGCAAAGTAATGTCTCTGCTTTTGAATATGCTATCTAGGTTGGTCATAACTTTCCTTCCAAGGAGTAACTGTCTTTTAATTTCATGGCTGCAGTCACCATCTGCAGTGATTTTGGAGCCCCCCAAAATAAAGTCTGACACTGTTTCCACTGTTTCCCCATTTATTTCCCATGAAGTGATGGGACCAGATGCCATAATCTTCGTTTTCTGAGTGTTGAGCTTTAAGTCAACTTTTTCACTCTCCTCTTTCACTTTCATCCAGAGGCTTTTTAGTTCCTCTTCACTTTTTGCCATAACTGTGGTGTCATCTGCATATCTGAGGTTATTGATATTTCTCCCAGCAATCTTGACTCCAGCTTGTGCTTCTTCCAGCCCAGGATTTCTCATGATGTACTTTGCATATAAGTTAAATAAGTAGGGTGACAATATACAGCCTTGACATACTCCTTTTCCTATTTTGGAACCAGTCTGCTGTTCCATGTCCAGTTCTAACTGTTGCTTCCTGACCTGCATATAGGTTTCTCAAGAGGCAGGTCAGGTGGTCTGGTATTCCTATCTCTTTAAGAATTTTCCACAGTTCATTGTGATCCACACAGTCAAAGGCTTTGGCATAGTCAATAAAGCAGAAATAGATGTTTTTCTGGAACTCTCTTGCTTTTTTGATGATCCAGCAGATATTGGCAATATGATCTCTGGTTCCTCTGCCTTTTCTAAAACCAGCTTGAGCATCTGAAAGTCCATGGTTCACGTACTGCTGAAGCCTGGCTTGGAGAATTTAGATCATTAGCGTGTGAGATGAGTGCAATTGGACTTGAAATCTCTGTGAATCTGAGTACTCTTGGTACCTCATATTATTGCAGTCATACAGTATTTGTATTTTTGTGAATGGCTTGTATCACTTAGCATAATGTCTCAAGGTTCATCCATGTTGTAGCATGCATCACAATTTCCTTCCTTTTTAGGGCTAAGTTCTATTTCAGCATATGTATATACTACACTTTGTTTATTCATCTTTCAGTGGACACTTGGTTTACTTCTACCTTTTGATTTTATTAGTAACTCTGCTTTAAATAGGGTGTATTATACAAATATGCCTTTGACACCCTGCTTTTCATTCTTTTAGATCTGTACTTAGAAGTGGAATTGCTGGATCAGGTGGTAGGTTTCCCCCCCCCCCTTTTTATTTTGTTTTTTAAATTTATTTATTTTAATTGGAGGCTAATTACTTTACAATGTTGTATTGGTTCTGCCACATATCAACATGAATCTGCCACGGGTGTACATGTGTTCCCCATCCTGAACCCCCCTCCCAACTCCCTCCCCATACCATCCCTCCGAGTCATCCCAGTGCACCAGCCCCAAGCTTCCTGTATCATGCATCGAACCTGGACTGGCGATTCGTTTCTTATATGATATTATACATGTTTCAGTGCCATTCCCCCAGATCGTCCCACCCTCTCCCACAGAGTCCAAAGGACTGTTCTAGACATCTGTGTCTCTTTTGTTGTGTCGCATACAGGGTTATCGTTACCATCTTTCTAAATTCCATATATATGCGTTAGTATACTGTATTGGTGTTTTTCTTTCTGGCTTACTTCACTCTGTATAATAGGCTCCAGTTTCATCCACCTCATTAGAACTGATTTGAATGTATTCTTTTTAATGGCTGAGTAATACTCCATTGTGTATATGTACCACAGCTCCCCGCTCTTTTTAAATGTTCTTAGCTGAGGGAAATGGAATCCAGTGTCCTTTGGACCCACCCTTCACCCTTTCTTGAAGTTTTACCTTCCATTGCTGCTGACCTGACGCTTTGTCTCACCCCATCTTTGTGCCTGTGGACACACATTGGTGTTACTAAGGACCAGTGTAGGGTCATCATTGTCTCCACGAGCCCATGGTCCTAAGCAGCACCCAGGTGGCCAAGAATAACCACACCTTGAAAACTTCATCTCTGGAAGCTGTGCTGTTTCTTCAACCTGTGCATCTGCTCATGCACGAGACCTGGCTCCCATCTTTGCCTGTCTGCTGTCTGCATGACAGTCACATCCTTAGGCAATTTAGTGAAGTAGTGAAGAGACAAATGAGTTGTGAGAAGGCAAGATGGTATCTCATTATGCAGTGGCACTTTGGGTAGCATGTTGTAGCACCGACCTTCAGGCTCCATTCACTACCCGCCCCTGGACAGCTCTGTGTCCCAGCTACCTTCCACACTGCTTTGTGGTCTTTAGAATACCCATCTGGGTGTCACCCATCGGGTTGTGAAAGGATGGGTGGAATGCGTAATTTACTTATAAAGATATTCCAGTTCTACATTGACAGTCTCAGAGTAAGAAAACAAGAGAGCAGAAAAGCAGTATGTTGAAAAGCTTGTATCTATGGAGACTGCTTTTTTCCATCCATTCTTTTTTTTTTTTTTCCTAATTAGTCTGAAACCTCCCTAAAACTATATAATTCTATTTGTGGGATGGGCTTACCAAGTCTTGTGCCTGAGAAAGAGATCTTGACTGCTGGGACCTGGGGTGTGTAAGGGAGAACAGAAGGTCCAAGGGAGGGCCAGTCTCAATATTTGGAGATCGAGATGATGTTAACAGCAGGGAGCCTGCAGAAGGCGGCACTAAGTTGAAATCGCCATGTGTGTTGTTGTGCGGTCCTTCTGTGAGCCAGGCCTTCCTCTGCTGCTGGCCAGGAAGATGGACAGTCGGCAGGGATGGTGAGATGCAGGGAGATTCGTACAGCAGCAGGTGACCGTTAAAGGTATATGAATAGATAGAAATAGAACTAGTCTTGTCATTTCACATTTTAAAACGTAATCCCCAAACATCAGCTTTTCCAGACCAGGGTAGCTCATATGAAACTGGGTTGCCAGAAAATGAAGAATATGGGACATCGTTTATTCATGCATCCAGATTTTAGAGCCAAGAATCCAGTGCTGAGCAAATCCAGACTTGCTGTCCTCCGAGCTCCCATATTGGTGCATCTCCTCTAGTTTCTGTGCATAAATACACATGTGAGATGTGTGTGTTTTCCTGAACATAATAAATTCTTGTATTTGTTTTACTTGTTTTTATCCCATTATTTTTGTAGAACTATTAGAGATAGCTTCTAGAGCTGGATTTGCATGGAAACACTTTTTTTCTGAAAACGAACCTGTTACTGTTTTAATTCATTTTTGTTTTCTACACCACCCTTCAGAAGATCATGGGAACTTTCCTTGGATTCTTGTTGACTCAGTCTCACATACAGAGCTTTTCACTTCTTGGGACCAGGTCTCTCCTTTTGTCGGCAGGAAGATCCTGTCCTCCAGGCAGCTCCTCTTTGATCCTATCACCTCTTTGGTTTGGGTCTCCTATTCCACTTCCAGAGGAATCAGCTTCTGTCCTCAGTGTAGCAGGGTTTCTTTCTTTTTATCCCCAAGGGTCTCATGGGGACGTTTCTGTGAACAGATGATAATCCCAGGCTTGAAGCTCATGCTCTTGCACATGCTGGCCTTGAGCTTTCCGCTTGAGGGAGAGGCTGTCGGGCTCTTGTGGAGTTGCGGGTGCCCTGTCATTTGGAGATCACTGCGAGAGACCAGGGAGTCTGTGTGCTGAGTTTCGGCCCTGTTCCCCATCTGTACCCCATCCAGTGCCTCTGCCATACCATGTGGGCTGGGGCAGTCCGGTGGAGAATTGCTGGCTTCTGATATTCTTAAAATCTGGATGTGTCAGGGCTTGCTTACCTACTGACACATTCTTAGAGTAGAATTGTTGCATAGGAGGGAGGGCAGAGTTTTATTCCAGCATTGTTTTTCAGAATGGTAATATCAAGTGTATTTCCTATCAGCATTGTAAATGAAGGCCTATTTACCTAAACATCACTAAATAGGATATTATGTATGCAAGTATTCCTGTCTTCATTGGCATTGACTTGATTGGTAGTGGGACTTCAGTTTTTATTTCCTGTGTTTTACATGGATATCACAGTTACATAAAATTATGTTATTAAAACAGACATTTTGCATTGTTTCTGCATATGAATCTCCACTCAGTGCTAACAGGGACTCAAAAGCAGAATTTGGTTTCTAAGTATTTTGATGTATTCTTGTTATTACTCTTTGAGAACAGGGTCTAGACTTGGTTTATGACTGCTGTTGGTTTAACGCCCTTGGGGTGATGAAGTTAATTCTTGAAATTTTTCCCTTCTTCTCTTCTTCGTATTATAAGAAGCTATGTGAGGCACTTCATAAGGGTTTTATGGAAATACATGGCATTGTAATAGGGACCATATTTTTTGAATCTAAAACGAGGATTTCTGATTTTATGAGAATGAATCAGATTTATGGGGACAGTGGGTTGGGATATTTGAAATGTAGACTCTCATGTTAAATCCAGACGATCTTAACGCCATACCAGCCAGCATGGCCCACACTGAGTTCCTGAATGTAGTAATTTGTTTCATGCAGAAACCATTCTCTGGTTAAAATAAGCTAGGAAACACTGACTTATACCAGACTGAATTTCTGTTTTGTTTTGGTTTTAGCTGTAGGACTTTTTAGACATTAGTGTAGTAATGTGCTCTGTTAATCTCAGAGGCAACTGTGAACATACGTAGTTTTTCAAATGAAACATTTTTGGTGGGGGTTGAGGGTAGGCCCAGGGAACAATGCCTTTCCACATATTGAAGACCCCACCCTATGGATACAGTTTGGGAAATGCCGTCTTGGAATAACTGTACATTTCTGTATAGCATAAGCCTGTAGGTTCAACCTGTACGTTGGAAATCTGGAAATGGTTTTTCAGTGGTGGGAGAAGGGAATGCTGATGTGTGTAGAGGGCTCTGTCCCTCCCTTTTCCTTTTTTTCTTTCTCTTTTGGCCTGAAATCGACTACTTTAAGCTCTTAAGAGAAAGATAATGACATAACTTTAAAAAAATTGTTGTACGTGTGTGTGCGTGTGTGTGCTTATACATCAAGGAAGTAGCTCCTGCTATGGAAATGAATATTAACTGCTTTTGAGAATAGCTTTTTTTCCTCCCAGAATGAAAGTTAGTGAAATCAGTCTCATTGCTACAACCATTTTATTGACTGTTTTGTGCAAGGGGCTAAGGAAGAAGGACAGATAGAAGTTATGTTTCCTGACTTCAGAAAACTTACACTTTAGTTGAGGAAAGTGAAAGTCGCTCAGTTGTGTCTGACTCTTTGCGACCCCATGGACTATACTGTCCATGGAATTCTCTAGGTCAGAATACTGGAGTGGGTAGCCTTTCCCTTCTCCAGGGGATCTTCCCAACCCAGGGATAGAACCCAGGTCTCCTGCATTGCAGGCAGATTCTTTACCAGCTGAGCCACAAGGGAAGCCCTGTGAACTGGGTAGCCTGTCCCGCCTCCAGCGGATCTTCCCGACCCAGGAATCGAATCGGGGTCTCCTGCATTACAGGCGGATTCTTTACCAACTGAGCTATCAGGGAAGCCCAGGAGAGAGAAAAGCAGTGGAAAAGTTAAGGGGAAAAGGTATTAGTAATATATAATTCCCAGTTGAGAAGCTGAAGAAATGTCACAGAACTAAACATAATTTGTTGTGAATTGGTCATCAAATGTCTGCCTGTAGGAGATCAGAAGAGAGAGAGAGAGGCCCAGGGACCTGTGTACGTCAAGGGTTATAAACAGTTACAGGGTCATGAGACCCTTTGTGAAAGGGTGTGAAAAATTTGTGAAAAATCTCTGGATATGTATGAAACAAATGTCCACTTTTTTTTTTTTAAATCTGTTTATATTTGGCCATATTCACCTCTACTTCTATGACCTTTATGAAATATAATCTTCATGAAAAAAGTTTTCTCTAACCAGATATTTTAAGACAAGCCCCCTCCATCCCAGTCCCATACATCCACACAAAGTTCTGTCCCTCCCATCAAGTTCATCCATAGCCACCTCCTGGGGTGATTATTTTATTTTCATAAGTGTCCATAAAGGATCTCTAGTGCTTTTGTGTATTTCTTTAATTGGAATAAATTGTATCATAATGTGCACAGGCACAAACTTCTGTAAATGTCCAATGTCCAGTGTCTTTCCTAGACCCTGGAAGTCCATTTCTAAATTCCTGGTTTGGAGGAAATTTGTTCGTGAACCCAGGAAGCAGGTTTGAGAAGTTATGGGTAGGGTGCAGCCGGCACGTGGACTTAATGGATAAGCAGGAAGGGAGGGTCTCCCAAGGTTGTCACCCTGCCTGGGGTGGGGGTACCGTCCCCTGATGGTTGAGAAGCTCATTTGCAGCCATCACTCTTTGCAGTGTCTTTCATTTTGCATTTATCGCGTGCTTCCTCTGAGCTAGTTATTGTTTCTGATGCATACGTCCTGCTGCTTCACCTGAACTGTAAACGTCTTCAAATCTTACTCTTAAGTCTTCATCTCTTTGCCTCTCCTCTTGCTGCCTTACCTAAGAAATGCTTGGTGGGTTCTTGTTGTCCCCCCACCTTTTTTTTTTTTTTTTAAGTGCTGTGCGGTAGAAACGTTTATTATGGTGTTAAGTCTTTAAATAATTCTCAGCAACTAAACTTGAGGCATGTGAAGATAAACGATGACAATTTAAGCCAGCCAGGAAGCTGTAACGTGGGCTCGGACTGTCGTTTGGCACAGGTCTATGTCTGCTGACGGAGCTTCCCTCCTGCCATCAGGGCATGGCAGACAGTGCAGGTGAGTGCAGGCACACCTCTGCTCGCCTGCACATCGGAGCTGTGTGCACTCCTCCAGCCCGACAGTCAAGGAAGCGAAAGCTCACATAGGGGCTTGGCAGCTGCTTCTTGGAGTCAAGGGAGGCAGGGCCAAACAAGGATCCGGGATGCACAGCCAGCAGGAGAGAGCTTATCTCACCAGAGAGGAAACTATCGCCCCGTGAACCTGTTTTATTTTCTGTTTGTATAGCATGAACATTCTTAATGTATGTTTTATTTTAGTTTGCAGGCCTTTCTCCCTGCACACGCAGAGATTATTCCAAGTTTCCTCTGCCTGCCCTCCCTCTGATGTGTGATGTCAGATACCTAATGTGTCGGCAGTCGGAACGTTGTCGTCACTCATGGCTGACCCCGTAAAGTCTTTCCCAGGTTGACTGTGCGTGCCTGAGAGTGACAAACACTAGACGTTGCTCTGTTCTGATGGACACATGTGGAGTGTTTGTATATTTCAAGAAAAGAAGCTATATAAAAATCTCTGGCATCTACTACTTGGTTTTATAGCTTAAAAAACAATGTCTAAAGTGGGTAGACTAGTTTAGGCTGACTGTTTTCTTTAGGGTCTTTGAATAGCCATACTTTATGACTTGACTTTCCTTATTTGGTGGGTGAATTTTTTACCGGGAGATCTACCACTACTACTGATTTGCTTGTTATTTGTCAGAGTGGGGGATTGAGGATGAAACAAGTCACTCATGTCACCAGATTTTGTTTTGTTTTTTTAATACCTAAGGATCAAAAAAATCAATGTAGGTACAAGATGATCGGGGCATTCTGACCACTGGAATCACTCAAACCCACTGTTCTTTTATCCATCTTAAAGCTCAGGCTTTGGTTCATCCTTGGAAACAGTGCAAAGAATAGCTCCTCAGCCAAATCATGTTTTCAGAAATGATTTTTTTTTTACATGTTCACATTTCCTGTCAGAGTTGAGTGTTGAATTGCTTTGAAGGCTAGACTTAGGAGCTCCACACTTCAGCCTGAAAATGAATGTAAATGCTGAGATTTCCGGGTTTTTTTTTTTTTTTGGTGGGGGAGGGGCTGGTGCTTGTGGAGGGGGTTGAGGCTGTGATGAGTAGCTCTGTGCTGGAGGCACTCAGTGTGCCAGGCACAAACCATTCAGAACCAGAGCTGAGATGCCAGAGCCAGCTCAGGCTTGGCCTGTTAGGTGGAGTGTCAGCCCAGGGGGACCCAGTGGAATAGGAGCAGATTATTAGACAGGGAGGGACAGGAAAAGGAAGCTTCCACAGGGAGGGAGAGAATGAGGGTCATTGGGCCAGGGCCTGGGAGGGGCACTGCAATTGTACTCTGAATGCAGGGAGGGGCGCAAGGTCAAAAGCCTGGCTCGGGTAGGGGGCGAGGCCGGGACGGGGAAGGGGAAAATGCTCTGGGTCGAGCTTGGGAGGAGATGGAAAAATCTAGACAGATGCAGGAAAGTCTCAGGGGGTGAGTGCAGGGCTGGACTGGCTTGTTGCTGGGCAGGGCTTTGCACACCGGGCTCCTGGGGGCTGACGCTCTGCGTGTCACTGCGGGGCCTCCTCACTCTTCCATGGGGTCCCAAGTTCACTGAGGACAGGGCTACAGGTGTCAGCCCTTCTGAGATGTCCCTCTTACACAGTGGTTGGACCTGAAGAAATACTTGCTGCTTAGAAGCCCCGAGACTCTGCTGAAGTGTCTCACGGCTTCTCAGGGGATGCTACCCACATGCCAACAAGGGAGCAGGAATTGCAAAGTGGAGGGGTTCAAATTTAGTCTTTTCCTCTTTATGGCTTTCCCATGTCACATACATAGTAAAGTGAGAAGAAGCACGTGCGAAGAAAAATATGGTCAGGGAAATGTCAGAAGGTTTGGGTTCTGAATTTGACCCAAGGTCTTAGGATGGCTTTGTGGAAAAGTCAGTCTTCATTCCTATGAAATGACGACTTTGCTGTAAGGAGCTATTAAGTTGCTGTCAACTTTTGCATGTACCTTTGGAAAATGGGTTTGGTTGAAATAACCATCCAAACCAGAGAATGAGGCCATCTGGAACCACATGGGCCAGGGATCGAATCCCTAGTTTACTGCTGATGATCTTGGTGCCTATGGCAGTTAACCTTATTTCTCTGAATCTCAGTTTTTCCATCTATAAAATGTGAGGGGGTCATTATGAGCATGGAGTACATGAAGCCCGTGGCTTAGCCCAGTGCTTGCAGAGTGTGAGCATTAAACTGTGTCAGCTCTTACTAGCAATCTGTACTCTGCTGGAGTGAAACCCATATCACCAAGAACATTAGCTGCACAGCACTTCCTGGGCAGGCATATCCGAGCAGTGTGTTAATCTTCATGGCCTTTCTTTTTCTTGAGACCTTCCCTGGTTTCTTCCTCACCAAACAGAGGAATGACCTGAGCTTTTTGCTCCCAGTTGTGTGACCTCAGGTCACTGGTTTCTTCCCAATCATGTTGTCTTGACCCAGCTCCTTTGCATATCCATCTTCTTCCCTGGGTAACAGGAGCTACTTGTGGGCAAGGAATGTGACTCCGACGTCCCTACCTAGGGCTCACCTCCATGCCTGTGTCACAGTGTGTGGTTGGAATCAGAGGAAAGTGCTGGGGGAGATGTTCCACGTACATAGGAGGGGCCCCTTAGTGCAGGACCACTGTTTTCTGATGCTTATGGCTGCTAGGTTGCTTCAAAAGCAGCTCGACCAGTGACCTGTAAGACATTGCCCTGTGGACATTCTCACCCAGAAACATGTGGTTACCTCCCCCGCAGCCCAGGGAGCTTAGGTGACAGACAGACACCAGAAGGCTGAGTTCTGAGCCTCTCGTGCAGAGTGGCAGAATGCGGTGCTTTCTCTGTATTTCCTTGGAATCTGAGCAGGTAGGTTCATCTTTTAGACATAAGCCTGAGATCTTCAAGGATAGAGTACCCGGAGATGGGTAAAATTAAAAAAGTAATGTTGTTTTAAATAAAAGCGCATTAAATAAAGAACAAAATACTTTCTAGGGTAAATGACAAAGGGTAGATTCTGCTATAAGTGAACTACTGTGCTGATAACTACTCTTGGGTTTTTTGGTTGTTGTTATTTTTTTTTCCCCTTGAACTTGGGATCCCTGCATATCACAGACAAGCATCAAAGCCCAAGATTCAAATCTGTTACTGAATCCATTCCAGGAAAGCAGAGAAAAGCTACCAATTTGTCATCTGTTGTAAAATTTTATAACCTTTCTCTCTCTCTCTTTTTTTTAATATTTTTGTACTATTATTCACTCAGCTTGTGATACTGTGCCAGATTTGCGCCTGCTCATTTCACTTTGTGTGCACGGCTGTAGTCTTTATTTTCTAAGTAAGGACTGGCGGGTTGAGTAAGTAATGCTGAAATCGCACACGCTGCACTGTCCTCAAGTCAGGCTCTGTGTGGTTTGAGGCTGGCTATTTTGAGGTATGGTCGGGAGAGAGCCAGTTAAAAACCTGAATTGCCTCATTCCTAGGGTGGTCCTTCTCTGTTGAGATTGTGGTCAGTATAGCAGGAGAGCAATTTGCCCAACCTCTCGTATCACTTCCTGTCTGGATGGAGAAGAAAGAGTAATCTTCATTTCTCCCAGTTGCCAGTTTTTACAGCTTCCCAGTAGAGCAGAAGTAGCTTGGAAAGATTTCGAATTTTGTTTTTCACTGGATATGCAAATATGTGTTGAAGAATACTGGTAATGGGCTTGTCTTGGGGTTGTGGAATGAGAAGTAGACTACACATCGTTTTGTACTTGACTTAATAAAGTGAGTGAGAAGGCCAGCAGCCAGGTGGGTCAGAGAGGGTACCTTGGAGCCACGTAGCTATCTTGAGATCAGATCGCTTTTCAAAGACACTGACTTCCTTAGAAAGTCTTATTTGAGGGTTTCACCAAATTCAGCTCAATATTTAGTTAACACAGACGAATCATTATGGAACATGTTAATTCTGTTTTTCCATTTTTATACAATCAGTCGAACATTTCCTTTCGAAATACAATACTCTTTCAGGTTTTGCTCCGAAGCGGTTTTTTCTAACTTTCTATTTCTATTGCAATATTTTCTGCCGCCCAGACATCACCAGATGGACAGGGACATTTCAGTACCCCCTCCTCCCACCCCCACTCCCCAAGTTCTCACGAGCCACACACACAAGTGCTGAGTTCCGCCTGGCTGCCTGCCTTGGCACAGGCCTTTGATTCCTGAAATGCTAAGAGTAGACCAAAAAAAAAAAAAAAATGTTTTTCAGGTGAGCCTGTCCAAGAATGCCTTTTTCCTTAAAAAAAGGAAAAAAAATCCTACTGCTCCCCCTACGCCCTACCCACCCCAAAGCAGTGAAGGCAGATGCAATTCCTACTCCTTTATGGTTTTCCCTCAATGTCCCCTTATAAATGACATCTCCTGTCTCTGGTGGCCCCACCTCGAGCAAGGTTACTGGGCGTCCGTGGGCCGCATGGTGCGTGGGGACAGCTGGACTCCACATCCACCTTCCTGCTCAGCCCAGTCTGTGGCTTCCATGTCTTCTCCTCAGGTTTGCTGGCTATATCACAGAAATAGCAAAACATGTCAGCCTACTACTGTCTGCAAGTCGGCACTAGTCCAGGGAGTTTCATAGGGGTGTTTTATCGATTCTGTGAGTGCACAGTAGAATGGACGAGCTGAGTGGAACCTCAGGGCCAGGAGAGCCCCTATTCCACCTGTAGCTCCCACAGGAGTCGGGGTCTCGATGGGGCTCACAGAGCAGACACAGTTCAAGGTGCAGTGTGTACTTAACCCTTTCTCCAACACATCCCTCCAGGTTTCTTTTGTGTGCACATCTCTGCAGGAATTTCAGATGTCTGATTTCCTTTGCGTCCTGTTATTGTTTTATGGCTCTGCCTCTCAAAGGGCTGGTGTCAGACCTTGGGTGTAAAAGCCAGTTCATATGGGAGCCTCTTCAGAACAATGTGCTTTCAATAGGAACTTCTCATGAGATGAAAACCATAAAGCAGGCTTCTGAACAAGACTTGTTAAGATACAGTAGCCCGTTCTCTGCTAATAAGCTGATTGCTTTCCAGACCTGAAGGGGTGGACCAAGCTGTTTTGCCAAAACAATGGAAAATTAGCTCTGTAAACTTTTACTGCTGCCATATTTTGCACTGGCATTTGTATCTGCACTGTTCCATTGATTGGTTAGAGCTGGAAACAGTTGGAACCAGGGTATTTTTTAAAACCAAAAGGGAGTTGTGAGTCTCACTTGGAGGTGGGCTGGAGACACCTAACAATTTTCTAAATTGTTTCACAAGATTTCCCTGGTTGCTGAAGACCTGTTGGGTGAAATTGCTTGATCTTTTGCTGCTGTCTTCATCTTCCGGGAGATATGAGGACTTTGAATGTAGATGCATGCATGTGTGCTCATTCATGTCCGACTCCCATGGGCTGTTACCATCTCCTTCTCCAAGGTATCTTCCCGATGCAGGGACTGAACCTGTGTCTCCTGCATTGGCTGGCGGACTATTACCACTACACCAGCTGGGAAGTTTGAATGTAGATGGGACAGTCTCAACCTCTTGCAGGAAAAAAACTATACCTCCATCACATAGCATTCAGCTTGGTTAAAAGCTGTGATACTGGTACACAGAGGTGGGACTTCTTCTCAAACTTAATGAACCCTCCAGGCCTCCCCCTTCTCTCTCTTGGATCTGCTCTTCACCTCAATGTGGAAGGCTCCAGGATATCCCTATTTTGAACTAATCTTTTTTTTTTTTTTAAGACTCCAGGTACTTGTTTTCTGGTTGCTGGAATTTATTTTCACAAAGACCACCATCCCCACCAGCCCACCTCAAATCTCAGATCTCTGAGCAGACATTTGAGCATACAATTTGTCTTTTCTTCCCCTCTGTTTACCCTCCTGCATTTCCTGTGTCTTCTAATTTCATCCCCAGTCTTCTTGTCTTGCCTGAAACCTAGGGTGGTTCTCCTGCCCCTCAATCCTTGTGTTGCCTTAATCACTAAGGTCTGTGACTTGTGTCGTTTCTGCATCATCTGTTCTGTCCATTCTCTTTGTTGGGTTTCTCTCTCATTCAGGCCTTCAGTGTGTTTTGTCCTTATTATTTTGGCAGCTTGATACCTCTTCCTCTATTGGAGCAGCCTGAATTGTATCACAACTGTTTTTCAGAATCTTCAGTAGCCCCGTTGGTTGACAACAGACACTAATCTCCTTTGCCTGGCATTCTAGGCCTCCCGTGATTTCCCTACAAACTCCCTCTGCCAACTGGTTTCTATTCTCCTTAATCTCCTTTACACACCCTCCTCTCTAGCCAGACCCTCTATCTACCTAGAACCCTTGATGGCACTTTACAGACAACGTGTTGCCTCTCTCACTCTGTGTGAAATACTTTTCCTCCCGTCTTCATTTTCTCTTAATTTATTTGTTCACATTCTGCAACCATTGATTGAGTTATATCTTTGTGCCAGGCTCCGGCTACATATTAGCTATATGGAGATGATGTACACAGCTCTGGTTCCTACCGTTATGGTCTTTTAAGGGGAGAGTCAGAGGATAAATAAGCCAAGAAACACATATGAATAAAACAGGGTGATGATATGGACAAAATACATCTGATACTTTAAGAGACAGTGAAATAAAGGAGACTGTTTTACTTTTTGTGTTCAGAGAAGGATTTTCCAAGAAGATGACGATTAAGTGATGGTGTGGAAGATAAGAGGAAGAACCATCATGCACAGAGCTGGGAACCTTCTTGGCAGATAGGACAGGGTGTACAAAGGCCTTGAGTCGAGTGAGCGTCAGTCTTAAATGAAGTGAGAGTCTCTGATCCTTCATTTATTGAAGTTTTGTGTGGCTACTGTATTCCTTCTCTTGCCAGGTACCATCAATAGTTGGCTCAGCTAGACTCACGTCCACCTTCCCTGAGCATCTAACACTTTGGTCTTAAAGTACTTCTCCATGTGAGCTCATGTTGAATTCACTGAATGAGTGTCCTTTGAATTCCTTGAGGATAATGATTATGTACCATACATTCCCATTTTACTTCGTGCTGTCTGCCAAAGGAGAGAGACTTGTATCTAACAAAAATTTACAGATTACTTGATGAATTATTTGTTGACCTTGCAAATATAACTCAGAAATTAGCTTGATTTTAGCCAGTCGTGGAGCTTATCTTGCTGACTCCTTCTCCTGATTACCGACCCTTCTGGACTTGTAGCAGCTTTTCAGTCCTTGGACTTAACCTGCATTTCCACAGAGCGCCTTGTTCTCCAGCTCAAGAGGAGTCTGTGTCAGCTAGTATCCTCTTTCTGTTTCCCAGGGGGTCAGAGATCTGGCACGCTCTGAGGCTCATGCATTGAACTTGGAGTTTCTTCTAGGGTTTTTCCAGTTTTGGCCAGAAACTTGGGTGAGCCAGCGTGTTGGTCAGACCCAGCTGCCCTGTAGGCTCTGGTCTTGAACAGGCCACACTGCTGATTGATGTGGCTCAGCAGTACGTGGATGGCTGGATGTGGTTGTGAGCCTGGACATTTGTTAAAGAGTTTGAATCAGCCCAATTTACTGGCCCTTTATGTTGGATGAATGTCATGGTAGAAGAAGAAATGAGGCCAAATGTAGAGATATTCATAAATCTCATTTTTTTGTGGGGGGTTCTTTTTTTAAAAAGTGGTTTGGCTGGCTTGCCCAAATGAAATCTTACTTGGAACCCAATCTCTCCCCGCCCCCCCCATTTAAAATAAACAGAAGTTGAGTTCTACTGGTTGACTAGGGGCATGAGTTCAAAGCTCCTTCTTTTTGTTTTTTGATTCTGCAGGTACTTATTAAGCACTTATTTTGCCAGGGAGTCGGCAAGGAGCTGAAAAGACAGTTATACACCAGGAAGTTGAGTGACTTCCAGCTCAGAGCAGCTGGTGTGTTCTTCCCACCTTCCACACCACAGGGGCCCCTTGGAACAGAGTTTGCAAACCACAGTCTGTATAAGAACAGTAAAATGAGGACACCTTGTAGGTTATTATCTGACATTTACAAATTAGTGTATTCCCGCTATATTAATAAAAAGTCAAAAGAGTGTTTTTAATTTTTTTTCTCAGTGAACACTTGGAGTAGAGCAGCTGCCATATGCATTTCCCCCTGCCTGGAAAAACTTTCCCTTTTCTTTCAGTCTCTCCCGGCCTATTATGCATGACGTGTCCCTTCCTCCCACTCCCAGCCTAGGACTGTTTTGTTTCTCCAGGTGGACCTTGGTCTTTTGAAAGCAAAGGCTGTCTGAGATTTGAAAAATTTTCTAATTTTAGACTCCAGTTAAGATATCATTGGGATTCCTTGGTTGCTCAGCAGTAAAGAACCTGCCTCCAGGTCAGGAGTTGTGGGTTCGATCCCAGGGCCAGGATGATCCCCTGGAGTAGGAAATGGCAACCCACTCCAGTATGCTTGCCTGGAAAATTACATGCACAGAGGAGCCTGGCATGCTATAGTCCCTGGGGCTTCGAAGAGCCAGACACGGCTGAGCAGGCATTCTGTCTCTCTCTACCATGTCATTGGGATTTGGCAGCCTTTTTAAAAATCGGAATATAGTTGCTTTACAATGTTGTGTTAGTCTCTGCTGTTCAGCAGAGTGAATCAGCTATGCATATATACATATATTTCCTCTTTTTGATTTCCTTCCCTTCTAGGTCACCACGGAGCACTGAGTAGAGTTGCCTGTGCTACACAGTAGTTTCTCACTAGCTATCTGTCTTATACATAGTAGCGTTGGTGTATATATGTCAATCCCAACTCATCCCGCTGCCTTCCCTCCTTGGTATCTTTTGTTCTCTACATCTGTGTCTCTACTTCTTAGCAGCCAATTTTGATTCTTAGACTTGGTGGTCCTCAGTGCTGTTAGTTAAGCCCCCAGAGCCCTGGAACAAATAATGGAAATATGAACTGAGTCAAGAGAACTAGACACTAAGTACTGTTGTACTTGCCATGGGGTACCAGCCTAGTGGCTTGTCTCAGAGTCTTTCCTCATCGGCAACATTACAAGGTTATGGTGAGAATTATGAATAGGGTCAAGAATGTTTTCCACGCAGTACCTGAGACACAGCCAGAGCTTACAACAAAATGGACATTTTTCTTACTATGATTTGAGAATCCAAATGAGGACATTTAGGATCTACCCAGTTAAATGGCAGAGGAGATGATTCTTCTGTGTGCCTGGTTTCTAAGGTTATTGTTCCTTCTTTACTGTCATTGATCATATTGTCATTGGAGCATCTCTCTGCCCTGTTCATAGTTACTTGTTAAAAAAAGGTCTGTGTTCTGGCAGAGATGTTAGCATCTGTTTTTCTGGTACATCTTTATAGACTTGTAGGTATGTTTAGGGCCACACATAAAATTCTGTGACCCAGGATAATTCAATTCAATGTATTAATAGCTGAAGACACTTCAGGCTTAATTAGATCCGGTGTAGAATGGGGTTGGGGGCGCTGGTGCGGCATGTAATAGTACTTTCTGGCCAGGTTCCAGCAGGATTCTTTGAGGGCAGAGAGCACAGGGACACGACTGTGAAATACACACAGGCCAGCCTGGCATGCCTCTGGGATGGCCCTGTGGGCAGCTACCCCTCCGGCGCTGGTTCATGTCTTCTTTGTACCAGTTTAGAAACATGTCCGAGCATGCCAGTTGGCAGAAGAGTATCCTTGTGTTAGCAAGAGCTTGCAGAAATCCCGGATGCCCTGTAAGTGCAGCACTTTGTGAGGGGAGGCAGAGGGCATACCTTTAGGATTAATGAGTTTTTCCTTGGTGGAAATCCAGGGAGAGTCTCTGTCCTTGCCAAAGGAACATCACCTCCAGGCCTGTGACTTGGATGTTCTGGGCGGCTGGTTGGTGTTGGGGAGGGCGCCAGGAGCCTCCTCCTCATCGTTGGTTGCCTGCTTGGACTTGCAAAAACTCTTTGTGTCTCTCTACTTGCTCATCTGTAAAATGGGCTTAATTTTAATAACAGCCATGGAAGGGAGAACTCATTGGTTTGTATGGATTCCTAAATTCACCTTCAAGAAGCACTTTGAAGATGCGAAATTGTCTCCAAAGGCTTGGAGGTGTTGTAAATGTGTGTGATATGAGGTGTTGCCATCTTACATCTCTGTTGGGCTGTGACCACCGGGCCGTTGAAGGCTTCAGATTCTGCGGCGGAGTGTTGAGCCCCAGCTTGCACTTCCCTTGCTCTTGATCATGTTTTCTTTTTCTCTGAGGAAGTCATGACTTGTCTTAGATTACACACCAAGACTTCTGTTGGAGTTCTGCTTTGCTGCTCTGTCCAACTGATAGGAAGGAGTGTGTGTGCATGCGTTCATGTGTGGTAACTTCTGTTGGAAGTGAAATGAAACAATTTGAAGATTCACTTAGCCAAGAAAGGCCAATTACCTTTTTTTGTCTTTTGTCTTTTACTGTTTGGCCACTAGCTCCTTCCTGGAAGTGTGATAACTCCACAGTCATATTAGCTGCTTTCTTGTGTCATTGGAAAGGCTTGTTGCAACTTGGGTGAGATTTCTTTCTGGTTTTCTTTTCGATTATTTTTCCACACTTCAGTTCATATGAGACAGGTTTTCAGCCCTTTAAGTGGAAACCTGTTCTAAGTTTTGGGCTCTCCTGACCTCACTGGAAGGGTGAGAAGACAGGTGGCGATGAAGGGGAGGGGCTCTGTGCCCTCACTTCTCAAAAGTGTGGTCCCTGGACCAGCAGCATCAGCATCAGTTGGGTGCTTGTTACAAATTCAGAATCTTGGGTCCTCCCACCATCACCACCATCCCAGTTACTGAATCGGTCTGTTTTTACCAAGATCACCAGGTGATTCATATCTATGTTAAGATTTGAGAAGTCCTAGAACATTCTAAATAATTATATATACATTTTCTAATAGAACTCTAACATGTTGCGAGGGAGAATGATTCTGGGTTGAGAAGTTCATGTTTATGCTGATGTGATTCCATGCTCCTTTCTTCCGAAGCGTCTACATTATCACTCCCCTTGATTTCCGACTTCCTTTATGTGTTGTCCTTGACTTGTGTTAGAAAGCTGTGAAGTGTGACTGAAACTAGCAGTGAGTTAATGTTTCCTGTTCCACATCACACCATTAAAACGTCGAAATGTCTCAAAGGAGAAGATGCTGAGGACCCAGATCGCTCAGTGTCTGCAGGCTGCCTTAAGAGCTTGGGCTGGGTGGTTTGAAAATTTCAAGAGGAAACAGCTCATGAAATGATGAAATAGAGAACTGAGGCCACGTCAGGAGGAGATCAGATTATGACTTGTGCTCCTGACTTGCTCAGATGGAGGTGCTCCATCAGCAGTGCGGGGGCAGCTAGGATGCTAATCACAGGCGGGTGAACAGGGCTTTGGTTTTATTTAAGAGAATTGTGGTAGGTGGGGACGGTTTTACGAGTAAGTCTGCCTTTCTGAGAGAGGGTTTTGGGTAAGTAGCTTGGTGACATCATACCACTTGGATGAAAGAAGACTCAAGCCAGCCTTTCTTTGGGCAGGAGGTCCTGAGACCAGCAACTTCCCTGTTTCGAGGGTGAACCATTCCATTATGCAGGTGTCTCTGTCCTGAGTCTGGCTGGTGACTGATGTTTGCATGTTGCGGTTTTTCTAAAATAGGATGGACTGCAATTTATTGTCGTGCATAGGGGAGATGGCCCTCAGACAATTCATGCATCTTTGGGGAAAAAATGTCAAATTGTATAAATTCAAGATTATTTAGGAAACACATGCAATTTTGGTTGCCTTATTGAATAAAAAGATAACTAGATTGCCCTAGCACAGAGGAAATATTGAAACTATGTGTAACTTTATTCTTTTTTTCTGAAATTATGGACAGGGCATAAATTTACCTCAGGGTAGAGGATGGCATTGCCTTGCTAAATTCACCTCTAATTAGTTTCATTTTTTTATCTTGATGTCAAATTTGAGGAAAATTATATTCATTCACTTTCTCCTACAGTTTCATTCTTCCTTTGCTTACTCTTATGTGATTTTTTTTTCCCCAAAGAATACATTGCTCAGGGGTCTCCTTTAGGAAACACCTGACTTCAGGAGTGATAACAAGTTATCCTTTGGTGCGTCTGACCCTTGCAAATTCATAGCATCCTTTGTGATGTGGGCATTTCTAGGCTTATCTCCAGGCACATCCTAGGATCAGGATTCATGGAATATCGACACTGCAGAGCTGGATGGGAGTAGAAAGCCCTTCTTAGTCCTGTGATTTCACTTGGTGGATCGGAGGCAACAGTTGGGACAGGAGGGAGAAACCTAGATGTATAGTGTTAGTCAACTTGATTTGTACTCACTGTCTGCTCTCCTGATCAGCCTCCACCTTGGGTGGGATCTGGTTTTACACACACATGTAGGTGTAACAGGTACAGTGTTGGTAGATGCACTTGACTCTTGAACAGTGTGAGTTTGAACTGTGCAGATGTGCTTATTCATGGCTTTTTCTCGATAGTAAATGCACTAGTACTACACGATCTGAGTACTAGAACTGATTGCATTCACAGTGTGGAGGATCCTCTAACATGGAGGTGCTGGTAGTATCAATAAGTGATACACAGACAAACCCCCTAGCTGTTCAAGGGTCAGCCATATGTATTTATGTGTCTTTGAAAAGGTTTGTGTGTCTCTGTCTGGTTGTGTATAAATGTCTGTGACCTTGTACAGACATATACCTTTAGAGATATATACGTGTATGTCGCTGTGTCTATAGGTATGTGTATTATTTAAAAGCATTTTAGGGCATATCATGATAGAAACATTCGGGATCCATTTGTTTAATCTACTACACAGACAAGAACACGAGAACTTTGAGCAGGAAAGTAGCTGCATGAAATCTTGGTAGCATTAGACAGCATGGCTGGACTTTCCTCCTGTTTGCTCTAAAAGAGTTTGTTGCCTTCCTTGTCAGCTCTTTATGCAGCTGCACATCAGACCCTACACCCTGAGTTTTGCCATATCTGTACATATTTGGAATATAATGTGCTTCATGTTTTCCCTCTAAATTGCTTTTAAAATGTTTACTTATGTATTTTAGTTAATATTTTTCATAAAAGAACATTTCAGAATTTGTCCATTATTGGACAGCCAGTATGATGGTAAACCCTAAAGGAAAGAAAAATGTAAAAATAAATACCTGACTATTAAATATATATGTGTCTGTGTGTGTATGTGAGTGCAGGCGTATTATATCTCCATTTGCCACCTAAAGCCATCCCACGTACCGCCCAGGGCACTGACAGCACACTTGGGGAAGCACTGAGTTAGACCAGAAACCTCCAAATCAGTTTGCAAATGATGTGGCGAGTGAAGAGACCAGGCTGTGAAGGTCACTGCCCTGAGAACACTGCTGGTGTGAGGAACAGGGTCACTGGAAAGCCGGTTTCTCTCTTACCTGTGGATAGCAGGTGTCAGCTTCAACCTTGAATGAGATCAGCCTGGTCTTACCCAGAACCTAAAACGTCTTAAACCTCCACTTCAGATTATTTTCTTCTTGGTTCTGCCACAAGGGTAGAAGCTGTAATTTGGTATATGATTTTCCCTTTTCCCTGATGTATCTGTCGTTGACTTCTGATTCTTTAGTTCTTACATTAACCTTTTAAACATATATAGAACTGATTTCATAGATGTTTTCTTCATCCCTCACTGAAATTAGCCTTGAGTGAATAACTGGAATAAAATAATAAGATTGTGGTTGCCCCAAATTAATCTTCTGGTTGAGAGTATTCATGCTATCCATGGATTTGGGATCCAGGGGAGGCATGAGAACATGTGGTTCTGACAGTTAATAATTTCTTTGGTATTTGGTCTTCCGAGTGGAGGAGAGAATTGAACTCTTTTATCACTTCAAAATAATAATAAAAAAAGAAGCATGAAGTTTGCATGTTATATAAAACACAAGATGGAAACACATTGCTGTTTTCTGTCCCTGTCATTTGAACCCAGCTCCCTAAAATGAATGGTGCCTTTAACTTATTGAGCCCAAGAAGGAAAATTCAAGAAAAAATGCTGCTTACCCTTTGCTTTGCTGTGTTTCATTTTCCTGTGCAGGAGAATATGCAAATTGCCTTTCTATGGATGCTCTGTCACATCCTTGTAAAGGTTCTGTGGGGATCCATGCGTCTTGCTGAGTTGAGCCTTGTGCCAGCTTGGAGAGTTGGATTGTTTTTGCTAATAGAGACAGATTTTGTCATTAGAGATACTCAAGTGCAATGCTGCCTGCATTCTTCTGAGTCTCTGGTCACAGAAATCTCTTTGGCTTTAGGTGCAATTCAGTGGAAACACACACACACACATACACAGGCACAGAGAATTTGACTGCGGAGTTGGCAAGAAATATGTGAGCCAAATTTGGCCTGTAGAAATTAACACTGGCAACTTCATGAGTAAAAATTACATGAAAAGCACTCATGAGGGAAGGAAGAAGGGGAAAAAAAAATCCTGGGATAACAGTGCAACAGACCACATTTCCTATCCAGTCTGTCTTCTCAAGGCTGTTTGTCTAAACAGCATTGCCAGTTTTTCTAAACAGTACTGCTGGTGTCCTCGATCTGTAATATGAAGTGAATTGACTACACGGACCAAATGCTCGTTGAGTTGAGAGTTCCTTTATTTGGCCAAATTAAACCCAACAACCTCAGCTCTGTCCAAACTTGTGCTAGTACAGGGCCAGCTAAGGCGCCTGTCCCCATTTGTAGATGTGTGGAGAAAAATGAAGTGACATGTTAACTGTTTCCTGTCCCTTGGATGAAAAAAAAAATTAGCTCCACATAAAATTTCGTGAATTTTTGCCTCCGAAAAGGTGGAAATTTAATTCTTTGAGATTGCTTCCCACGTGAAAAAATAATAAATCACAAAGTGCTTCATGTGGTTTTTAGAAAGGTAAGTGTTGGTGGTATAATCTTGTATGGATGGGCCACAATTTTCCTACATAGCAAAAAAAAAAAAAAAAGCGGAGGGGGTGGGGGTGGGCACAATCCAGAAGCACGGTACTCATTTTTAGGAAGATGTTTGCAGTGCTTTATGGTTTTGGTTTTGGTGCTGAGTCT
Source organism: Bos indicus (assembly GCF_029378745.1). NCBI lineage: Eukaryota > Metazoa > Chordata > Mammalia > Artiodactyla > Bovidae > Bos > Bos indicus. Next base: position 30,131,317 of record NC_091781.1, read on the forward strand.
TACCCCTCTTAGTCCACAAGATCAGATACAGAGATAATTGGAAGTCTAGAATCAATAATGATGGAACACAGCCAGTCTGAAACGGATGCCAGGATAAACCATCTGTAAATTCCATAGTGGGTGGGCTTGGGACTCACAATGTTGATTTGCCTGTGGACCACTGTACCAGCCCTCAGGATGTGTGTCTTGTGTGTGTCTTTTGTGTATCTTTTACATGTATTTGAAGAATTGCTTTGGGCACTTTCTCGAACCTGCTCTAATTTTGCATATATTGTGAATCCAGTGAATAAGGTTGGACAGTTTTGTTATAGAGAACCAGCACGCCTGCAGTCTGACCTCTGTTCAACAGCGTGAGTGATCTTTTCAAAATGCAGTTATGGTTTTGTGCCACTCACCTGTTCACCAAACTGAAGCCCCTTCATTGGTCTCCCACCGCTACTCTTATGATCAAGACACAGTACTATCACAAAATCTGTCCAGTCTTTCTAGTATGAATTCCCTCTCTCCTCATTTTGTGCTGCCCCACCGCCATCCCCTTTTCCTGCTGCAACCACTCTGGTTATGTCTTTGCTTTGATCCTTGGTGCCACAGAGTCTCTGCAAATTCTGCTCCTTCTACCTATTGTGCGCCTCCCTCTCTTCTGCAGTTCAGTTGCTCAGTCGTGTCCAACTCTGCAACCCCATGGACTGCAGCATGCCAGGCCTCCCTGGCCATCACCAACACCCAGAGTTTACCCAAACTCACATCCATCGAGTCAGTGATGCCATCCAACCATCTCATCCTCTGTTGTCCCCTTCTCTTCCTGCTCTCAGTCTTTCTCAGCATCAGGGTCTTCTGAAATGAGTCAGTTCTTCATATCAGTTGGCCAAAGTATTGGAGTTTCAGCTTTAGCATCAGTCCTTACAATGAATACTCAGGACTGATCTCCTTTAGGATTATCTGGTTGGATCTCCTTGCAGTCCAAGGGACTCTCAAGAGTCTTCTCCAACACCACAGTTCAAAAGCATCAATTCTTCGGCACTCAGCTTTCTTTATAGTCCAAATCTACATCCATACATGACCACTGGAAAAACCATAGCCTTGACTAGACAGACCTTTGTCAGCAAAGTAACGTCTCTGCTTTTTAATCTGCTGTCTAGGTTGGTCATAACTTTCCTTCTATGGAGTAAGCGTCTTTTCATTTCATGGCTGCAGTCACCAGCTGCAGTGATTTTGGAGCCTCCCAAAATAAAATCAGCCACCGTTTCCCCATCTATTTGCCATGAAGTGATTGGAAGCCATGATGTTAGTTTTCTGAATGTTGAGCTTTAAGCCAACTTTTCCACTCTTCTCTTTCACTTTCATCAAGAGGCTCTTTAGTTCTTCTTCACTTTCTGCCATAAAGGTGGTGTCATCTGCATATCTGAGGTTATTGATATTTCTCCTGGCAATCTTGATTCCAGCTTGTGCTTCCTCCAGCCCAGCATTTCTCATGATGTACTCTGCATAGAAGTTAAACAAGCAGGGTGACAATATACAGCTTTGACGTACTCCTTTCCCTATTTGGAACCAGTCTGTTGTTCCATGTCCAGTTCTAACTGTTGCTTCCTGACCTGCATACAGATTTCTCAGGAGGCAGGTCAGGTGGCCTGGTATTCCCATTCTTGAAGAATTTTCCGCAGTTTATTGTGATCCACACAGTCAAAGGCTTTGGCATAGTCAATAAAGCAGAAATAGATGTTTTTATGGAACTCTCTTACTTTTTTGATAATTCAGCAGATGTTGGCAATTTGATCTCTGGTTCCTCTGCCTTTTCTAAATCCACCTTGAACATCTGGAAGTTCACAGTTCACATATTGCTGAAGCCTGACTTGGAGAAATTTGAACATTACTTTGCTAGTGTGTGAGATGAGTGCAATTGTGCAGTAGTTTGAGCATTCTTTGGCATTGCCTTTCTTTGGGATTGGAATGAAAACGGACCTTTTCCAGTCCTGTGGCCACTGCTCAGTTTTCCAAATTTGCTGGCATATTGAATGCAGCACTTTCACAGCATCATCTTTCAGGATTTGGAATAGCTCAACTGGAATTCCATCACCTCCACTAGCTTTGTTCGTAGTGATGCTTTCTAAGGCCCACTTGACTTCACATTCCAGGATGTCTGGCTCTAGGTGAGTGATCACACCATCGTGATTATCTGGGTCGTGAAGATCTTTTTTGTACAGTTATGTGTATTCTTGCCACCTCTTCTTAATATCTTCTGCTTCTGTTAGGTCCATACCATTTCTGTCCTTTATCGAGCCCATCTTTGCATGAAATGTTCCCTTGGTATCTCTAATTTTCTTGAAGAGACCTCTAATCTTTCCCATTCTGTTGTTTTCCTTTATTTCTTTGCATTGATCGCTGAGGAAGGTTTTCTTATCTCTCCTTGCTGTTCTTCGGAACTCTGCATTCAAATGGGTATATCTTTCCTTTTCTCCTTTGCTTTTGGCTTCTATTCTTTTCACAGCTATTTGTAAGGCCTTCTCAGACATCCATTTTGCATTTTTGCATTTCTTTTTCATGGGGATGCTCCGTCCATAGTTCATCAGGCACTCTGTCTATCAGATCTAGCCCCTTAAATCTAGTTCTCACTTCCACTGTATAATCATCAGGGATTTGATTTAGGTCATACCTGAATGGTCTAGTGGTTTTCCCTACTTTATTCACCTGTTCTTAAGCTCCCTGCTCAATTGTAAAATCCTGAAGGAATCATTCCTTGATTTCTCTGCCTTTGCCAAAGCCCCCCTTAAACTTTCTCCGGGCCCCATTTCACTTGCTTGTGTGGCATCCCAGTACAGTTTCTAATGTATCTTTGTTTCTATAGTGATTAATCCTAGTCTTCTTACCAGTTCCCACAGGCAAGAGTATAACTTTCTGCGTACTATTTATTGTATTCTGGTCTCTAAACACAATGCCTAGCACGAAGTAGATCCTTTGTAAATACTACTTGGGCAAATGGCTATAGTAGTTGGTCTGTTTTTTCTATTTTGAAACATGCTATAATCTAAAGTTTTGATTATTTTGAGCCCTTTTGAAGTCCTACTTTAAAACCAAACCAAATGGTTTACTATAAACTAAGTGGTTGCTCTTTAAGTGGTGTATGTTATCAGTTTTCTAAAGTTGTCTTTATGTTACAGGGCTGAGGTTCTGTATTGTTGGGGGGGGTGTGATTCTGTGTTTTGGGTTAGGGCTAGTTTGCGGTCATGATTATTTTATAGTCAAAGACCTCAGCATTAGTTACTAATGCCCATAATGGGGCGAAAAAGAAAAACTAATATTTGAGTTTTTCTCGGATCATTGTTTTCCTAATAATGCCTGCCCCCCACCCTCTCCATCTCTCTCTCTTTCTCTCTAGCTCTTCACTTGGTGTTTTGGGATCATTTATGGCCCCACAATCACGCATAAGCCACTTAACATCGCTCAGTGTCCTTATGTGTGAAATGAGAGAATTGAATTGCATGATAACTAAGTTTCCTTCTGGCTCTGACATTCTAAGTTTTATATGTATAAATACTGACTCTTACATCAAAGACTCAGGTTCAGAAAACTTTTTATGTATACATCCTACAAAGTTTCATGGATGCTTGAAACATTCTTTGTTATCAATAAAGACTTAAAATTATACTCACAATTAACAAATTCAAAAGGTATTATCCTGCTTAAGGATACTCACTCTTCATTGGGATCCTTATGATTTTTCATGAGATTTTATGAAATCAGATGATTACTGAGTAAACAAAAAAATTCTATAGACAAACCAGTTAGGGCCATGCTTGGCTTCTTTCTCAGAGCTTCTGAAATACATGTGTGCCTTATGAATGTCTGGGGGAGGGGCAGTGGTTTAGTATACTTATTTCTGATTACAAACCTATGTCTATGGCCTGGAATGCTAATCTTTAGAATACATGTGTGTATATGTGTTTTGAGGATGGGAGGAGAAGGTGCTGGTACAGATGACTTAAGATATGAATGAAAACATAAGGCTGTATTTCCAAATGCCTGGAATTCTCATAGTATGTGAACATAGTATATTTTGGTAGTACCTTTTATTTTATTTTTTTAATGAGTAACAAGAACAATGAGAAAGTACCAGTAGAATAGAGCATTCTGAAGTAAAACTTGACAGTAGATTACTAACGTGAAGCCAGATGCAGGATTTGAAGACTAACTTATGGTACTATTAGACTTTTCTGCTCCATCAGCCACTACTGTTTAACACTTAGAATGGCTGATCTCAGGCATCATTTTTATCCTGTGCGCTCTGTGACTATTTTATTATCCCTTATCCATTCTGTGGTTATAGGGACATCCAGTCTTTACAAGCAAGGCTCTAAAGAGGTGCCTTTGAAACCCAGGCCTTCAAATTCTTCTTTTGTTCTCCTGGGCCTTCTCGTGACCTCCCCTTTCAACCTTCAACAGAGGGCTAGAGTGTGTCTAGAAGGTTCTCTCTAAGAGCTGCTGTCAGAATAGTCTTTGGGGCAGAGGAAATGCCCCTTTATTTGTCCCACTTTTTCAATGAATGGAAATTAGACCTTAAATCTTATCCAGTGAGTCCTTAAATTGACAGACAAATGCATTGATGGAAAGATAAAGCAGTGGGAACAACATAAAGTGATGTCTGGGGTATAGGATGTGCTGCAGAGCTGGACAGTCCTGAGTCTGGGATCTTCTTGTCTTTCCTGCCAAGGGCCAGGCCCCAGGTAGATGCTGCCCAAGTGCTTCCTGATAAGAAAGTCCCCAGATGGTGTGGAGGCCAGAAATGGGGGTCTATTTAACTTCTGTATTGGAAAACTGATGTAGTGGGTTGTTTATGACAGCAGGTGCCCACTAGAGCCTGGGATCAGGAAATCCCCATCACTTCCCACTGATAGTCTCAGGGAGGTGATTGGAAATTGTTCTAAAACTCTATCTGAAAAGTAGCTAGTCTGCTTATGAAAAGACTTGGATGGTCATCAGGAATGGCAGTTGGGTTCCTTCTCTGTTGACTTTCTTTGGCCTTCTTGGTCAGCATTTCCATTTGGGAGTCGGGCACTTAGCTTTTCACAGAGCTGCCGCTGTTGATGGAGGGATATGGTCACGACTTTGAGTATTTCCTTTCTGCGCTGCCTCATTCCTAGCTGTTTGCCCTCTTCTCATCCGTTTCTTTACTCTAATTACATATCTATTTATTTTACAAGGAATAAATGTTGGTCAAAAAAAAGTGGGGCGGGGAGAGGAAGAGAAGAGAACATAAATGTGTGCATGTGTGGTAGGCAATGAGAAAAAAAGTAGATTGTTAATAGTAACATTTTGTGGTATTTCCTTCCATTGTTTTTTCTAGGCATGTGAGTGCACACACCCATATATATTTTCAAAAGTGAGATAGTATTGTGCCTGTGCTTTAGTAGTTGATCTTTTCCCTTTAGAATATATCATGGAGCTTACTCTGATATCTAAGATACAATAGATGACTAAAGATGTATGGCAAACCAAGCTGAGGATATTGTTAATATGTAGCATCTTGGAGTTGGTATATGACTGTTACATGAATTGTCTGTCTTAACTTTTCTGAAAAAGTTGAAGTTTTATTTTCATTAAAAATTGTTGAGGGGGACAAAATCCATTGAGGGATGAGAAGACAAATTAAACAAATAGGAAAGGTGTAGTATATATAGAGTGGACCTCTTGCTATATCCTTCATACAGATGTATGACTTTACATTTTAGTGGCAGCCCCCAGCATTATCTTATATGGGTGTATTGCCATTGTTTTTAGCCAGTTCCTTATTGGTTGGATATTTAGGGTATGTGTGGTGTCGGGGGGGAGGGGGGTGGGTGTTTTAACTAGCTGAATAGCTAGTTTACTTCTTCCCTCCTCTCTCCCTTTCTCTGTGTTTTCAAAGGAAAGGAGCCCTGGATATGAATTTGGACAGCCTTTCCTATCCATCAGGAGACAAAGCACCTATTGAAATTTCTGTCTTAAGTTTTTACTCTTACTAAATGTGTGGACAGGTGGCACATTAATTCTCCAGTCAGTTTGCCTATATTAAGCAGGACAATATTTTTAATTAGTCAAACATATTTAACCCAAAATGTGTTTATTCTCCATTTTCTTTCTCTTTTAAAATTTGTGTATGCTGTGAGTTGGTTGTCATGGTGTCCAGGTGCTGAATCTGAAGGTGGAGGAGGGGTGGGGTCGATGTACAGTGTTCACAAGATACAAAGGAGGGAGCCCAGTCTCACTTGGGATCACAACCCCCTGTGTGAGACCCACCTTTTATTCCTGTGTCATTTCTTCTATTCTTTACTCAGAGAGAAGATTCGGTTGCATCATTTTGAAGTATTCAGAATGACATCTGTCTTGGTTAACATTCACTTTTGGGGTAGCTGGGCTTTCTTGTGCTCCATCTGTGATTACCTTTTGCCTTATCTTTCAGTCCTTGGTCTAGGCTCACTTTGACTCTAGCGGCATCTTGTTTTACCCCCTTAACATGGTCATTGCATTAAGAACACGACAAAGCATTGGTGTCCCTATGATCAGAGTGGGAAGTATGACAGACATTTTAGCCCTATAAATCTGCCTTTACCCTGACTGTATAGATCTTGTGACATTATTGCAAAAGATAGTTTGGGAGGTAGTTATTTAGAACCCTCATGGAATTTCAGGCAAGGCGTTTGATACTTTGGGACATTAAATAAGGGTGTCCAGGTGCAAGGGTCAAGTCTGGACAGCTCCATACCCTGCTAGCCACACTGCCTGCCCCTCCATTCTCAAACCATTTTGAAGTGATTGCCAAGCAGGACAAGAACCGTTACTCCAGGCACCACAGGTTGTTTCAAAGATGATAGGAGGAGACAGGCGCCATTAGGGCAAGAGACTGACTGCTCTGTATTGAAGCACTTCCACTTTCTATAGAAATAAGAACATTCATGGTCAGTTTTGAGAGTTTGCAGCTTTATATATCAGTCACAGTGTTGGGCATTCTGATGAATGTGATCCTACTCTTAATCAATGAGATGGATATTTCGACCCCTGTTCTTCCCTCCCTCAGATTATCCATGACAAATCAAAAGAGATTGAGTGACTTGCCCTGGATCACAACTGTGAGTGGCGAGGCAGAATCAGAACTGAGGTTTCCCTCACTCACAAGCTGGTGCTCGTTTGGTCTTCCTCATCGGAGGAGCCACGAACCCATGCTTTTTCCCTTGGGTCATTCTCTGTAAGAGGCTTTGCCTGCCACATGTCGATATCAGGCAATCAGAAAATATTGTAAAAAGGTCATTCAGTCTCTCCTGTAATTCCTGGACGGATCTGTCTCCTCTGCAGGGCGACCCGGAGTAGATTCATAAACTATAAGTAAATGGGGCAAGTAGTTACAAATTTGTAGAAATCCTGTAAGCACTTGTACTTAGTCTATGTGAATTTAAAGAATTATTTTGCATCATGTGGTATCTGTCCAGTAACACATCACTTCTACTACATCTTCTATGCATCAAACCATAGAGCCTCTAAGACATGCCCTCAATCCTGCATCTCTTGGAGTAAAAGGCTGGTCATCCTGCCTGTTAATCATGTGAAGCTGCACATGGTAAGGATTAGTATCCCTCAGTTGACTTTCAACAGCAGCAGTGGGTGAGAAAAATAGACAGAGAACCAGGCTTTCTTGAGAAAAACCGTATCAAAGATGTTTGTTCTGAGAAAAATACATTTATTGCTTTTTTTTTTTTTTTTTTTTGCAAAGGGCAGCGATGTGTAGTTCAGCTTTAGAAAAGTCAGGTTTCGAGGAATGAAGCAGACTCTAGTTGAAGTCCTGAATTTTTCCCATGATGCATTCCTCAAAGACTCAAGAAGCATCAATGTCTGCATTTGGAGAAATGTTGTAAAATGTGTTACAGCAGGTTTGGGCATTTATTTGATAATTCTTCTGGGCATATATGCAGAACGTTGAGTCAGTGTATGGGCAGTTTTATGAACGCAAATTAATTTTGGGGTACCCAACAATAAAGATGCATCTTTGGTTGAGTGAAGAAGGCTTTGCCTCTAATGAGTAAAGTAACATCAGGGGGAAGAAAGAAGTTACAGCAGGAAGCATATTGTACTTTCTTGAAATGGAAAAAAAATTTGAAACGTAAAAATAATAATCTACTCTAAAATTTATAAATCTGTAAGTATCTCAGAGAAACAAACTTTTCACTTAAAAAAAATTGTGGAAAGTGAAATAGGAAAAAAGTATCAACAGTATCTCCAGATCTCCTTTCAAGACTCTAAATTATTTTAATTTTTGAAATGGAAAATCACTTACAGGAATAATTAGTGAGCATTATTATGTGCCTGACATTGTGCTTACTTTAAGTCCCTAATTGTATTGTCACTAAAACTCTTGAGTGGTGAAGCCCTATAATTGACCATCTTTTATAGCCATGGGAACCAAGGCCTAGAAAGGTGAGATTTCTTACTGAAAATACATAGTTTTTTACCAGAGAAACTGACACTTGAACCCAGGCAGTATGACCCCAGAGTTATGGTACCTAACTGCTAGATCATATTGTTTTTTCAAGGTTTTTGTTTTAGTTTTTCCTTATACTTGTTTCATATTAGCCTGAAATCCACCCCCTCCCCCTGCCTTTTTTTTTTTAAAGGGAATTAGCTCAGACTTCAGAGAAGGCAGTGGCACCCCACTCCAGTGCTCTTGCTTGGAAAATCCCATGGACGGAGGAGCCTGGTGGGCTGCAGTCCATGGGGTCACGAAGAGTCAGACACGACTGAGCAACTTCACTTTCACTTTTCACTTTCATGCAAAGGAAATGACAACCCACTCCAGTGTTCTTGGCTGGAGATTCCCAGGAACGGGGGAGCCTGGTGGGCTGCTGTCTATGGGGTCGCACAGAGTCGGACACGGCTGACGTGACTTAGCAGCAGCAGCAGCTCAGACTCAGCCCCTTTTCATTGGAATGATAGACGAGCCTAAGTATAATTGTACTACTATAGATTAATGTGCTTCTTGGCCTAGTGCCTGCTGAAGGCAACATTTAGGCTGTTGTATTGGCACATTCATTCATTCATTCATTCGCTTGTTACTTTGTTCCCTCAGTAAATTTATCAGTGTCAGTTACATTCCAGGTCCTGTCTCACATGTTGGGTATACAGCTGTGGACAGAACCATTCCCTGGTCTTAGGGTGCTTTCATCCTAGTAGAGAAGACAGAAACCAAATTAAGGGTATGTTTCATGGTGGTAAGTGATAGAAAGTAATTCCGGTGCAGGAAATGGAATGGGGTGTGTGAGTGAAGGGTGTATGATTTTTACATTAAGGAAGAAAAGGACAGTGAGACCTGAGGGGGCCATGCAGAAGCTTAGGGGAAGGGCATTTCAGGAGGAGAGCAGCAAGCGCAAAGGCCCTGTGATGAGAACCCACTCATAAGAAAAGCCTCCCATTTATATTAATCTTACATATATAATATGTATATATAAATATGACATATTTCTTCCTGATTGAACTATCACCCATTTCTCTGGGGAATATCAGTGTCAATCTGTATTAAATGAGAAGGTGCCTGAGAAGGTGCCAGATAATGTAAACATGGCACTTCTGGTTTCAAAGATTTAGTCAACATGGAATGGAGCCTGAAAGATTTGTTCAGTGATTCTGCCTCTGAGATACATCCTTTTGTAGCCAAATGTGTGGTTTATTTTTAGTTGGCTGTAGTCTTATCATGGAGAAGGCAATGGCACCCTACTCCAGTATTCTTTCCTGGAAAATTCCATGGATGGAGGAGCCTGGTGGGCTGCAGTCCATGGGGTCGCTAAGAGTCGGACACGACTGAGCGACTTCACTTTCACTTTTCACTTTCCTGCATCGGAGAAGGAAATGGCAACCCACTCCACTGTTCTTGCCTGGAGAATCCCAGGGACGGGGGAGCCTGGTGGGCTGCTGTCTATGGGGTCGCACAGAGAAGGACACGACTGAAGTGGCTTAGCAGTAGCAGTCTTATCATAGATATTAGAAACCGAGTTTCTGTATGTTCTACTGTGCAGTGATTATGAGAGGATAAGAACTGGTCTCCCTGTCTTTGGTTACCCATTTAGAGCAAATAAAAAGAATTGCCTTTATGATTTGAAAATGAGTAGCTGTTACATCATGGCGGAGTAAAACATCCTTGAACTGTTTTAAAGTCTTACCGAAAAGGTTCCTCATTAGTCAATAAAATATCAGATGCTATATACTTTAAATTTACTTTGCAACACCATTGCCAGCTGTTGGTATCAATCCACAGGAAATTATATTTTCTTGAGGAAAAGTCTTCTCAAATCCACAATTTCTTGCTGGACATTCATAGCAAAATGTTTATGTAAAACCCTTGTGAATGCACATATGGTGACAGTTCTGTGAAAGCCTGATTAGCTGGTCTTCAACTTGCTGGATTATTACTTTAAAAATACATAAAAAAAAAAAAAATATATATATATATATAAAAATCATCCTTTTCAGTTAAGGGGGATATAAAGGCATCAGAAACCCTCTCATACCATTACATTTCTGATATCGCTTAACATGGGGTAAACAGTTAAATTGATTTGAGTATGAATTGTCTCCAGAATACTTCCTTTCTGCTTGGCAGCCCTATGTAGAAATTTCTGCCTATTGCAAATCAAAAGTCTTCAAGTCGCCAACTCCCCTGAAGAAAGGTTTTGATAATCAAGCCATTGTCAGACCTTGAGCTCTGCTGCATGGCACTGGGAGCCTCTGGAATCCGTTGATTGTAGCTGTCGGAAGGGGGTTGTTGGCAGCTGTGAGCACCCCTGCTTGAGTATTTCCTTTTCTGACCAGGAAGAAGAGGACAGTGATCAAGCAGAGGGTCTCAACAGAGATCTTAAATCACCAGGTAACATGAGAATGGATGCATCCAGGCTATCAGGGAAGCGGGCTCAAAGCTCCAGGAGTGTACAGAGACCGATAATTCTTGTATGAACACCTAGATGACTGGTGACCTACTCCTTAAGGATTAAACAGGACCCAAGTTAATTGATGCTAATGGGACATACTGAAATGGAGATATTTTTGGTCTCTTTTTTTTGCTATTTATGATCTGCTGGCAGGAATATTTCACGACATCAAAGACATGGCAGAAAGCAAGAAAATGTATATATATACATATATATATGTACACACACACATATCTTCCATATCTTACAACCCTGCTATCACATATGGCCTTTGCGGACAGAGCATTGTGTGTTGTTTAGTCTTGGAAACTCTTTTAAAGATAGGATGTCATTTACAATCTTCAGGCCATATGTTTACTCAGACTTAAGAAACACGGGCTAATCTTTTTCTATTTTGAGGAGTAATAAATTGAAAAGATAATTACATAATATGGTGCATAATGTAACTCTGGCTTGAGCCATATGTGTTTAATTTTAGAGAAACATGCGTGATGACAGGTTATGAAAGGATGAAACTATTTTAGTCATTTTAAGGATTAGAATCATGATTTCTTTCTTTTTTTTTTTTAAGTAAGTGTCCCTTATTTCTCCCCACCTCCTCAACAAAACAACCCAATACACAAACCCAATGAAAAACACCCTCCTGAAAGCAGTTTGTTCCTGTGGTGACCGCTGGCAAAGAAGATTCAAGTTTGAGGGCGTATTATCCCCAGGTTCTTCTACAGTTCCACGCAGGGTTCCGTGTGCTGAGAGTGGGTGCCATACAGTTTCTACTGCAGGAGCAGAGTGGAGTGGCTGTATTTAGAATCCAGCAGAAATTGTTCATGTGAATATCCAATTAGAAGCCATTCTGGTTATCTCTTTCCTAATTAAACTTGATAGGATATCTGATATAAAATACTGTGGCGGGAGAAATGTGAGATCCTTTCGTTTCTTTCTTCCAGATTTATCTCTTGAGCACCTTTTGTGCTTCAGCCACTGTGTTGTGGTGGTTCAGTCACTAACTTGTGTCCCGACTCTTTTGTGACCCCACGGACTGTGTAGCCCGCCAGGCTCCTCTGTCCATGGGATTTCCCAGGCAAGAATACCAGAATGGGTTGCCACTTCTCTCTCTAGGGATCTTCCCGACCCAGGGATCAAACTCACGTCTCTTGCACTGAGGCACCTCCTTTACCACTGAACCACCAGGGAAGCCCCTGGACTGTTACTCTTGGTACCTAAGTCAAATAAGATATTCCCCGTAAAACTATTAAGTGAGCAAGAGGCTGATATACCAAGACCACATTTCAGGTCACCTTTAGAATGTACTCCTTTATCCATGATTCCGGCCCAGAGGTAAAATTTTCAGGTGTGGTAGGCAGTGTAATGCCGCCTGAAGATACCTGCTTCTGGATCCCTAGAGCCTGGGAATACATTATATGGCAAAGGGGAACTAGATTTATAGATGAGATTAAAATTGCTAATCACCTGACCTTGCATGTGGAAGATTATCCAGGATTATCACAGTGGACGCAGGGTCATTGTCAGTTCAGTTCACTCGCTCAGTTGTGTCCATCTCTTTGTGATCCCATGGACTGCAGCACACCAGGCTTCCCTGTCCATCACCAACTCCCGGAGTTTACTCAAACTCATGTCCATAGAGTAGGTGATGCCATCCAACCATCTCATCCTCTGTCATCCCCTTCTCCTCCCACCTTCAATCTTTCCCAGCATCAGGGTCTTTTCTAATTAGTCAGTTCTTCACATCAGTTGGCCAAAGTATTGGAGTTTCAGCTTCAGCATCAGTCCTTCCAATGAACACCCAGGACTGATATCCCTTAGGATGGACTGGTTGGATCTCCTTGCAGTCCAAGGGACTCCCAAGAGTCTTCTCCAACACCACAGTTCAAAAGCATCAGTTCTTAGGCCCTCAGCTTTCTCTATGGTCCAACTCTCACATCCATACATGACTACTAGAAAAAATATAGCTTGACTAGATGGAATTTTGTCAGCAAAGTAATGTCTCTGCTTTTTAATATGTTGTCTAGGTTGGTCATAGCTTTTCTTCCAAAGAGCAAGCCTCTTTTAATTTCATGGCTGCTGCCACCATCTGCAGTGATTTTGGAGCCCCCCCAAATAAATTCTCTCACCTTTCTGTTGTTTCCCCATCTATTTGCCATGAAGTGATGGGACTGGGTACCATGATCTTAGTTTTATGAATGTTGAGCTTTTAAGCCAACTTTTTCACTCTCCTCTTTCACTTTCATCAAGAGGCTTTTGAGTTCCTCTTCACTTTCTGCCATAAGGGTGGTGTCATCTGCATATCTGAGGTTATTGATATTTCTCCCGGCAATCTTGATTCCAGCTTGTGCTTCATCCAGCTCAGCGTTTCTCATGATGTACTCTGCATATAAGTTAAATAAGCATGGTGACAATGTACAGCCTTGATGTACTCCTTTCCCGATTTGGAACCAGTCTGTTGTTCCATGTCCAATTCTAACTGTTGCTTCTTGACCTGCATACAGATTTCTCAGGAAGCAGGTCAGGTGGTCTGGTATTGCCATATTTTAAAGAATTTTCCACAGTTTATTGTGATCCACACAGTCAAAGGCTTTGGTGTAGTCAATAAAGCAAAAATAGATGTTTTTCTGGAACTCTCTTGCTTTCTCAGTGATCCAACAGATGTTGGCAATTGATCTCTGGTTCCTCTGCCTTTTCTAAATCCAACTTGAATATCTGGAAGTTCATAGTTCACATATTGTTGAAGCCTAGCTTGGAGAATTTTGAGCATTACTTTGCTAGCATATGAGATAAGTGCCTTTGTGTCGTACTTTGGACATTCTTTGGCATTGTCTTTCCTTGGGATTAGAATGAAAACCAACCTTTTCCAGTCCACTAGCCACTGCTGAGTCTTCCAAATTAGCCAACATATTGAGTGCAGCACTTTAATACCATCGTCTTTTAGGATTTGTTAACTGGAATTCCATCACTACCACTGACTTTGTTCATAGTGATGCTTCCTAAGGCCCACTTGACTTCTCATTCCAGGATGTCTAGCTCTAGGTGAATGATCACACTGTCGTGATTATCTGGGTCATGAAGATCTTTTTTGTATAGTTTTTCTCTATATTCTTGTCACCTCTTCTTAATATCTTCTGTTTCTGTTAAGTCCATACCATTTCTGCTTTTTATTTTTCCCGTCTTTGCCTGAAATGTTCCCTTGGTATCTATAATTTTCTTGAAGAGATCTCCAGTCTTTCCCATTCTATTGTTTTCCTCTATTTCTTTGCATTGATCACTGAGGAAGGCTTTCTTGTATCTCCTTGCTATTCTTTGGAACTCTGCATTCAGAGGCTTATATTTTCCCTTCTCTTTTTTGCCTTTAGCTTCTCTCCTTTTCTCCTTATAGTATCCTTAAAAGTTGAAGCGGGAGATTGAAGGTATAGAAAAAAGGGATGGTAGAGGGAGAAGGGCCTGTCCAGTGTACCTGACTTTGAAAATGAGAGATGGAACCACATGCCCAGGAATGCAGGCAGCCTCTAGAAGCTAGAATAGACAAGAAAGGAAGCAGATATTTTCCTGTGGCCTATGGAAGAACACAGACCTTCCAAGCTTCCTGGTTTTATCCTGGTGACTCATTTTGGACTTATGACCTGCAGAACTGTAAGACTATAAATGTGTACATTGTTAATCCCTATTCGATGGTAATTTGCTATAGTAGCAGGAAGAAACTAACACATTGGAGAAGAACCACACTCCTGGTGTTAGATAGTGACTAGAACAGTTGTTCTTAAGCATGACTGTACCTGGAACTTTCGAAATGCTAATACCTAGAGCCTAGATCCCAGAGGGTGGTCTAGGTGTGAGAATTTTGCAAGTTCTCCCAGTGACTCATATGTACAACCAGAGAGGTGAAACACTGGTTTAGGGGATAGCTTTGGCCTCAGGTAAACCTGGTTTCCTTTTTAGCATCAACTTGGACCAGCTGGGTGAGTGAGCAGGTTACTCTTAGCTTCAGATTCCCCAGCTGTAATATGGGGTTGTGGGGATTTTCTACCTTGGGTTTCAGGATCCTGGCATGTGAAAGGGACATTTGTTTCTGGCATGGTGTTTACTCCATAAAGGGAAGCTGTTGCGGTGGCTGTGTGATCACGATTTGGACACACCCAGCTAGCTCCCTGATGAGTTAACAGTAGACACACAGCCTGGCTGACTTACACGCCTTGTGCTCACAACTGCCTTCCGAGGTCGAGTCTGTTAGGAGACCCATTCCACGGAGTGTCGAGAGGATCAGTAAAGTTAGGTAGCTTTTCCATAGTGGCACAAGTAGTAAACCCTGGAGTCTGATCTTGAACCAACGTCCTGCTCTGAGTTGAAGGCTGTGTCTACTTGCCCCTGGGCAGACACCCAGGTAAGGCTTGCTTGGTGGGCAGCATTGGAGGATTTTGGAAGCTGGCGGCGTCAGACTCTTAGCCTTTGGAGGCATTTCACAAACCATTACCTGCATCAGCCCTCAGCCTGAGGGTGGCACTTTGTATCAGTTTCAGTCTCTGCATGATAAACCATACTGCCCTGTTGCCTGCCGTCAAGGCGCAGGAGGTTGAAAGCCATGGGAATGATGATTCTTAATGGTTATAAGCTGTTTGCCTCTGTCTGCCATTTAATCTAATCTTGGGTTCAGTTGATACTATTGATTAGGTTCTTTTCAAAACTGTATGCCGTGTATGGGGCTTCTCTGCGTGGGGTAAAATGTTATTCTTCTCATATGTGAGTTGAGAAGAAAAGGTGAAAGTATACAATTAATTTGCCTGCACTTTCTTGCAAATTGTATGCTGGATTTCTGTGAAATGCCGTATGGAACAATAATCCAAGCAAATTATTGTTATTTACTGTGACTTTTACCTGCATATTTAAAGTCAACAATTATGTTTCCTTTCTGTACTTAATGGCCTTTGTACAACATTTTTAGAAACCCGGTCAATTGTCAGTAAGAAAACCTGCACTTTGACCCAGTGATTCTTAGGGAACAGGTTAACAATATCAGGCCTAACAATCAGGTCTGGTTTCAGAAAGAAATTCACCCAACTCATCGCGGCACCCTCAGCCATCCTTTCCTTTGAATAAATTAATCATAGGCCATTGTTCTAAGTCTTATATTTTGGAAAACACAAGGTCTCTTGTCATGGGTATTATTGTTACTATTGAAAGCAAATAATGTCACTGACTTTGATCTTCTTAAACTTTTTTCCTTCACATAGCTTCCATTTGGATGGACAGTTTGCTTTGTCTTTGGAATTCTGTCATTCCTTGGGTCTTTCTCATAAAGGTAGGACATATATGTATCACATCAGTCACCGTTCTCTAATCCCAGTCCAGACCTTGATGATGCCCTTGATTTTGTGTGGCCCTTCCTTATATTTCCATTTAGCAGCCATCAACCTGCAGACATTGGGTGGGAAGCACAGATCTTTTTTTTTTTAAGCTGTCTCCAGTTTGGAGGTTCAGGCAAGTTTTTGTTTTATTGAAGACTCATCTTCCTCACTCTGAATGGACCCAAGAAGAGCAGCTGATGGTCAGCCACGTGTGAACAAGCTAGGGTTCTGTGAATTTGAAGAGGTCCAGCTTCTTTATTCCCAATCTCCAGATACTTTGAGTTATGATATTTCCAACAAAACAAGCAAACAAACCTAGTAAATCCCCCAAACTAGACTTTCTGTTTTGAGAAATGAATCTGGCTTTGCTTGTAAAATCTCTTCATCTGATGAAGAGTAGGCTTGGTCAAGTGTATGTAAAAAGACACCCTAACTGATGGAATGATTTTCAAATCATTTTCGGAATTATATTTGGCATGTGTCTGGAGGAGGAGCCCAGGATATGTAAAAGAGGAAAGCACAAAGATGAGCAGTCACCTGCATCCTCTCCGACTTGAATGACAGATGTTAACATTTTGTCCTGTTTGCTTGTGTGTGGTCAGTTGTGTCTGACTCTTTGAGACCCTAATGGACTGCAGCCCATCACACTCCTCTGTCCATGAGATTTTCAGGGAAGAACACTGGAGTGAGTTGCCATTTCCTCTTCTAGGGGATCTTCCTGACCCAGGGATTTGAACCCATGTCTCCTGTGTCTCCTGCATTGGCAGGCAGATTCTTTACCATTGAGCCACCTGGGAAGGTGCCCCTGTTTGCTTGTAGATCTATTTAAAAGGAATAAAAGGTTTCAGCGCTAGCAGGATCCCCTTTAACTATTCTTCGCATTCCTTAGAAACGCTTTTCATTAGGAGTTTGGAGTTCCTTATTCCATTCCATTTTTATATGTGTATTTACATAGTTAGCCTTTTTGGAGAGTTTTTAGTTTATAAGTTTAGCATCAAGATGTATTTGTCTCCTAACTCCTTCATGCTTTCTTATTCATCCTTGATTTTGAGAATGATGCAGTGTTAATATGTATAAAGTAAAATAAAGTAAAAAGTCGCTCAGTCATGTCCGACTCTTTGCGACCCCGTGGACTATAGCCTACCAGGCTCCTCTGTCCATGGGATTCTCCAGGCAAGGATACTGGAGTGGGTTGCCATTTCCTTCTCCAGGGGAGAAGTTAATATGTATAGATCTAGCTTACTCTGCCTTCTCTGGTGTCTCAGACAGTAAAGAATCCACTGGCAATGCAGAAGACCCAGGTTCAATCCTTGGGTTGGGAAGATCCCTGGAGAAGGGAATGGCTACCCACTCCAGTATTCTTGCCTAGGGAATCCCATGGTCAGAGAAGCCTGGTGCATTATAGTCCATGGGGTCGCAAAGAGTTGGACACAGCTGAGCAATTTTACTTCACTTCAGCTTACCCTGCTGAAATTGTCCACTGTATTCATCCACTGACGATGAGTTGTGCTTACTCATTCCAACATTGATGGATGTTTATAATTTTTTTTTTTTACTGTCATAAACATTTTGGCATTTTGTTTCTTTAGAGTCAATACAGAGAAGTAGAATTGCTGGGGCAATTAATTATATTTACTTAAGGTATACCGCTCCCTCATTTGGAACTTGCCATCATGGAGTTTAGAAAGGTGTTCATGTGTTATTCCTTTCCTCAAGGACTCTCTAGTCTGCAGAAAAAGTGGAGGAGAATAATTCTGTCTTCAGAATAACTATTTATTTCAGCTGGATTCTATTCAGCTGAAATCCTCAAGATAGCAAATCCTCAAGAGGAGGCAATGATCTGCTCAGGTCCCAAATATTTTATATAACAGATGATTTGCATTGTATTGTGTCCACTGATTTCAGTCCCACTCCATTGATTGACTAGCAATCAGCTTCATCTTCTGTTACAAGTAGAACATGGTTTATAGAAGGAAGGCATCAACCAATTAATCCAGCGCTAGAGAGTTTCAGAGAGGTTGAACCATCACAGGCCTGTTTTTTAAGCTTTCTCAACCATCACTTTCAAGAGGCTAATGGAACTTTCCAGAGGATTGTTTGAAGTAACAGCACACAAAAATAGAACAAAAGAAAAGAAAGTGTTAGTCGTTCAGTCATGTCCAACTCTTTGCAACCCCATGGACTGTAGCCCACCAGGCTCCTCTGTCCATAGAATTCTCCAGGGCAAAATTATTGGCGTGGGTTGCCAGAAAAGAAAAATACAAGAATAGACAGGAGGAAGAATTTTGATGTGAAGGAGGCTTTCCACTATTCCTTCTCATCCTGAGGTGTGGTAGGTAGATCAGTCCTGTGCTGAGGCCTGACAGCTTGTGGGGACAGGATGAATTTTTCAGGCAGTATGAGAAATGCCATCCACACCAACTGATACCTTCCCCTGGCAACCGCCACACTCTCTATCTTTTATCATTCCTCTTGATCCATCATCTAGAGAATGCTAGAAGGCAGGAGAATGTAAGTTCCAAATAGGCATTGGTGCCTGTCTTCTATCTTGGTTTATTTTCAAAAACCTTTTTGAACTTTTGAACTGCTAGTACCCATGGGGCAGTGTGCAGGGGAGTTGATAAATAAAGATAATGTGGATGTGAGTGCAGTTTCTTTCATATGTAACCAAAGAAGCATGTGAGCTCCAGATAAGCTTTTCTTAGGAAAAAAAAAAAAAAATTCTAAATGTCAGAGTGTTTTGAGTAGGGGTAGGGAAGACTCGAGCATTAAAAGACATCCTGAGACCTTAGACTGATGAAGAAAAAATCAGGCCGATAGCTTGTAGGGAAATTTGGCTGAAGGCTCTTTGGTTTTCATTAGGTTTAGACTTCTTTCTCCTTTATGTGTTCTCTTACAGCCTCTGTTTACTATTGTAATTTTACTCTCTGTTTTTGTCTGTAATGGTCACTTATTTCTCCTCCAGTAGATTGAAAAATGAGGGTGTCTGCAACTTATGCAATTTGTTGGGTGGATATGGGACTTTGTTTTTTTCCTAACAGAACATCTGAGGAAAAAAAGAAATTAGCTTTTGTTATTTCTGAAGCATCTTTTGAAAACCTGAGGTTTTTATATTCAGGTGAAAGTACACATGAAGCAATAATTATAAGTTAATTATCAAAACAGAAAAGACTGTACTTTATGAAGATCCAGTGCAATTAAATACCTGGTTTTTAGATTGTTTATCACCATTTTGAAAGCAGTGGCTTCATTGCATTTCTGCCAATCCTGAGCTGAATCAGCCAGCTGATGATATCGACAAGATTTACCCCACTATTAGAGATATAAGCCTAATATTTCACTTATTTGCCAAAAAGTTGTTTTTTTTTTTTTTTAAGGAAAAGATAGTTCAGCCTCTGACCCTCCCAGAAAAACATACACTGCCAAGTGCAAGGGGAAAATTGAGAGCTTATTATTATTTAAAAAAAAAAATCCCCATCTCTACAAATCATGGCAGTAATTGTTAACATTAGGTAGATTTGGCATCAGTGTCAAATTCCAACTTTTTGCCCCCGTATCTACATCTTAATTATCCTTGGATTAACAGATCAATGTGGAACATAGTAGACATTTTCTAGATAGTTGTTGAATTAGCAAACAAGGAAATTTCTAAATGACTTGATTCAAAGCCTGTCTCACGTAGAGATT
Source organism: Bos indicus (assembly GCF_029378745.1). Taxonomy (NCBI): domain Eukaryota; kingdom Metazoa; phylum Chordata; class Mammalia; order Artiodactyla; family Bovidae; genus Bos; species Bos indicus. Next base: position 30,151,295 of record NC_091781.1, read on the forward strand.
TGACAGTGAAATGAAGTTTTGTAAGCAGTGCAGAGGTTCAAGTGGCTGACTGAGATTTTGTATAAAATAACTTTGCTCCTGCTAAAGTCTGACCACGTAGACTTCTGATACATTTGACTTTTATATCTCAGGTAGATGCATTTTAAGTGTGGAGAAGTGGTAGGAGAGGACTTTTCATCTCATTGTGTTCGGTCTCAGTAGGCTGCAGGGTATTGAAGCTTTTACCCCAAAGCCCTCATCTGCCCCTCATCTCTGTCCCTGTGTTACTAGTGCTTCAGCCTTGGTGGATGATAGAACTCTGTTCTGTGCAGGATCAGGCATCATCTGATTTTTTACTGATATTGGAGAAGCATACAGGGTTTTAGAACTTTAGGGATACCCAAATAATTGTTTATTTTAAAACCTGCTGGGATACCTTACTCCTAAATGTCACAATGAGAGAGATGGTGGGAATCACAATAAATGCCACATTTTCTTAAATCTCTATTTAGTCCCTTTTTCCTTTGTGATTTTGAGGTTCTTAGAGAATGTTATCACATTGAGAAGTTCATTGAGTCCTGTATGAGTGTGTGTATGTGTACACATGTACACATACTTAGATGTATTTGTACTCATGCACAATACATACATATATACTATATATATGTGTGTGTGTGCACAATACATAATATGTGCCCACACATGTATACCAAAGTGTATACACATGCACCCATATGTATGCTTGTTACATTTTCTCAACCCAAATAACTCAAGTTTCTTACCTCATAGAAAAAGTTACTTCTATGAAAAGTTAAAAAATAAATATTATAATAGCGAGGCATCACAAATAACTTTTTATGTCTCCATCAAGCTATTAAATGCTTTTTTATTTTTAAGTAGATAGGGGGATAAAATTGCTACATAGTTCATAAAGTGGTATGCCATTATTGCCTGCTGTGCCCAAGAATTACGCCAGCTTTTTACACTCATGAAGTAAAAGCGGATTGGAACTGTGATCAATGTATTATCCTATATTTCTTATTGTGCATTCTCTTTCCTCTCTGAGCACCTTTGTGGACTAAATGGCTACTAATGACATAATTACAATTGTTTGTCACCACCATAATGCACGATTTCCGATCTCATCATGGAGATGTAAGTTAGATAAAGGAGGAGTTTTGGCAGGAAGACAAAGTGCAGTGATTTATTAAAGGCCAGATGTGGTTGTTAAAAGCTTTTCTACAGAAGGCTCAATTGAGTGATGGGAAATAGGAAAGAGGCGCTCTGTACACCCAGCCTGTGGTTCTTGGTGTGAGTGACACAGTTGCTCATGGAAGCATGACAAATTAGCCACATATTTTATTGTTGTGTACAAGTTTTATATTGGAATTTAAACAGGGTGAGAAAGGTTCACATTAGCTTACTTCCACCAAGTAGGTGTTTAAAGGAAACTAATGAGACTTGAAGTGCTGGCGATATTTTCAATTCGCTTTAGTGCCTCATAGCAAGAACTGAAATATCTTATGTTTCTGTCAAGTTTCAAAGAGGGAAAATCCCAGCACTGTTAAAACAGAGACAGAGAGCACGAGAGAGGTTAATATGAGAATTCAAAGAAATCAGAAGCAAGTGGAGACAAGATATTACTTAAGCACTGTTGCCATACATACCGTACACATAGACTACATATATACAATCAGATTGGAGAGATGCTTCTAGGGAAGGGGCACAATTTCTGGTATTAGTAGTATTTGCGCACACAAAGCTCTGTTAAAATAATGTTAAGACCCTGTAGTGATGTAGCCTATGAGTGGTTCAAAGAGGGTTTTTGAGCTTTTTGGAGGAGGAAAGAGGAAAAAGAAGAAATGGTTCTATTTTAAAGCCATTCTCTGGTCTCAAGGGACTGATCTGCTTCTCTTTTCCTCCTGTCCTTCCTTCCCCTCTGCCCTGCCTCCCCCACTTTCACTTTCCCATATATGGAGAGTGACACGTAGGATTGGGTCTGCATGGTATGGAGCCTGGAACTCTACTGGGCTGTCTCTTCCAGGGTGGATAGCAAAATCATTTAAAATGGTCTGAGTTGAAGACCTCAAGTATTTCTGATTAATTCTGAGTCCAGCGAGAGCTGTAGTGCAGTGTTCACAGTGCTGTGACCTGCCCTGCCCCTGTCCTGTCAGTGGCAACTCTAAGGTCATGTTTGTTTGTTTGTGTTTCTTCTCTCATGGTTCCACAGACTTGATAGGTCTTACCATACCTTGTGATTTCATGTGTCTTTGTATTTTACCTGACATTTATTCCCAGCTTTTGGCTCGTTAGTTCCACAGAGGCAGGCAGGTGTGTCCCTGGCCTGTCACATGACTTGGCACTTGATGTACATTAGGAAAGTGTTTCTAGAATGACTCAAAAGAACCACATGGACAGTGGCTGGCAATTCAAGATGTCACTAGGAGAACACTAGCGACTCTTATTTAGATGAAACTTTCTCAAACTATCAACCCTTGTCCATCTAATTAATGGAGCAGTTGAGATGCCTTACTTGGCATCCCCTTAAGGTTTCTAGCCTTAGGGCCTAGTTAGATCTGCTCCTTTCCAAACTGATTATTGTCTCCTGGGACTCATCATGCAAGTCCAGGGACTGCCACTTGGTATCTCACACCCAACCCTTGGATAATTTAGAGTAAAGTTAGAAGAATGCATGTGCTTTCTCCACCCCTTGATTCTCTCTTCCACTTTAAATATTATATTTGTCCTTTGTGACTCATGTATTGTTCTTTATAAAGAGATGAATACAGTTGAAACGCAAGGAGTAACGTTTCAAAGAAATGAGACATGTGGAACTGGGCTGCCTGCAGGGGTGGGTGTATCGCCCGTACAGGCGAGGAGCTGTGCTCAGAAGAGTCCTGTGGTTGCTTTGATCATCTGCTGTCGCCATCTTGAAGTTCTTATAGTTCTGAAGAAGGGGTCCCCTGTTTTCATTTTGCACTGGGTCCCTCAAATTATGTAGCTGGTTGCACCCGTTGGGATGTGTTCCTTCTTTCATTGTAGTCACCTGTGACTCTTCAGGTTCCTAACATTCCTTCACTGACCAGAATTTGTGTTATCTGGAGGTAGGTTACCTCAAGCCTGATCTTACCTGACCATATGGCTTCTAAAGGCTTCTTTGAGTGTTTGGGAGGAAGTTGGTCCTCATGAGACACAAACAGATGGAATATGAGCTTTGGCTTTGACTCACACTTGTGGCTTCAAATCCTGGCTCTGCCATGGGCTGGTTACTTAAGCTTTCCAGGTTCAGCTTCCTCATTTACAAAAAGAAGATGATGGTAATGTGCCTACATCCTTGGCTTGAGGTGAAGATTGAGGCAGAACGAACTTCCTAGATGCCTGACTCAGGCGGGAGCACTCACTGCTAGGTACTAGAGTGATCACTGGACACCGCATTTCTGGTTACACCTGACACTTAGTGAGCTTCATACTCTTTGTGGTTGTTGCTCCATTGAAGTTGGAGGATTCTCACTGTGCTTTGATGCTGTGACATGCCGGCAGTCAAGGTTCTGTGTGGCCTGGTACTAGAGTTCAAGGGAAGACTTGACTCAGCTCTGCTTACTCCCTTATCCTACCTGAAGCCCAGGCCACTCCCTCTCCTCTATACTTCCTGCTTTATTCAAGTGATTGATTGACATGGAAAGGATTTGTACAACTGGACTTTCCCAGTGGCTACTCAGTTTGCCATTAAAGGAACCAACCTCTTTTTTGCAGAACATTTAGAACACATTTTGAAGCAGCTAAGTAATGCATAAGTAATCTCACCCTCCCCATCCAGGAAATTTGTACAACAGTGCCCATGTCATGGGGACTTGTGTTCTTAGGGAGAGAGCCTATGTTATTGGGGACTGTAATAATGTGTTATATGATCCATTTATTTATTGAACAAATATCTATTAAAGAGTGTATGCCAGACAGTGGAGTACAGCTATTTACAGCACCATCAAGAAGCTTGCTGTTGTGTGGCTGATACTGTGTGTGTTAGTCTCTCAGTCATGTCCAACAGTTGGCGACCCCGTGGACTGTAGCTCTCCAGGCTCCTCTGTCCATGGAGTTGCTGTTCCCTTGGGATTCCCTGGTGGCTCAGACAGTAAAGCATCTGCCTGCAATGTGGGAGACCCGGGTTCGATCCCTGGGTTGGAAAGATCCCCTGGAGAAGAAAATGGCAACCCACTCCAATACTCTTGCCTAGAAAATTCCATGGATGGAGGAGCCTGGTGGGCTACAGTCCATGGGGTCACAAAGAGTGGGACACAACTGAGTGACTTCATTTTTCTAGGGGATCTTCCCAACCCAGGGAGCGAACCCAGGTACATTGCAGGCAGATTCTTTACTGTCTGAGCCACCAGAGAAGCCTGCCTGATACTCTAGGTGGGTGAAATATTAGACTGTGTACAGAACAGCATCAGATAAAAATGCTGTGCAGAAATATGAAAAGAGATGATAGGAGAAGAGTGCCTCTGGGCCACTTTGGAGGAGACACACAGGAAAAGCCAATAAGAGGAAGTGACATTTGAGCTGAATTTTAAATGGCAGCAGGGAGGCAGCCAGGGGAAGGTTACAAGATGCATGTTCTAGGCTGAGGAGTAGCCAGTGCTCAGACCCTAAGGTTCCATGAGTTTGGTGGATTTGAGGAAGAGAAAGAAGACCAGTGTGGCTGGAATGAGGTGTGTAAGAGGGAGAGAAGAATTGGTTGGTCAGGAGAATTATTTCGGGCCTGATCTTGGACTCTATAAGAGAGAGTCATGTGATCTCTGAGCTGTAGTGCTCTGGCTGTTATTTTCAGGCTACATGAGAACAGGTTTGGGTGGATTTACCTGAGTTTATCCACTTCAGTTCTCTAACTAAGAGGCATAACACTGAAAGGAACACAAGGATTAGAGTCCTAAGGCAAGTCGTAGGTCTATGGGGACACACTATCTCATTTCCCTAACGAGTCATTTCATCCATAAGACACTAGCTTGGTATAATAAATTAATTACTTATGGCTTGTGACAACTACTTGACAAAATGCAAAATCATATTGCAATATTAGATAGCTATTATTATTGATAACCTTTCATATGACAACCTTACCTATTGAAAGTACCTATTTTTCTTAATTGCAAAAATGCATTTTTCTGTCCATTAAAAAGATTTTGTATTACTTATGGAGAAACCTAGTAGATACATTCTTGCTGGGTATAGTTACTTTATTCTTTAAATGGTTCACAGGTGCTGGTTCACACTCCTTGGTAACTTTTTGACCTAATTCTGTCTCCAGGATTCCATGTCTCTTAACTGAACTGACTTTGAAATATGGGAAAGCTTAAAAAGAAGGGTTAACTGGTGATTCAAAGGACTTTCCTTTAAAGGGAACCCTCCAAAGTTATTATAAGACAAAAATCCCATATCTCCAAAAATAACTGTTTATTGCCTTGGAATTGGGCTTGTGGATATAAGCAGTTTACATGCTGATCTATGGGAGTGGTAATTCTTGATGAAATTCTTGTTGAAATTCAGTCTGTGTAGTTGACATTTTGGTGAAGGAGTTGACTTTTGTCTCTTTCTGCTTCTTAGAAACTCTTGCTGTGCTCATCAGGACTTTTGTGTCCATCAGAGAATCAGAGAGAACAGGGTCTGTCTGTCCAGTTCTCCAAGATTAGTTCTCAGGAGCCATGTAAATGGCCCCAGAGAATTTGAGCTTTAAAATCAACATTTGTTTGATTTCATAGACATCCCTTGGAAAGATTATCTCAGATTACTGGAAGACTTTATTGTTAAAGTTTTAGAGAATTTTGCATTCTGCCTTGGAATCATTTTCAAGTTTTATTAGAACATTTTCTAGCAATGGCACTAATTATATTAAATATGACCCTGGAAATGGGCTATGTCAGCTTGAAAAGACTATTTTTAACAGAATTTGGTTTTAAAGGCAGGTTTTATAGACGTTGTAGTAATACCATTGTTATCTAATTAGCATCCACTGTGCAAATGTACGTGATATTAGAGAGGCAAGTATACATAAAATTATAAATTGTGACATTTTATGAGTTTTTTTTATCATGAGTCTTATACAGTCATCATTACTTAAGAGTGTGAAATGTGGCCTTAGACATTACATCATGTAAAGACCAGGAGACAGAAAAACTGAGGATCAATTTTTGATTATAATAAAGTTTTAGTATGAGGCACTTCTGAATATGTGTCATGAATGTGAGTCATGAATTTCACACCAAACCTGACCTAGTATGATTATGTTTCGACTTCAAGGGGTTTTCAGTATTTCAAGTCTAAGCCTAATTCTAAGGTTTCAAAATGATTCACATTCAAATCTACTTTTATGTTTTATAATTAAATAAAAAAATATTGCTTATACCTACATTTTTACTATTCTTGGACATATTATAATTATTTCTTTAATTTCACCAATAAAATAGCCCATTTCTTCATTAGTAAATTACAAGGCTATCTCAGTTAAAAAAAAAAAAATTAGTTTGAATGTGGCTTGCCATCTCAGATAGTCATTTCAGCTTGGAATTTTCTCACTTCTTTCATTAGTTCTTTTTGTAAAATGTGAAGATACTTTCTAGGTAAATTAATCCCTTCCAAGCGGTAAAATAACTTCCTTTTTGGAAAGAGTTATTAGAGTCTTATTCTTTATAATCTTAAATACCACTTATGTTCAAGTGAACAATACATGAAAAAATTACACTAGTTAAAAAAAGAATGATTACGACCTAGGCCAAGTACATTGCAATTATATGTTCATGGAAAAGTGAGCTTTCTACTGGGAAAAGCATGATATAGATGCCCAGGAAATTTCCAAAGTTTTAAGTATTTTTGTAAATTAGGTTGTTCCTAGTTAAACAGGTGGCTTTAAAGGCTGGTTTCACTGTTGTTTTAATCATAGTTTAGTTACCATGGAGAAATATGCAAGTTAGCATTTATACACAGAAGTGAAATTTATGCTGCATAGATAATAGCCTAAATTTAGCTTGACTTAAGTTTACCACTTCCTTTTTTTCAACCCAAAAGAATAATAATATATCCCATAAATCCATTAACAAGTTAATTTCTTTAAACACTATTGTTATATTTTTAGAGATTTTATTTCTTAAGCTTCAGTGGACACTTCTGTCACTGTGACTTTGAGCATAATATGGCATGTTAAGTTTGATTTGCTCTAACTGTGTGACTCTTAGGTTTAATATGAGGCTCTGCTAAGTTTAAAATCAGTCATGTGATGAAAAACTAATGTTTGGACACATTGTATCTCGTGGGATTTTGCAAAGGACTTTTGTTTGTTCTGAAAATCTTCAAAAAATATACAGTGATGTTGGGACCGACCTGATTTCAGAGTCCAGCAATAGTTTTGATGACCATTCAGCTATATTTTCTGAGACAGGTCTTCATAATGCACTGTTTGGATCTCAGTGTCCTCTTAGCTGGGTGATAGATTTTTTTCACCCTGAATTAAGAGGTTCATTTGTGTGGAATACGGCAACTGGAAGCTGCCTTTGCTGCCATTTGCTCTACCCAGTACCTCAGAGTGAAGGCTAAGTTTTCAAGGACAAATGTAGTAAAAGTGTCCTCATCCAACATGAGGTCCCCCAGCACAGGGAGAGAGCAGCAGATCCCTTTCAACACCAGCTGTTCTCACAGATATAGATTGCTGCAGTGAAATTTTCTTAATATAATTCAGGAAGCTCTAGAGAATTCTCCAAAACAACTGTGCCAACAAGGAAAATGTTGAATTTTTCATCAGCTGCCCAATGCTGAGAGTTACTAGGCAATCCGTTCATTCATGACCAGATGTTCAGTGTGGTAACGCTCTGCAGTTAACTTGAACCCTGTGGCCTGTTTACCATTGGCTACAAGGACATTGGCAGCAAGCTGGCATTGGAGAATTGAGGCCCGTACAAGCAAAAGACCGAAGTGTGTGTCTGTGGCTTCCTGGTTTTCACCAGCGACCAGACAAGGTAGGGAGTGATGAAAGAAAGGGACGCCATCACATCAATCATTCTGGAGGCAAGGAGTATTTGCTGTAGGATTGTGTCCTGGGGGAACAGTTGGCAAATTCTTATTCTCCTTTTTATTTGGGAAGAAAGGCGGTCTTTGTTTAGTTGGATAGTTTTTTTTTTTTTTCAACCTGTGTCTAAACCATCAAACTTTTTGTGGTGGGGGCAGTAGGCGTGGGTGGTTAAGACAGTAAGAAAAAGGTTTCTAATTTTAAACTAGAGGAAGTCAATAAAAGTTGAGTCTTAATATTGAAACCTTACAAGGTCCAATCTGGAATTGGAAATATGTGATATTTTTGCCCTGGGTAAACTTTATTTTTATATGTGGGGAATATTTAGATCTTCCATTCATACAGAGTCACCATTTCCTTTATATACATGTTTTGAGCCCATGACATTTTTGTGAACTATTTTAAGTCATAGTGTTTGGGGGAAGACGGGACTTAGATAAAGGAGTTTTGGAAAAAACAATATAATTTTCCACCTTAAAAAGGATTCTTCCTGAAATTGATGAACTGTGTTTGATTCTGAATGTGAGCATGCCAGGCACAGGGAGGCAGAATTTCATAACATATAGTTTTGTCTCAGATAGAGGACTTCTCTTCCCACCTCCATGGCACTGCACGGTGATTTATTATAGTAAAATACGCAGGACATGAAATTGACCATTTTAAGGGACTGCACTGTAGTTTAAAGTGTTAGTTCAAAGCTGTGTGGGGAAAGAAAAGTGGTTTTCTTATTTAGCCATTTTTACTTTGGGAGTCAAACAGTGCCATCCCAACAAGAAGATGGCCTTTGTTTCCATGAAGAGAAAGTCATCATGAAATAAACCTTTTGCCTTTTGGAGACTTGCGCTATTTTCTCTTCTGTAGAATTTCTGATCGCCTGGTACATCCTTAGTGACACCAGTCCGTCAGGACACAAAGGGAACTTGGAGGGTCTTTGGAGCAGCAGAACCCTTGCAGTAACGATGTTTGCTTTGGCAGAGCCTCTGCCTTTGGTTTATAGGGCTATAGTCAACACTTCCTTTGCATTTCCTGCTTGCAGAGAAAGCTGGTTACATGTTGCGCTGAGATATGGAAATTTCTCAGTACTCCGTTTAAACCTGCATCTCACTAGCCCTTCGAATCACACCGAGCGAGTCTGTGTTTCATTTGTCTGGCTGATTTTTTCCCCCTTTTCTTTCTGAAAAGTCCCTTGGCTTGTTGACTTGGAAAAACCAGGTTTTGAATTACAGCAGGTACTGACGTCGGGCTGCCGGGCTGCGCTGTTTTCTGGGATGCTAAGTTGCTGATAGAAAAGCGAGAACCAGTTTACAGTAGCTCTGACACCACTGTTACCTTTCTTCAGTCCTCTCCAGCTGCTCTCAGCCCTTCGGATGCCTTTGCCGTGCACACAGTTTGTTCTTGGGTGTGAAAGCAAACAGTATTTGAGTTGGCAGCAACTTCTCTTTCAGTGGAGTTTGCTGCCTCGGCAAGAAACCGCAGCGTGAGCTTTCTGCTGCTGAAGGTTTCCACTGGCAGGATGGCCTTTTCCCACATTTCCTTGGTTTAAGGAAACAGATTTCTGAACTTTTTTTTTTTTAAAGACAAAATGCCAACATTTAACAGCTGGAGTTAGTATATAGTTTATGGTTTTCACTTTATGTTCTTGTGGATGTATCAAAATTAAAAATCTGCAATTATTGTTAAATTATGCAAGGTTTTGCAAAAAGAGTGATTAAAAATAGACTCGCTGTTACGAGGAATTCAAGAAAGTCATTGTTACCCAAACAGGTATTCTCAATTATTCTATCTTTAATGGTTTTTAATTGTTATAATTTACTCATATTCTATTACATCTCTCAGAGATGTTTCTGAAAGCTCTTTGTTTTTCCTTTAGGAACAAGTAGGAATTTGTTCATATGAACCTCTTCAACTTTTTTCCCCCCTCCAAATTTTATTTTTTTTTTTATTTATTTTTTTTAACATGTCAGTGTTAATCCTCACTTTAAGTAACCCTTCTTGTCATAGTGGTTTTGTCTGGAGAATCTTAACTGTGAGAGCAAAGCAGACAGACCTGCTGCGTGTCAAGGTGATACCTTTGTCACCAAGTACTCGTGTGCCACTCAAGGAAGTTATCCAGGTCTTTGTTACACCAGAGAATCTACCTTTTAGACCAGTGTCAGTTTGGGTTTTGTATATTCCTTTTGGGAACAATTTATAGCCACACCTTACAGACTTAATATATATATTCCTCCTTGACTGGAGGCCTTGCTACATTGGTAAAATATCAGAATCAGGAAACGAATGCAGTCAACCAATTAAAAAAAAAATGACTGAATGTTGCCTCCAGATAGGTAGTATTTTCATCCTATCGGTATCTAGAGACTGGTGGTTTTGTTATTTCTTTTTCTGTGGATAGAGGCGGAGATTCTGAGAAGCTTTATTAAATCTCCAAAAGCCATGCCTTTAATGAAAAAGTGGCTCTAACATACGTGTTTTCCTGATTTCTCAGAAAATAAAATAGGAAGTGAGAAGGCCATCGTCCTTGGTACACTGTGAAACTCTAAAGACCATTCGATCTACATGTTAGATTTAAGATCAGAACATTAGCTGTGATAAATAACAGGGGACAAAATTTTTCTTTTCTTTTCAAGGATGGTGGCAGTTAATCATTTTTATCTGCCCGCTTTGTAGACTTGATTAGATTTATTATGTATGCCGCATGTTTATGGCATTTTTATTATATGTTGTTAATTTGTTGTAACTGCCACCACATTTTTTTTTTCTTCTTCCGTTTTCTCCCTGGAGGACCCTTGAGAGCATCTTAAGTGTCAACTGTTACCTTGTACTTTAAGAAACTTTAATTTTTAATTTTAAAAAAGGCATAATAGTCTACCAGTTATTAAAAAAAAAATACCAGTGTTATAAAAAATTGTCATGTAAAAGGAAAATTTGCAGTTGTGTTCTACTAAACACTTGAGTTTTTTATTGCTTTTGTAGTGCTACACATTTAGGGTGGATTTAGAGAATGCACATTTTTAAAAACATTTCACCTGAAACCCAGAAGGGAGAGCCGTCAGACATACACTCAACTGTGATTTTCTTTATTACTGGAAAGTCATGCATGTAGTTTGCAAATCACTAGTAGGTAAGACAATCACGATGTGCATCACTTCATCAACAGCCAAACACTAAGGCTGCTTCAAAAGTCAGGCAGTCGAAAGCTGCATTTTAGAACAACACACTCTTTTTTAGCTTACTGGCACTCAGAATGGATATGAAATCTGTTAAATATAGAGGCAATTCTTTAAATAAGGCCGACAGTTAAAATTGGGAAGTAGGAGAATTAGATTGGAAATGATTTACGATGAGTCTACAGGACATTCAAAAAATAAAGTTAGCAAAGGAAATCCACTGGCTGTATTGGCTACATTACAGCAAAGGATTTTTACTTTTCCTCCCTTTTGAATTGGCCGGGTATATAGGCAATGCAGAGAAACAGACTTTCAGGCGGAAAAATTGACAGCATTTTTCTTTTTACTGTATGTTCTGGCATTGGTTTGGTATTGGCATTATAAGTCTCTGACTATAACTAAGTCAGTTTCTTGTTTTGACAGTTACAGACTTTTCAACAACAGAGAACCACCCATTCTCTTAAGAGTATGCGATGTTGAAATAAATAGAAGCTGGACTGAACAGCAGCTTTGTTTTTGTCATGCATCATGAACATGTGGGTCCTTAAAAAAAATACCATTTGAAGATGACGTGGGTGTGGTTATTGAGCTTGTAATGTATAATAATCACAGATGCATAGGTCACTTTTAAAAATTGGTATGTATTTGTTCATAATCCTCTAGAAGAAGTTTATACATTTCTGTGGAACAAACTGAATTCAGAGAAGACAGATTAGAGGCAGTGTTAAATCCTTTAGGTATGAAACCGTTCCAATGACAGCTAAAATTTGTTCTTATGGTGGCTTATTAAAGCCTTTAAAATTCTTATTTATAATGGGAGGAGAAAAAAGAAAATTTTAGGAATTTTAGATATAAAATCACCAATTGTTCCGACTATAGCAGTATTAAATGAACCAAGAAAAGGTTGTATGCATACTAACTAGTAGTAGAGAAGTTCAAGGGTATTAAGCCGCCTTTTGACTTCAGTGTTGTGAGAGATGCAGGATGTCTTATATGTGTGAGATGATCATTTGATTCCTTTCTCCTCTACTCTAGTCACTACTTAGATCAGTAAGTGTTTAAAATTGCTATAGGAAATTTTGAAAAAAACAAAAGTTCATACTCAAACACTGTATTTAGGAATAAAGCGCTAAGAGAAACGAGATATTTCTTTGTCCCCCTGGAGAATTTAAGTTGCAGTTTGCTAAAGATATGAATGTTAGATATTTGGGTTAAGGGAAAAGAGATGGTTTCCTGATGGATGGAAAACAGAGTGAATAAAGAACAAAGACCAAAAAGCTTGGTGCTTGAGGAGAACAACAAATAATTCCCTTTGGCTGGGACATTAGAGTTTGTAAAGGGCAAGAGAGAAAATAAGTTGGTAGTTAGCTGGCACATGACCATTGAGGACTTCAAATTTATGTTAAGAAGCAAGGAATTTATTCCATAACATTAATTAATGTTAATAATAGCAGGCAACATTTGCTGTAGCATCAGGCATACTGATTTACAGTTCATTATGATTTACTTCTTATAAGCATCTAAGGAAGGGGGTACTATTCTTTTCCACAGTTTACTGTACAGATGTGATTGGGTCTTGGAAAGAATAAGCCTCCTTACCATGGGCACATAGTCATGAGATGGAGCCAGGATTTCAAGTTGGTTCTGTTACACTCAAGGACCAACCTTTCGAAGATTCTGATGACACAGCCAGAAGGGATGACCAGGGTTTTTATGAGCACAGTCATCGCTCAGTCAGAGCTAGGCTCCAGAACAGTTCATCTTTCGTTGTTTTATAGAATATAGTGAGGGGCCCAAATTAGAGAAAGTGGCCATATTTCTGAAGAGCCACAGTCAGAGTCTTCAGTAGGGTCATTGAAGGGATTGGGAAGGAGATGACAGGGGGATAAAAACCCCCTTGACATTTAATTGGATGAACTTGGTGTGAAAGAGATGGACAGTTGGAGAGCTGGGTGGGTGTTCCCAATAGTTGATGCTAAAAGAAGAGAGGAGGCAGACTGGACAGAGATGAGTTGAGGATTGGATGTCATTTTAAGTCCAGGTACCAATCCCAGACGGAATTTTTCTGAAGATGATGAACAGCTGGGAAGGTAGCAGAGCTGGAGACGGAGATCCGATGCCAAAAAAGTATATACAGAGAGGCAGACTGGCTACATTCAGTGAGGGGGCTGGGAGGAGAGAAGAAAGAGTGGCTGGAGAAGGCAACCAGGAAATAAATCAGCCTCATGAGATAAAGAAAAATCCTTCTGCTCATTGAACATGACAGATTTGTAGGCCATGCTTCAGACACATACCTATACATATTCATTTTTGTATACATATTCATGTACATATTTATATACGTATCCTTATATACATTCATATGTATCACTGTGTGTATTTGTGTATGTATTGTGAGCATGCGCCATGCCCTCAAGCACACAGATGCAGTACTTGGGAGCCTTTCCCACCTCCGGGTAGGCTGGGTACCCGTCTCTCCCTGGAGCTGCCCACTGGGGATGATTCAGCTCCATGGGGCTGTGACCTGAGAGCTGGAGTTTACTTCTAGCAGGTGTGAGGTTCAGACCAACACACAGAATTTTATACCCCCCTCCCCCCAGTGCGTTCCAACTCAGAAGCCTGGCTGCTTTAAATGCTATGGTAAATGCTAAGTGATCTATAATAGGATTTTACAGAATTCAGCAAGATTACCATTATGTTGTGAAATATGGGCTAAGAGTGTGGTCAGTAAATGTGTTAACTTTTCATGAGGGGTGATACTTTTTCTCCTTTGAAAATCCATTCATCTGCTGAAATGCGTTTGGGAAGCTCATGACTTACATTGCTATGGCCAGTGCAGGATGGCAGTTCAGAATTTTTTTGCTTTCCTTGGGCATCTTCTTAATTTCTAACAGGGTTCACAGGGATGACTTTCAGTTCTTTATTTATTTATTCCCCAACAGTCAACGAAATACTGTTACTGCTAAAGTCTGTGTTATCGATTGAAGAGTGAAGCTATGCCCTTTTTTCAAGATGCCACTTAAGTGATTCCTTTTCAGGATTCTTTAAAATGTCACCCTGATGAAAATTGCGCTCCCACTTTAGTAAACTCAAGCTTCTTCTTCTTCATTCCTTATGTGGATTTTGACTCAAGGAACACCTTAAATTCCTAAAAGCTTGTGTGCCACCTACTCCACACACTGTGAACTTCATAAGAACCCTTTACAGATGGTGATACTCATTTTAAGAAAATAGGTTTAACACAATCATGCCACTCTTCACACAACTGTCACTTGGGATATTATCCATGTTCCTCCCAGAGGCCCCTAGTTGGCCGTGTGGCTGAGGGCTTTGTTGTGATGGTTTGAGAAGTCATTTATCAACAGAGGTCACCCTGACTTTTGAAATTCTGATAAAATTGGCTTGAGCTTTTATTTTATTCCCTGTGAGACTTCCAATGAGAATTTTTGGAGGCTTCATTTTCATGATTGATGTTGGTTTAAGAACTCTTGATAGTGTCTCTTCTCATTGCTGTGTCCTTTTCTCCTCCCAGGATTGGAAATTAGCTCCTCTCCATAATTTCGTTCCAACCTAATGCACATAGGGCATTGAACTTGAGGAACTTCTCAAAAGTTTGCATCAGAGAAATTTAGAAACAGATGTTCAGCATGCTTGTTCTTAAAACATATGTTTTCCTACTCTGAACCCATCCGTGGATAGCTTTGTGTGTCGATCATGACCTCCAAATTCGTCCTTTCTTCTCGCCTCTCATTTGTTTCGCTTTCTGTTACTGACTCATACTTCTTAAAAACAGCGACTTACTTTTCACTTTCTGTTCACCATCTCCTTCCAAGTTGGGTAATTTGGAACTTTGTTTTCTGCATTTCAAACTGCATGGATGGACCTAGAGATTGTCATACTGAAAGAAATAGACGAGACAAATATATGATACTGCTTACATGTGAAATCTAAAACAAGGCTACAAAGGAACTTATCTATAAAGCAGAAATAGAGGTATGGATGTAAGAAACAAGCTCATGTTTACCAGGGGGTAATTTGGGGACAAATTGAAATATATGTACTACTGTATATAAACTAGATCACTAATAAAGACCTACTGTATAGCACAGGGAACTCTATTCAATACTCTGTAATGGCCTATATATATATATACAAGGATGGGCATGATAAAGAACAGAAACTATATGGACCTAACAGAAGCAGAAGAGATTAAGAGGTGATAAGAATACACAGAACTTTACAAAAAAGGTCTTAATGACCCAGATAACCACAATGGTGTGGTCACTCACCTAGAGCTAGACATCCTGGAATGTGAAGTCAAGTGGGCCTTAGGAAGCGTTACTATGAACAAAGATAGTGGCAGTGATGAAATTCCAGCTGAGCTACTTAAAATCCTAAAAGATGATGCTGTGAAAGTGCTGCACTCAATATGTCAGCAAATTTGGGAAACTCAGCGGTGGCCATAGAACTGGAAAAGGTCAGTTTTCATTCCAATCCCAAAGAATGGCAATGCCAGAGAATGTTCAAACTACCATACAGTCATGCTCATTTCACATGCTAGTAAGGTTATGCTCAAAATCCTTCAAGCTAGGCTTCAACAGTATGTCAACCGAGAACTTCCATATGTGCAAGCTGGGTTTAGAAAAGGCAGAGGAACCAGAGATCAAATTGCCAGCACTTGTTGGATCATGGAGAAAGCAAGGGAATTCGAGAAAAAACATCTACTTCTGCTTCATTGACTACACTAAAGCCTTTGTGTGAATCACGTCAAACTCTGGAAAATTCTTACAGAAATGGGAATACCAGACCACCTTACCTGTCTCCTAAGAAACTTACACATCAAGAAGCAACAGTTAGAACTGGGCACGGAACATCAGACTGGTTCAAAATTGGGAAAGGAGTACATCAAGGCTGTATGTTGTCACCCTGCTTATTTAACTTATGTGCAGAGTACATCATGAGAAACGCTGGGCTGGATGAAGCACAAGCTGGAATCAAGATTGCTGGGAGAAATATCAATAACCTCAGATATGCAGATGACACTACCTTAATGGCAGAAAGTGAAGAGGAGCTAAAGAGCTTCTTGTTGAGAGTAAAAGAGGAGAGTGAAAAAACTGACTTAAAACTTAACATTCAGAAAACTAAGATCATGGCATCCAGTCCCATCACTTTATGGCAAATAGAAGGGGAAAATGTGGAAACGGTGACAAATTTTCTTTTCTTGGTCTCCAGAATTACTGCAGACAGTGACTGCAGGCATGAAATTTAAAGATGCTTGCTCCTTGTAAGGAAATTTGAGATAAACCTAGACAGTGTCTTAAACATCACTTGCTGACAAAGATCCCTCTAGTCAAAGCTATGGTTTTTCCAGTAGTCATGTACGAATGTGAGAGTGGGACCATAAAGAAGGCTGAGGGCCAAAGAATTGATGTTTTTGAATTGTGGTGCTTAGGAAGACTCTTAAGAGTCCCTTGGACCGCGAGATGAAACTAGTCAATCATAAAGGAAATCAACGCTGAATATTCACTGGAAAGACTGATGCTGAAGCTGAAGCTGCAATACTTTGGCCACCTGATGCGAAGAGCCGACTCATTGGAAAAGACTGTTACTGGGAAAGATTGAAGGTAAAAGGAGAAGGGGGCGGTAGAGGATGAAATGGTTAGATAGCATCACAGAATGAATGGACATGAATTTGAGCAAACTCCAGGAGACGGTGGACAACAGGGCAGACGGGTGGGTTCACAAAGGGCTGGACACAACTTAGTGACTAAACAACAACAATGGCCTGTATGGGAGAAGATTCTAAAAGAGTGGGTGTGTGTGTATGTGTAATAGACTCGCTTTGCTGTACCCCTGAAACTAACCCAGCATTTGGAATCAGCTATACTCCTATAATAATTTTATAAAAAAGAAAAAGAATACCTAGATGAGGAAAAAAGGACTGCTGTGTTGGTTGACTGGTAAAAGGGTCATCTTTTCACGTCTACATGGGCATCGACAGAACTTCCTTTTCTCCCTCCTCCCTCTCCTTTACATGTAGCATCACTGAGACTACTTTGCATAGAGAGAGACATATTAGACGTTTATTACAATTCTGGCCCTACCCATCCAACTCTAGTCTTCTCAGTTTCTCCCCTTTACAAAGCCAAAGAAACAGGTTACGTCTTGAATTGCATAGAGGCCTTCAAAGTGTAGGCCCTAAATACTAGTATCTTCTCACTGAAAATTTTTTTCTTAAACTAGATCAGCAGTCTGTCTCTCAATCCTAGGGCAGTAAAACAAAATCTCAGCCTTACAAACACCTAGTTTATAGGAATACTTAATAGCATTTTATTTGTTCCTTTGATCATTTCATCTTATTTGTAATGTTTGCCACCCATCTGCCATTCTTAAAATACATCTTCTGAGATAATGAATTTTCTCTTTTCCCCTGAAAGTGGAGGCTGTTAGTGAAATGGTTAAGTGATGCCTTCTGCTGCAGAGCTAGCTGGAAGCATGTGCGGTCATTGAGCCACCTCTCCTCATGTCACTTCACCCTAATTGTGTCAGCCAGCATGGCCATCTTATAACTAGATGAGAAACATCAGGCAATTTCCCAATGTTGTTATCTTTTGTAGTTTTCATGGCAGTGTGCCCGACCTGGGGTTACAAAAACTCTGAAAAATATCCACCGCCCTTAAAAAGCACAATTACTGACTATTTTACACTTTCTGATACCTGC
This sequence comes from Bos indicus, assembly GCF_029378745.1. Classification (NCBI taxonomy): domain Eukaryota; kingdom Metazoa; phylum Chordata; class Mammalia; order Artiodactyla; family Bovidae; genus Bos; species Bos indicus. The sequence continues at coordinate 30,169,212 of NC_091781.1, forward strand.
ATCTTTTAATAAATCTATCACTGGAGCAGTAGTTCCCAATGCCTGGTACCTTAGAATTCCAGGGTTTTAGGAAATCTAAATGTGAAGTGTTTCAGGATTTAAGCTAGTAGGATTTTGGTTGTAAGCAACAGAAAGTCCAGTTCGGGCAGCTTCAGCAGTGTCATTGGCAAGTCCTTGGTGGACTGCAGGAAAGATTTGATCTGGCTCATTGCTCTGTTTTCCTCTGTGAAGCTAGTTTATCTTCAGACTCGTCCTATGTGTAGTCATAAGACAGTCCCTAACAATTGCTGGGCTGTAGATTTTCTTGACCAAGCCAAGCAAAGGTGAGTCTTAAGCTTTTTGAAAAGATTCTTGAACTCTAATTGAATGAATTTCCAGCAATTCTACTTTCCTGATGGCCAGGGATATGGGATGTGTTAATATCCTAGGTAATATTTTTCCATCACTGGAGCTGGGTGTTGTCAACCTCCCCAGAAACCTATGACTCCTCACTGTCCCTTGGTCCTGTGTGAGAGGGGTTTGAAAAAAAGATGCTGGCCCACAGCTTCAAATGTAAAGCTCAGTGAGCTGTTTTTTATGTTTCAAAAGACCTAAAGTTGATTCAGTACTTTTCATGAGAAAGAACTTCAGGCGTTAAGCAAAATGTCAAGTTCTTTTGGCTTTTGGCCATGCATGTTGTAATCAGTGAGCTCTGATTGGCAGTTTGGTAGATACTCTGTCTTAACTCTTAACAAATAAATATTAGTTGGTAAGATCTTCTGAAACTTTGTGGAGGTGAAAGTGCTTTAGAACTTGATAAAGTAGTTCATTGTGGTTAAAAAAGAATTTGGAAACTTCACCCTTCTGAGTTGATAGATAATAGATTGAACGGGTTTGTAATCCACCTAAGAAGTGATGACCAGTTGGAATACTACGCAGATATGGGGAAAAAAAAAGTGACCTCTAGTTGTACTAGTTTTATTTCTACAATTTAAAATTTAGCCTTTCAAGTTTTTCTTTCCAGATATAGAAAGTTCTGTGTTTTACTAGCATGTTTTTTTAAAAACATTAATCATATGGAAAGAAAGAGATGATGAATTTTAACACTGCTGTGATAGAGTCCATGACTCAGCAACAGAAATTATTGTTGGTGGAATCACCAAAAAGCATTTCTCTCTCGGGGGAAGGTTGTTTAGTTGAAAGTCTTCAGAAGAGATGCATATTCAGTAAGAGTAATGAGAGGCAAATGCAATAATGCAAGATTGTTTTACAAAAAGAAATCTCTAAAAAGAAGATAGCCAAGTTGTTGAATAAACTTCATTGTTAAAGAGTAAACGTTGTGCTTATAAAACATTGAAGAGTGTCAAGTGTGTTGATGGTAATGTGAACTTACTCTAAGGTGCAGGAAGTCCTCCATGCTCCATGCATCTTGGAAGCGTTTCCATCAGAGTGAAGAAAGCTATGGGAACCTTCTAAAGTCATACTGGATATTTTATCTATGCATAGTGATCTTCTCTGTGAAGCATTTGGCCTAGCTCATGCTGAGCTGCTTGGCCTTAGCATTGCTGTGGTTTTACCTGACTTACTCAGCATTGGTTGTTTTGGACTGACTGTCTCACCCACTGCCAGACGAGGAATTCTTGGCCAGTGTGTCAGGGTCTTGTGAATGTAAAACAAGACCCTGCTGCTCCTGATGGGGATGCTGGCCGCCTCAGTGTTCTTGGGTAGCCTGCCTGACCTCCTATCCACTAGGGGTCCACAGCTCAGACTCCACTCTGACCTTAGAAAACAGATCGCTACATCTGAATATCTTATTTACATAGTCTCTAGTTTTGTATCCTAACCCTCCTGACTGCACCCATCTTCTTGGTTTATTATTTTTCAAACTTCTGTGTTTTTCACAGGCAGTTTTCATGACTTGGTTTCTGGTTTCCCTGATTTTGATCTAAATACCACCTATATTTTATGAGCTTTAACTTCTTTCATTTGCTGGAATATAAATGAGTTTGTTTTAAAAGGAGATTTTACATCATCCCTTTAAACAAATGGTGGTATCAGTTGCCAGAGTTCAATGGTAACGTAAAATAACTACTATGAAGGTAAAATGGTGGTATACACAGGAGTTGGCAAACCTTTTCTGTAAGGGACCAAGTAGTAAATATTTTCAGCTTCACAGGCCTTATGGTCTTTTTTGCACCTGCTTACCTCCACTGTAACCCCAGATAAGCAAGGAAACAACACATAAATGCGTGGGCATAATTGTGTTCCAATAAAATTTTTTTTTTGTACATCAAAATTTGATTGTCATAATTTTTTCATTTTTTGGAATAATATTCTTCTTTTGATTTTTTTCCCGCCAAAGCCTTTAAAATATAAAATGTCTTCTTATCTCATGCGCTTTACAAAAATCAGCAATAGGCCAGGTTTGCCCACAGACCATCATTTGCTGATCCCTGATACTAGGTTGATGCAAATGTGATTGCAGTTTCAGACTGAATTTTAAAGCATCATAACTAGGCTCAAACACATCTTTCTTAATCAAAATAGGAACCATTATAGTCAACACATTTTGCCAATGAGAGATAAGTTTATTTATTGCTGTGGTGTAATAATCCATTCTTCAAGACCTGAGAAGCTCTTGGAAAGCGTTTTCTGCCTCCTGCTGGTTGTGGAAGTGTTTTTGCTGCAAAACGTTGAGGTGCTTGAAGAAGTGGTCTTTGGTGGGCGAGAGGTCAGGTGAATATGGCAGATGAGGCAAAACTTTGTAGCCCAATTTGTTCAACTTTTGAAGCATGAATTGTAGCCCAATTCGTTCAACTTCTGGAGAAGAATTAGGCCCGTTCTGTTGACCAATACTGGCTGCAGGCATTGCAGTTTTCAGTGCCCCTCATCAATTTGCTGAGCATACTTCTCAGCTCTAATGGTTTCACTGGAATTCAGAAAGCTGTAGTGGATCAGACAGGCAACAGACCACCAAACAGTGACCATGATCTCTTTTCATTACAAGTTTGGCTTTGGGAAACGCTTTGGAGCTTTGTCTCAGTCCATCTGATTGTTGCCAGTTTTCGAATAAAATCCACTTTTTGTCACTTGTCACAATCCAATCAAGAAATGTTTCATTGTTGTTGCGTAGAATAAAAGAAGACTACACTTCAAAACAGTGATTATTTTTGGTGGTCAGCTCATGAGACACCCACTTATTGAGCTGTTTCACCTTTCCAGTTTGCTTCAAATGCTGAATGACCATAGAATGGTTGACGTTGAGTTCTTCGGCAACTTTTTGTATAGTTGTAAGAGGATCAGCTAATATAAGATGATAGCTCTCAATTAGTGGTTGTCAACTTCTGATGGCCATCCACTGCGCTCCTTATCTTCAAGGCTCTTGTCTCCTTTGTGAAACTTTTGAATCATCACTGCACTGTATGTTCATTTATAGTTGCTGGGCCAAATGTGTTGTTGATGTTGGGAGTTGTCTCTGCCGCTTGACCTGTTTTAAACTTGAAAAAGAAAACTATTCGAATTTACATTTTGTCTAACATCATTTCCATAGTCTAAAATAAATATAAACAAGTAATAAATCATTAGCCAAAAAAAGCAAGAAATACCCATTAAAATGATGTATAATATAACTACATTTATTTAAGAATGTATTCTAATATCAAACAGCAAAGTTCAACAATGCAAAACTACAATTATTTCTTCTCATCATATCCTGTTGCCTACTTCTTCTTAAGGTACTGAGCTGGAGGGGTTGTCTCTTTTTAAAAAAATGGACTTCAGCATATGTGAGGTGTCTGCCTGCATGTGCACTCAGTTGCTTCAGTCACATCGGACTCTCTGTGACCTCATGTACCATTGCCCGCCAGGCTCCTCTCTCCATGGGATTGTACCGTCATGAATACTGAAATGGGTTGCCATTTATGTTTGAGGTGTCAGTTCAGTTCAGTTGCTCAGTCGTGTCCTACTATTTGCGACCCCAAGGAACTCAGCACGCCAGGCCTCCCTGTCCATCACCAACTCCCGGAGTTTACTCAAACTCATGTCCATTGAGTTGGTGATGTCATCCAACCATCTCATCCTCTGTCATCCCCTTCTCCTCCTGCCTTCAGTCTTTCCCAGCATCAAGGTCTTTTCAGATGCATCAGTTCTTTCCATCAGGTGGCCAAAGTGTCGAAGTTTCAGCTTCAGCATCAGTCCTTCCAGTGAACACCCAGGACTGATCTCCTTTAGGATGGACTGGTTGAATCTCCTTGCAGTCCAAGGGACTCTCAAGAGTCTTCTCCAACACCAACACTCAAATGATCCTGACATAATTAGAAGGGTTGAAATGGAATTGGAAAGAGAATAACTATGTAGTTCAGTGTCATTTGTTGTAATGTCTGTACACAATCATCAGAGTGTTTAAGTCCCGAACTTCAGGGAGTATTGCCTTGTGTCTTGGTTCTACCCAGTTCTTCTAACCATCACCCAGATAACATCAAGGGAAAGATACAGATAGCACCAGAGTGAAATGAAAGGCAGGGAAAGGGAGAGAGTTCGACAGTATAGCTGGAAACAGTCAAAATTCATGATGAGAAAGGAGCGGGGAGAGAATGACTTTTTGGATAAGGGATCAAATATCTGAAAGAGGAAAAGAAGAACTTCTTAGACCAGAAGTTGATAAGAATTTGAGTATTTTGCCAGCCAATCCATTACCCCCTCTCATCTTGCTGGTAGTGTCACGTGGTGGAACGGTACGGGATTTTGTGTATTACCCATTCATCTCCCTGGAGGAGCCTCTTGTGTTTGCGTGTCATGTTGTTCTATTCCAGGAGTGTCTGAGGTTAGCATTTCATCTCCCTTGCAAAAAGGAACAAGGGAAGTTGGTGACCCAGGAAAATATTTCTTTATTCAACACTTTCTATTCTTTTGTGTTGGCTCATTGAGTGATAAACCTTAAATACAAGCTTTTTATTTTCTTGGCCTGTATTGATTCTGTTTTGAATATGACTTGCACAGGAATCCTGGACGTATTTCTTGACAAAATTCTGTATTAAAAAAACTAGAACTAGTGTGACTTCGACTCATAACTTGTGATAAACATCTCAAAGGTACAAGAATTTAGGTCATAACCGTATTGGACTATTTTGCCTTCTATTGTGATAGATAAACCCACCAAATTCTGGGGAAGCATTTTTATATAGCATTCATAGAGTGATGATCATTACTACTATAACCTGAAAAGCAATCAGTGTTAATGTTACCAGCAAAAGAATGATTTCTATTTCAAAACAGACTTCTTAAAACACAGTTGTTTTTTCAAGTTGCTTTACTTTCCAGGATCAACATGAACCAGGAAATCTTATACAGGCCTATTAGCTGATATGTTCTTAAGTGTGGTAGTAGAGCTGTTAAGTAATTACTCAAGTTGGGAAAAGAGATCTGGTTTCAGATTCTGGCTAAGCTACTTAGTAACTTTGTGACCTTCAAAAAGTTTTTCTAAGCCTCAATTTTCTCATTTGAAGATGCAGGTGAAAAGTCACCTACCTCACTTCAGGAATTGAACATATTCTAGTTTATCAGATGCTTTGGGGTTGAATGGGCTTATGCAAAAACAGTTTTGCATAAAACTGTTGCAAAAAAAGGCAGTGCAGAGTATGTAAGAATAATATTTCCTTTATGTGATATTTATTTGCCTAATTAGGTAAAAGTAGTTCTGATTATTGTTCTGTTTGGATGCCTCAGTTGAAGTTAAATAGTAGAAGATATTTAAATCTAGGAGTCAAAAGTGCTTTAAATATCCATCTCACCTTTCTGCATTTTTGATGTCTAGTTTAAAATTATTTTCTCTTCTCTAAAAGGACAGTAGGTGTGAAGTCCATATGGGTCAGAATTTGGGTACCTTCACATCAGTGACTGTGGCCCACTGAAATCTTGTTGCTTAAATCCAGGAAATGTTGACTCACACATTTTAACACTTTAACATCAGTTCAGTTGTTCCTGCTTACCCATTCACCATTTCGTTTTTAACTCCAGTTTTTATTAATTTTGAGAATGAAAAAGGATGAAGCATCTATTCTGCATTTCAGTCAGTTTCAAGTTTCTGTAGGTTAAAGATGAATAAATAAAACAGATAGCATTAGGTCCTTCTCTGTCTTCCCTTCTTTTGCTAGCTGTCACCTTTTTTCAGTTTTTTGCATCAGCTTCTACATCTGGAGGGATGTATGTGACCTGGAAAGGCTTCCTCCAGCCCCATGGTTCTCAGCTTCTGTCTGGGCAGTGAAAGAGGCTCATAGCACAATGCCATTGAAGGACACTAAGAATTCATTTATGTAAAGTTGGAAGTTGCAGATGGTGGTATGGTTTTTCTTGGGTTCTATTTCAGAGTAAAGCAAATTCTAGACGTAACCATTTAATGCTGTTTTGGGTTCAGAGGATCCCAAGCTCCAGATTTGTTGTTGTTTTTCCAAGTGGCTAAGCCAACAATTCAAATCAAAACTTTATTCCTAACTTGGATCATTACACAATACCTCATACTATTAATTGGGACTATGTTAACCAGAATGCCTGGTAATTTTTAAGATGCCAGTCACAACTGTAAGTACAAAGATGAATGTATTGTTCAAATACTGTATGTGAATTGATTAGGTGGGGCCCAGGGACATATTTATCCCATTCCAAGGAGAACAAATTATTCTAGTACTGTAGCTTTTGGGAACTCAGCCATACCAGTTAGCTGCCTCCGGGCCTCACTTTACTTCTCTATCAGTTCAGTTCAGTTCAGTCGCTCATTCATGTCCAACTCTTTGCAACCCCATGGACTGCAGCACGCCAGGCCTCCTTGTCCATCACTAACTCCCGGAGTTTACTCAAACTCATGTCCATTGAGTAGGTGATGCCATCCAACCATCTCATCCTCTGTCGTCCCCTTCTCCTCCTGACTTCAATCTTACCCAGCATCAGGGTGTTTTCCAGTGAGTCAGTTCTTCGTATCAGTTGGCCAAAGTATTGGAGTATCAGCTTCAACATCAGTCCTTCCAGTGAACACCCAGGACTGATCTCCTTTAGGATGGACTGGTTGGATCTCCTTGCAGTCCAAGGAACTCTCAAGAGTCTTCTCCAACACCACAGTTCAAAAGCATCAATTCTTCAATGCTCAGCTTTCTTTATAGTCCAACTCTCACATCCGTACGTGACTACTGGAAAAACCATAGCCTTGACTAGATGGACCTTTGTTGACAAAGTAATGTCTCTGCTTTTTAACTTGCTGTTTAGGTTGATCATAACTTTCCTTCCAAGGAGTAAGCGTTTTTTTTATTTCATGGCTGCAGTCACCATCTCCAGTGATTCTGGAGCCCAAGAAAATAAAGTCAGCCACTGTTCCCACTGTTTATCCATCTATTTGCCATAAAGTAGTGAGACCAGATGCCATGATCTTCGTTTTCGGAATGTTGAGCTTTAAGCCAACTTTTTCACTCTCCTCTTTCACTTTCATCAAGAGGCTCTTTAGTTCTTTGCTTTCTGCCATAAGGGTGGTGTCATCTGCATATCTGAGGTTATTGATATTTCTCCCAGCAATCTTGATTCCAGCCTGTGCTTCCTCCAGCCCGGCGTTTCTCATGATGTACCCTGCATATAAGGTAAATAAGCAGGGTGACAATATACAGCCTTGACGTACTCCTTTTTCTATTTGGAACCAGTCTGTTGTTCCATGTCCAGTTCTAACTGTTGCTTCCTGACCTGCATATAGGTTTCTCAAGAGGCAGGTCAGGTGGTCTGGTATTCCCATCTCTTTTAGAATTTTCCACAGTTTATTGTGATCCACACAGTCAAAGGCTTTGGCATAGTCAATAAAGCAGAAATAGATGCTTTTCTGGAACTCTCTTGCTTTTTCCATGATCCAGTGGATGTTGGCAATTTGATCTGTGATTCCTCTGCCTTTTCTAAATCCAGCTTCAACCTCTGGAAATTCATGGTTCACATACTGTTGAAGCCTGGCTTGGAGAATTTTGAGCATTACTTTACTACCATGTGAGATGAGTGCAATTGTGTGGTAGTCTGAGCATTCTTTGGCATTGCCTTTCTTTGGGAATTTTGTAACTAGAAATATGTTCTGACCACTTTCATCTTTTTCCCCCTTCCCCCACCTACTACCCACCTTCTCACCTCTGCTGACCACAAATCTTATATTTTTATCTATGAATTTTGTTTTGGGGATGTAATTGATGAACAACACTACACATTACTTACTGATGCACAACATAGTAATTGGATAATTCTATATATACCTTACAAAATGATCACCATGATAAGTCTAGTTACCATCTGTCACCATACAGAGGTATTACATTATTATTGACTATATTTGGCACACTGTACATTGCATATCTGTGGCTCATTTGTTTTGTAACTGGAAGTTTGTACCTCTTTATCTCCCTCACCCATTTCACTCATCCCTTCACCCCCTCTGCTCTAAAATAGAAAACATAAGTTCATTTTGAAAGTTAATATTCCAGTGCCCACCAGGTAATGTAAATTTTAAGGATAATTTTACAAAGTCTGCTTCACTCCTGCAACCTTCCAGCTTTGTTTTTATCAGCAGCGAGAGCAAGTGATTTCTTCATCTTTGTCCTTTTAATATCATTTTATTATTTCCACGTGTGAAATCAGAGTATTTTAGTTGGATAAACCATTTCGTTTCCTCATCATGCTTCTGTCTAGAATGTCTCCTTGTACTTTTTATTCTTTACTTGGGGAGATATCCAAGTTCTCAGATATAGAACATTTAGGACCTAATTTTAATATGATAAGCTGAGAATTCACTCGACGGTGGCTTGTAGTTACTTCTGTCTAGATTTTCCTATCTTCCAAGGTGAGATATGCTATACAAAAATGTGAAAACAAGACCAAAAGCAAGTGTATGCATCATCACGTGACACTGAAATCACCTTCTGTTTTTTCCCCATATCACACTGTTTAGTCTTGTCTGGATTCCAGCTGTTTCTTTACTTAGGCCAACTTGTTGTGTCTTCCTTGGAATTTATCTGAGGAGAAGAATTAAGAGAAACCCTTACAATTTCCTTCTCAGAAAGGACCCCTGACTTGTTTCCACTTATCTGCAGATATCAGTGAGCTCTTTTTTTTTTTTTTTTTTGTGAACACATTTAGAGGTAATGGGTTTTGCCTTGATCTGATAACTGATGGAATCTTCTCTCCTCCTCAAGGCAGTTCTGGTTTAACTTCTGTGGGGATTTGACTCTTGACGTGGCTTGGGATATTCTCAGTCTGATTAGCAAGGATGTCAGCTTTCCTTCAAGTGAAGGACCAGGTCGTCCTTTATTGTTCAACATTTTAATCTTTGGGTATGAACAGAAACAGACTCACAGACATAGAACACAAATTTATGGTCACCAAACAGAAAAATGCATGAGGGGATAAATGAGGATCTTGAGATTAGCAGATACAAACTGCTGCATCCTAAATAAATCAACAGTAGCGTCTGACTATATGGCACAGGGAACTTAATTCACTATCCTGTAATAAACCATAGTAGAAGAGAATATGAAAATATGTACTTTCTAATATGTGTGTGTGTGTGTGTGTCTAATCATTGGATCACTTTGCTGACACAAGAAACTAACACAACATTTTAAGTTAACTATACATCAATTAAAAAAAAAAAAATGACTGGTAGACACAGGGAGAAATCAGAGTAAAAATTAATGAAGCCAACTTTGATACAATTGCCTCTCTGTTCAAGAAGTGCAGGGAGTTTGCTATTTTATTTGTCCAGGATGAGATACTAAACTCTTGCTCTTGAATATTGGCAAGTAGATAATTGTGTCATCAGGTTATGATACTTGAGGACAATGCTGTGACTTGGGTCATTGCACAGTAATAACTTGTCAGCTTTTTGCTCCTTGTTGTCCTTTGGGGGTTCAGATCCTCCCGAAGTTCGTTTTCTGACTTGTGTATGTGGCATAGAATGAGCATACTCAATAAAATGCTTCCACAAGAGACTCTTATTAGTATATGTACAAAATACTTCTGAGCTTTAGTGGAAGTTACTCCATTATGACCCTTTTTGCATGCTCCCTGCTGAGAAAACACTCTAGAAACGGATGTCAACCAGGGGAGATTCATTCATTCCATACGTTTTCTAATTTCCAAAAATGTACACCGTCAATATTTTTTCTTAATTGAACAGTTTGTTGAACAGACGGGTGCTTTAATTATGGTGGTCTAAATTTACACACATTGCAGTGGTATTTTGCTACATTAATTACCTTACTTGTCAAGAGTAACAGGTAATTACTACATCAACTCACCCTCCTGCAGTACATGGAAACATAACTTTATTTGAACAGATACAGTACTCCAGATTATAGCCACCCCACACCCTAGGTTGTGATAAGAGATAGCTGCGCTCACAGTATTTGTTTTACCATGAGGAAGGGAGAGAGGTGAGCTGACCCTTTTCCTTGTGTCTGTCCACCTAAGATGGAAATCCAGAAACTATGTCACGGATTCAAAGAATCTGGACTGGAAGGAACCTTTGGAATAATTGAATTCATTAAATCTTCTCCTTGAAATGTGTTTCAGAGAGTGACTTTTCTAAGTATGCACAAGAAGTAAAATTAGTGTCCGGTCCAGAATTGGCACTGATTTTTCCCCACCAGGCTGCTAAAAAGCTTAGAAATGTGAATGACTTTTAAAAAATAATTCTAGAAAAATCGTTTGGTATAAGACATTTTGAATATTTGTTCACTTCATCTCTCTCATTTGAACTTCTCACCGTTGCTTTGGCTGCCTCGTGAAGAGTATTTATCCTGTATTCTGTTGAACTGCCAGGTACAACTCATGTCATTTGATTTCCTCTTCAGTGTATGGGTGTCAGCTTTTATGACAAGTTGTGTTAAAATTCTAGTTTAACTTTTTTTTTTTTTTTTTGTGTAAAGGTGTGAACATTTTTGAGCATATAGGATGCCCTTAGCAAAAATGCAGCATTACCTCTCTTGGTTGCCATGGCATAGAAAGAAACGATTGTGTTAGCTTTTAGGTGTGGCACGGAATATACTCAATGACATAATAGAGGCGGTCTGTCTTGAAAGGCTTTGTCCCCTTTTTAGTCAAACACCTGTGACAAAATTACGAACTGTGGTTAACATACACCACTTACAAGTGGTTTTTCAGTGGCAACCAGGGTGGAGGAGCTCAGCTTGCAAAGGACTTTCTTTCCCTTTGCGCCTGGCAGTGGGAGTGGGCTGGCATTAGAAGGAAGCTCGGGATGTCTAAGGGTTATGGACACAGCCTTGCAGACGTGACAGGGGTGGTTTGTAGATGATAGAGGGGGCCTCTTGGGGGATTTGAGATGTGCAACCAAGCATCTCCCCAGCCTTTGACCCACTTCAGTTTCCCAGGCCTGAAATTGTGAAACAGATGCCTCATTCTTAAAATTGTAGTCTTTTCATGAGCCATTACACATCTCCCTGGGCTCTGGAACTTGTGATATTATAGTCTATGGTTATTGACTTTTTTCTTAGTTTTTTTTTTTAATTAAAAGATTGCATAGGCTAATTATTATAATTTAGTCATTCGTGCATCCAGCAAATATCTCTTGAATGTCTGCTGTGTGACAGTCATTGTGCTGCATGTGGCAGGGGAGGGGCACTTAGTGAGGGAGCAAGTAGAACAGATCCTTGCTCTCATGGAGTTTGCCTTCCAGTAGAGGAAGCAGAGAGAGTCAGTAATGAGTGCAGTGGAGGGGCAGTGTATTTACATAGAATAAAAGTACGTGAAGGAAACAGTATATACATCCTGTACCTTGACAGGGTCATTTAAGACAGTCTGATCAGAGAAGGTGGCATGAAAGAGATAGTATCTAATTTAAGTTATAAAGGTTAAAAATGTCCTCCGTATACAAAGAGCTAAAGGAAGAACATTTTGGGCAGAGAGAAAGGTGAGGGCTAAGTCTCAAGTGTTAGTAGTAAGAGCAGATATGGGAACAGAAAGCCATTAGTAAGAATGGGGGTGAGGGATGGGGATGGTATGGGAGAAGTTGGAGGGGGACGTTTGGCCCTGCATGACAGGGCAAAGGGCTGGGTCTTATTTGAGACTGATGCAAAGTCCTCCAAGACAGCCACTTCCAATTCAGGGTGCAGAACAGACCACACAGGTGACTCCGGGGGATGGGATTGCAGAGCTTCAGGTATTTTCCACAGAGTAGCCTTCTTTGGGAGAGAGGCGATGGCCTTGGTCCCCAGAGATTGGGCATGGAACCCTGGAAGAGGCCCTACCTAAAACAGGCTTGGCTGGTCCTTGTTAGGAGAAGAGCATCTTCTTCCTGGGCTGGCATCCGGATGCAGGTGGACAAGGAAGTCCTCCAACTTCAGCTGCGGTGGCTGAACCTGCAGCAGCTTCACCTAGGGACAGAAATGTGAGTTTTCTGGCCTTACCACAGCCTTAGTGAATCAGAAACTCTGGGTTAGGACCCAACAGTCCTGCTTTAATGAACTTTTTGGGTGACAGTGATGAGCATGCAAGTTTGAAAGCCCCTCTTTATAAGATATATTAGTGCCGCCGGAAAGAACTTAACAGTTCTCCAGACTCACTGTCCTCAGTCTGCAGATGAGGGGACCCAGTTAAAGACAAGAACTTAGTGGTGATCCTGTGCTGATGAGAACCTGGCTTTCTTGATCTTATTCTAAGTGCTCTTTATTCTTGGGTTTATGGATTTAAAGAATAAACAAAGCCCACTTTGGTTTTCTTGAGGGATCATTGTGATATTTATAAAACGGAGGAGACAGATGGATATTTAAGAAGGAATAGCGCTGTGGTCTGTGAACTGAGGCTGCCTCATTTCTCCTAATACTGTTTTCTCAGATAATTTAGAAAAGCAGTTTTAGTGTGAATAACCTGCTTCTGTCTCCCTGTCAGTGGTAGAAAAACAAGTGTTTTGTCTTAAGTTACACCACTGAGACACTTAGCAAAGTGTAATTGCATTCTTTTATTTCTGTAATACTCAGTGTACTTGGCCTTGTTTTTGGATTGAAAGTCCTGGTACTCCCAAGTTATATTTATAAAGTCATGGTAGAAGGCAGAAGGTGGATTATTTTAAGGCCTGGTGTTTGTGCTTTCTCGTTTCTGTTTTGACCAAGAGAATCATAGGATTGCCCTCTTCCCTGGCTAAGTCCTCTTCACCTTTGATGTCTTAGGCTTCCAGACCATTTGTCACGTGCAGCCTTTTCTGACCTCTTGTGCTTAGGTCACATCTCTCTGTTGATATTTCCCACTTGCTTGAATTGTTTCCTGGTAGACTGTGGCCCTCAGTGAGGTCTCTGCCCTCAGTGGTCACAATTTGAAGCTATACTCAGCTTTGAACACAGTGTCTGGCCCAGGGCAATTACAGAAAAAGTTAACCATCACATGAATGCTTGCCCTCTTAATTGATTCATCATTTGTTACTCTCTTAACAAAACCCAGTTCTAGGAAGACACAGTGATAGATTTTCTAAAAGGAGAATACACAGAATATTAAGACATGGTCCCACGGTGGAGACAAAGCCAAAAGTAAGTATGTATTCAAGGAAATTCTAATGAGGGCTATAATAAGTTGTGAAGTACATTAGTCAGGATGTGTCGTGCTAGCTGCCATGACTAACAGCCCACAGGTTTTGGAAGCTTACCATAATAAAGATGTATGTCATGGTCCCTCATGTCTGTGTGTGCCCACAGAACGTCTCCATCCTCTACTTGCCATGAGAACAGGGGCTCTCCATGGTCTTAGAGGAAGAACAGGGAACATGGTTGTTGTTTTTTTTCTGGGCGGGGGGGGGGGGGGTGGGGGGCTGGTCAGGCTTAGAAATGGTGTGCCTTGCTTTTGCTCCATCCAATGGACAAGAAATCAGGCACTTGGTCCCAACATAAGAGTCAGGAAAACAGGGCAACATAATCTTTATGTGTGCCCATGAAGAGGAAACTGAAATGGCACTGGTTATTATGTGATAATGCCAAGCATCATGTTACTTTGGTTTTGGCCACTAATGTTTGATCACAGTAAAGCATAGCACCTCTTGTTTTTGTAGTCTGCTCATCGATAAACACCCTTGTTTTCCCGGAGATCAGGAAGAGCCATGCCCTTCAGGGGACCTTGATTGGTGTGTGTCACAAGGAAGATGTCTTTTATTTCATTCCCAAGTGAAAGCCCATCTTCCTCTGGGGTGGGGCAGGGTGATTTGTTGATGATCCAGCTGTGGCTTGCCTTCATTCCACTGGAAGCTGGAATATTCTATCCCAGGTGGGAGTGTGACTACACACAGGTTGGGTTTCCCCTGGCAAGACCTGTTTGTGTTTGTTCTGCACCTGGCCCTATCTTTCTCTTCTCCCCCTCGAGTTTACAGGTTTGGAGAAAAGAGCTTGCTGGTGGTGAAGATGTACAAAATTTTCCCTGCTGACCGTTGTTCTGGGCTTACAGAGGACCCATGGGCAAATGCTTATGTCTTAGGGAGAAAACTGAAGTTACTTTTAAGACTTTAAGTTTTTTGTATAGGTCTCCCACATTGCAGGCAGATTCTTTACTAGCTGAGCCACGAGGGAAGCACAAGAATACTGGAGTGGGTAGTCTATCCCTTCTCCAGCGGATCTTCCCAACCCAGGAATCGAACCTGGATCTCCCACATTGCAGGCAGATTCTTTAACAGCTAAGCCACAAGGGAAGCACAAGCATATTGGAGTGGGTAGTCTATCCCTTCTCCAGCGGTTCTTCCCGACCCAGGAATTGAACCTGGCTCTCCTGCGTTGCAGGCGGATTCTTTACCGACTGAGCTACGGATTCTTTACTGACTGAGCTACCAAGGAAGCCCATTTGTGTACTTGTATCAGGTTATTTTGAAGACGATATTATGGGGAATTTTTCATAATACATTAAGTGGAAGAAAATATATAATTAAGTGTTTACAGTGCCCTGTATTCTTTTGTTTTTTTAGAATGAGAGGCTGGGCAGGGCCAGTGGAGATATGTAGTTGAGCTAAAGGCTGGAGAGTTGTCCAGTGGCCAGATCATGAGGGCCCTGTATGGGCTAAGGGCAAGTTTTGATCTCTTTCCCCCCAAGTACTGGGGAGTCACTAAAAGTATGCAAGTGCAGAGTGAGTGCAAGGTGAGTATGCCCTCATGGGTGTGTGTGTCTGAGACAGAGAGCGACTGGCTGAGCGAGAGAGAACAGTGATGAGTGGTGACTGCCTTTGCTGTGTGTTTTTTGACTGCTGGGGAAGGATGTCCACAGGTGAGAGTGAGTGTGAGACAGCATGGAACCCTCTTCCATCTCCTCCCACTTTCTGCTAAGTTACTTGTCAATCAGGAGCTCACCGTTCCCATTTCAAAGCAGGGTAATACATTGGGGTAAGTATTTATGAAGTGCCGAGCTTTTTGATCGATACCTATGTTGTTTTAAAGGAGCCAATGACTTAGAATTGTTCTAAGTTATTGAAAGACTTAAGTTATTGAAAGACGAACTTACTGTGTGCCAGTGTGGAAAGAAGAGACAAAGTATAATTTTTGCATCAGGCAAATGATTTACAGCTATAATCCTCAAGTAATCAAGCTGTTTCTACAAAGTTGTTTTGTTCTTTGAAAGACTTAAAGTATAAAAAGTTAATTTACTTATAGAATCTCATGAAGAGGACTTTTTAAAAGTAAGGTGGACTGTTCAGTTGCTTTGAGGAATCTTAATTCAGTGCATGAGATTCTGTAACACTGTGTTTGGGACATGAGAGATGTCATGAATCTCTGCTCTCAAGACATTTCTGGTCTGAAAAAGAGGCAATCAAGCCATTAATAAATGAGTGTCAATGAATGCACGACAAATGTCTTCCTCTTTCTGAAGTTGGCTTTTTGAAGATAGCTTTTTCATATTCTATAACCAATATTGGAGAAGTTGCTTTGTTTTGGAAAAGAAAAATATAAACAATTCTAAAGAAAAATAGCACCTAATCCCATTTCCTCCAAGGCAAACTCTGTCCATTTTATTTTTCTTTGATGCATATATTTGATGCTTATGCAACTGAGAGTCTACTTTAGCTATGATTTTTCTATCTTGCTTATTTCATGTCACATTATAACAGTCATCTGCACACATTTCTCTATTCCCATAATTATTTTAATAACTACAAGATACTCCAGATTGGGCTATCATTGACTTGCTTTTTTTATTCTGTTGGGATTCACATTTTAGGTAAAATAGATTCATAAAGTTTATCTCATTTATGTCTTGAACCATCTTGTATACTTCACTGTTGTCATAAAACATTAATGGGGAACTGAGATTTTTTTTTTTAAACCATTTGTCTGTATATGTCTGTGAACTTTGCCATCAAAAAAAAAAAAACAAAACAAAACAGTGAACCTTGTTACAACAACTTTACTTTCTTGGGAGAATAACAGAAGGTATTTGATGAGTTTTTTTCTGGCATATTCTATCGTTGGACATGTAGCTCCTACTCTGAAGTTGGTTAATAAAGAACATCCTCCAGATCCAAGAAAACTCTTTGGTTCTAATGTGGGAGAACTTTGTGCCTGATTTTGGAACTTCCAGAGGTTGCCATTTCTTGCTCCCAGCACACCCTTCTGCAGTGACATTTTAAATCTACAAATTATTTATTTTTCTTATTTTTTTTTAAAGTCCTTATTATAAGGTTATTTTAAAGTGACTGTTGTAACTTCTACCTTAAGACAGGGACTTGATTGTACTGGCTGAGAAAAACCATCAATGTTTTCTTTCTGTTACAGTGGCACTATTTTCCACTACTTTACATAGGAGAAATCACAGTGTGTTATGTTTCAGTATATAAAACCTCCAATCAATTTTCTAAGGCAGAAGTTAGCCTTAGAAATGATGGTGATGATCATTTTGCAATCCATAAAAATAGTGAATCAGTGTGTTTTACACCTGAAACTAATAGAATAAGTCAAATTATACTTTCAACAAAAGGAGGGTGATGAAGAAAAGAAAGAAGCAGCAGCTGGCAAATTATGGCCCCGGGCTCCCATCCGGCCCACTGCCTGCTTCTGTAAATAAAGTTTTATCAAAACATAGAACCCATTTGTCTACTTTTCCCCTTTGGTTGCTTTCCTACTGCAGTGGGAGAGTAGGGTAATGGTCAGAGGGAACTTAGAACAGCCGCAAAAGCTACAGAATCTAAATTATTCACTGCCTGGCCCTTAAGCGAAAAAGGTTGCTAACCCCTGTTCTCAAATATGAACAAAGTATAGTAAAATGCCTTATATATACTTATATAACCATCACATTAAGAATGTAAAAATGTTTAAACTATTGATTTGTTACCAATTAATATGGCCTCAACATGCATTTTTTATTATTATTTTTTAATGTGGATTTTTATTTTAAATCACCAAGAATATCTGTGACACATACCCTTTTGTTGCTGGCTTTTCAAAACCTCTGTAGAAGTTTCTGACGTTCTTCTGATTATATTGGCACTGGACACTTTCTCCTCACACTTGTAATTGAAAATATTGTATTATATTTTAAAGCATGTCATGAACTTTGTTCTTTTATAAGCAACAACCAAAAGTGCTTGAGTTAGAAATAAGTCTATTCTGTAAATTTTGGATATTAAAAGCCAAGAGGCATTCAACTAAGAAAATGTCTCCTGAATCGACATTCCCTGACATCAGCTCATATTTCACTTCTTAGAGGCTCAGTGTTCATATCCATAAATTGGGAATCGGATCTCTTCACAAGGCTATGTGAAGATGAAGTAAAGAAAGATACACTTGACACATTTGGGGACACATTAGCTGGCTGTCCCCATTCTCTTTTCTACTCTAAGCATAATTAGAGGAGCTGATAATCACAATTGTAACATACCTTTAGGGATGTTTTCAAATTTACCAATTTACGTGCAGTATTCCCAAGAATCAAGTATAATTTTGGAACCAGGTTCAAATTAAAAAAGGTCTGTGTATTTGGATACGAGATACTGGCAATTGTAACAAACATTTCTGAGTCTCAGAGGCTTATCTTAATGCAGGTATTATTTGTGAGCCACCTCTGTCTAGTGTTTCCCTGGTGGCTCAGATGGTAAAGCGTCTGCCTGCAATGTGGGAGACCCAGGTTTGATTCCTGCGTCAGGAAGATCCCCTGGAGAAGGAAGTGGCAATCCACTCCAGCACTCTTGCCTGGAAAATCCCATGGACGGGGAGGGGTCACAAAGAGTTGGACGTGACGGAGCAACTTCACTTTCTTTCTGTCCCGTGGGGTGGGGAATGGGGTGTGGTGGTCTGCTCCATGTGGTGTTTCAGGGACCCTGACTCTTACCACCCAGTGACTCTACCATCTTGCAGGCCCTGGAGTTCTTCCCTGGACTCCTGGGCCCACAACCCAGGCTTCTGGGTCAGGATGAAGTAACATACCCACTTCCATCTATTTGGCCAGAACTCAGCCACAAGGACCCACCTAGCTAGAAGTACATCCCATCTGTGCACCCAACAAATGGGTGGAGATTTGATGAACATTTAACCAGTCTCTGCCAGTCTGACCACATCTTCTTGAGTTATTTAGCAGGACACATACTTAAGGCCTACACTGCACAGAGATAGATGCTAGTAATCCCAGAACCTGTCTTTCACAGGTACCCATGTAAATAACATTGGGAGACAGTCATGCTGGGTAGGGACAATCAATCTGTATACTTGTTTAAATAAATTTTTTAAATTATCATGGGATCTGAATCTTCCCCCACATATTGTATGCCATTTACATAGTTTGGCATTCTGAAATTGCAGATCTATCATAGAGTCAGTTTACAGATACATGCATAAAAAACGTTGCCTGCAGTGGCATTTTCATTCCCAAAGTGGTCTATGTGGACTTGTATTTATTTTGCTGTATTGTAAAAGCAGAAGTCATACGCAGTGTTGATTGGAATTTTTATCCATGCGGACAGATAGAACATTTGTTGAAATACTACCACTATCATTTACTTAAAAGTGCACATCTGACAATGAACCAGATCAGGACCATTTTCGATTTTTTAATACCTCTCGTGGATCTGTGCACACCTTTTTTAAGTTATTCATTTTTAATGATGATTATATGAATATTTTAGGATTTATAATCACCATTAAACGAAGGACAAAATTTATCATACCAAAATAGAAATTTAATTTAAAGTAGAAAGAACTTGATTGCAAGGTTTAGTAGACTGGAAACAAGACACATGAGAGGATATTAAAGCACACTTTTTAAAAGACCCTTAAGAGTACAGGTTTACAATAGATTTGGAAAAAACACAGTTGTATTTAGTGATGTTTGTGAAGCTCATATTTGAGACAATCTCGTCAAACTTTTGTAAGGTTGAAAAGAACACTAAAAGCAAACAATTTTTGGTCATTCCATGAAAAAAAAAAAATAGCTTAAAAAAAATCTTTATTCAGTACCATAAAGGTGGTGAAGTGTATTTGAGATAGAAGTTGCTCTTAACCTTAAGGTGATTCTGTGGCTTTGGTCAAGAGTCAAGCTTATACATGGCCGTAGGTGATTAAAAATATTTCTTACACTTTTCTTGGAACTCTTGACATTTCCTACTACCTGTCACTTTGTCCTTGACGAAATTTGAGGCCAAAAACAAGTTGACAAGGGTGGTTTTCCAGTCAGCTGTTCCTCGTTTTTTCCTGGGCAATCCTTTGTTATATTTGAGTTCAGATTTACTATTCATGAACCACATTTTAATCAGTGACCATATCCGACAAATGGAAGCTAAGCACTGGTTAGTATGTTGAAAATAAACACAAGACTCTCATTAATGTCGCTGTCTGAATAATTAGTTGAGCGTGGTGTACCGAGCTGTGGTGAAAGCAAGCTGGCTCCTCACTGGAGTGGCAGGCTGACAGCCGCGTCCTGGAGTGTGGTCATTAGTGAGCCCGCCATCGGTGTCGTGTTACGGTGTCAAATTAGTTAGTGTCCCCTTAGGAGAGAAACTGGACCTACAAATTATCCTCCCACATCCCTGCAAACCGTGTTTGCGAAGCCTGTGATCACGTGCGGGCAAATTATTAACATAGCTCATAAATTAACTAGTTTACAGGCTTATAACATTTTACAAGTAGATAATAAAGGGTAGAAAAGTTTTCCAATTGCTCTGCCCTGATGTGAGGGCCGTGATCCGCCGACGTTTCCCAGAGAAGCCCACGACTGATGGGTTTTGAAGAGGAGCAAACCCATGGACTGTCACACCGAATGTCTGGAAAATGTAGACCCTGAAAGGAAGCCAGTGTAAATCCATTGGAAACAATATAATTAACTTCGTTATCTCATTGCTCTGATGAGTCCATGACAACAGTCCTCTTTCTTGTGGTGGCAGTTGCTCATTAATGAGGTCACCAATTAAGTTTGAACTTTGCCAACTGAAATTATCTGGAAAAATATTTTTGATTCATTCTTATCATGCTCTTAAGCTGCCTTGTTGAAGGGGAATAATGCTAACACAGCATGTTAAACTCATATATATGAGAATGATGACTCTGAAGCTGTAATGTATTTGAGAAACAGTTTATATTCACGTTGATAGCTGATACCTAGAAAACAGAGTGTGGACCAGTCTGGCCTGAGTTTCTCTCTTATCAGGAAAAAGCCACTGGGAGCCCCACTTCTTACCTCTCCTCTGAGCCCTGGTAGACAGACACCCACATAGTTTCCGGAGATACATGACTATTCAAATCATAAAACTTCATACATCTCCTTTTCGGTTTCAACTTCTCTGTCTGATTAGATTAGAAGACACGTACGTTCACAGACTTTCCTCTGAGTTTACTGTTACGAGGAAGCAACGCACACACACAGGGAAGATGTCATGCTTTTTGCTCCTCCTGTAGTTCCATTTCCCCCGCCTGACAGCAGGACCCTCCTGTGGTCTTCAGGGTTGTACAGTTGTCATTATCATCTCAGGGATCTAAGCAGAAACGGCCTGGCATGTAAAACCTTGCTCCTGACTACTAGTCACAGAAACTTCTGAGCCCGCTTGAGGATGAGTTAACTTGTCTGTCAGCAACTTCAACTTACTTGGCAATGGGTTTGGTAGATACTCCACTCGTAAATACCCACCCCAGCCATGAAGACACACAGCCTCAGCACACCTGAGCACTTGCGCAGGCTGATGGGGTTGCTGTGTCACAGCTTTCTTCTGTAGTTCAAGTGCAGTGGCAAAGAACTGTAACCTTTAGCAAGTGAGAATTGGTGTTTGGCTGCAAAGGAGATAGCTTGTCTTTTTCTTTTCTTTTTAAATAAGGTACTTATGTACGTGTGTGTGTGCACATGAGCATGTTACACACATGTTTGAGTCTGTGTGTTCTCTGGTGCTTCTACTGGACACACTGGGAGAGACTAAAGCCCAAAGCCCAAAGGAAGATCTTCACTGGGACTTAGGGATCATCTTAGCCTTATTTCTCAGAATGAGAACATTGGAGTTCTGAGAAGTTATACCCCCAAGTAAGAAGTGTTTGGAGTTAGAGGAACCAAACATCCTAAGTGAATGAAAATGCCTTCAAGAGCGGCAGTTTTACTTGGCTCTATAATATTTCACACTTTTCTGCTATAATTCTGTACAGAGCTCAAATTAGGAACTAACAGAGTGCTGATTCTAGAACAGAAAGGACAAAATAGATGCTTATATACGCAGATACTCAATTATATACTGAACGTAAAAGTCATGCATCAATAAGGAAGACATAAGGCTTACATGAATGTGTTACTTTTGAAGCATTAAAGTTTGTCACTTCCTTTCCTTAACCTCTTCTTCTTTTTTTTTTTTTTGTTTGTTTTCAGTGTTCCTCTGTATGTTGCAGTCCTGTGGCATTATGCATGCCCTCAACCAGTGACCTCCAGACTTTTTATGGCTGTGAGACACATTAAAAATTCAGGGTAAGTGACAAACAACACTTGCGTTGTGTACTGATCAAAAATTGCCATCCACCCTTGCAGATGACATGATATTGCAGGTAGTAATCCCTCAGAAGATAATGGAATGCCCCATTATCAATCATGAGTTCCAAAACCAGCAGGAATAGGTTTATTGCATTCCATGATAGCGTTATGGCTTTGCAGTGTAGGATTTGTAACCTGGATCATATCTGTGGAAGTGTGATGTAATGAAGGGTTGGCAAATTTTGTCTCTAAAGGGCCAGATAGCAAATATAGTCAACCTCATGGACTGTAGTCAGCATAGAGACTAGTATGTTGCACAGTCTCTTGCAGCTAGAAGAGTCTCACATAGAGTCTCTTTTGCAGCTAGCTGCCTCTGCTGATGTAGCACAAAACTAGCCATCAGTTCAGTTCAGTCGCTCAGTCGTGTCTGACTCTTTGCAACCCCATGAATCGCAACACGCCAGGCCTCCCTGTCCATCACCATCTCCTGGAGTTCACTCAAACTCACATCCATCGCGTCGGTGATGCCATCCAGCCATCTCATCCTCTGTCGTCCCCTTTTCCTCCTGCCCCCAATCCCTCCCAGCATCAGAGTCTTTTCCAATGAGTCAGCCCTTTGCATGGGGTGGCCATCAGCTTCAACATCGTTCCTTCCAAAGAACACCCAGGGCTGATCTCCTTTAGAATGGACTGGTTGGATCTCCTTGCAGTCCAAGGGACTCTCAAAAGTCTTGAATAAACAAATGGGCATAACTGTGTTCCAATAAAACTTTATTTGCAAAGCCAGGTCAAGGGCCATATTTGGCCTAAAGGCCATAGGTTGTGGACCTCTGATCTAATGGAAAATAGATGGGGAACAGTGGAAACAGTTGCTGACTTTATTTTGGGGAGCTTGAAAATCACTGCAGATGGTAATTGCAGCCATGAAAGTAAAAGATCCTTGCTCCTTGGAAGGAAGGTTATGACCAACCTAGACAGCATATTAAAAAGCAGAGACATTACTTTGTCAACAAAGGTCTGCTTAGTAAAGGCTATGGTTTTTCCAGTAGTCATGTATGGATGTGAGAGCTGGACTATAAAGAAAGCTTAGCACCGAAGAATTGATGCTTTTGAAATGTGGTGTTGGAGAAGACTCTTGAGAGTCCCTTGGACTGCAAGAAGATCCAACCAGTCCATCCTAAAGGAGATCAGTCCTCGGTGTTCATTGGAAGGACTGATGTTGAAGCTGAAACTCCAATACTTTGGCCACCTGATGTGAAAAACTCACTCATTTGAAAAGACCTTGATGCTGAGAAAGACTGAGGGCAGGAGGAGAAGGGGACGACAGAGGATGAGATGATTGGATGGCATCACTGACTCAATGGACATGGGTTTGGGTAAACTCCGGGAGTTGGTGATGGACAGGGAGGCCTGGCGTGCTGTGGTTCATGGGGTGTGGTTCATGGGGTCGCAAAGAGTCGGACACGACTGAGCGACTGAACTGAACTGACTGAACTGAACTGATCTAATGCATCAAAGGAGATAAATGACCTAGAATCAAGATACCTCACTGGGTAGCAGTCCCTCTGATCTTGAGCAAACAATTTATCAGAATGAAATGGGAATTAAAAAAACACCTGCGTTTACTATTGAGGTAAGAGTAGGATGTAGTTGTAAGGATGAAACATCATATAATGTACATGAAAGCACTTTGAAAATTTTGAAATTCCTTACAAATGTAATGAATGCTCTAGACCATCATTCTGCTTCACCTAGTGAAGTCTACCTGCTTCACACTTTTAATCACATTGGGCTTTCATGAGCTAGATGAGTGTGAGGGAAAGCTCTTTTATTTTCTAAGTCATGTGGTTTGTCTCTACGTTCCTTCTATGTTGAAATGTCGCTTTAGTAGCAAATATGAATGAAGAGCTATATGGATAGGTTATGGCAGGCTAAAGATCAAATGCCAATGAGGAACTATTAAATTTCCTTTAATCATCAGGTTTGGAGAGTGTTTTGAGATCTTCCTCATTTAAAATAGCTTTGGATGTCTACAAGTGTGTTTGAATTTCACAAGTCTTGCATGTCAAAACATAGAGATAGGTTCAGCAAATATGCTTCCCTGGACTAGTGGTACTGATTAAGAGGGAAAGTCATACTTAAAACAAACAGTTTGATGAATAAAGGGGTAATCAGAATCTCAATTCATGAATTTTCTAGTTTTCTTTTCCTGACAAAAAGTAGGATAATCTTTAGCTATGTTTTTATGTCTTTGTATCAGATAAGAATGATTTTCTGGTAATAGATGCAAGTATGTAAGTTTTAAAAGATTAGTAGTGTTTTCTCTCTCATAAAAGATATCAAGGGGAGAGCAATCTGTGTTTCCTATCTTTGTGCGATCTCTACTTGCCTGTTCAAGTGTTGTTTATTTTCAAGGTCACATTATGGCTGCTGGCTCTCCAGCCATTGCTTCTACATCCTGAAAGAGGCAGCATTACAAGAAATAAAAAGAGTAATCTTCCCAGCTGAGGAAGCCCTCTTTAGATAACTTTCCATGAAGTCTTACTCGATGGCTTCTACTTACATCATTTTAGTCACCGTTAACATAAGGGCATCTGATAATTACATCCTTAGACTTGAGGAATTTGATGTCCTAGATCAGTTCCAGGTTCTAGTAGTAATGAAGAAAAGGTGTATGGTTATTGAGCAACAGTTGTGGTTACTTGCATGAAATCATGCTATCAGTTTTTCTTCCATGTCTAATATTTATTTATTTTGATGAATGCCTTCTTTCTTTTATTGATTTGGTGTGTATAACATCTTACTTGAACTTTATATGTTTGAATTTCAGCTTATTCAATTGTCAGCAGAGATACATATCTCAGTAAATATTTTAGGACTATAATATTTTTACTGCAAGTGCCATGGCAAATTCTAAGAAAGAAATTTCTGTCTCAAGAGAGCTATCAACAAAAATTTAAACTGCCAGATTTGTGAATGGATTTTCTCTCCTCTGGATGGAAGGTTTTGTTAAAGTCTGAGTGCTAGTGTGAAATCAGAGCTGAATATTCAGTGGAACAACTGATGCTGAAGCTGAAACTCCAATACTTTGGCCACCTGATGCAAAGAGGTGACTCATTTGCAAAGACCCTGATGCTGGGAAAGATTGAAGGCGGGAGGAGAAGGGGACGACAGAGGATGAGATGGTTGGATGGCATCACCGACTCAATGGACATGAGTTTGAGTAAACTCCGGAAGTTGGTGACGGACAGGGAGGCCTGGCGTGCTGTAGTCCATGGGGTCGCAAAGAGTCAGACACGACTGAGGGAGTGAACTGAACTGAATGCTAATGTGAGGTCCTAGGACATACTGGCCCTCACTTAATTGTGTTCTTCCCAGTATGTGTGCGGGCTGTCACTGATGACTTTTTACTGTCTCTCAGAGTCTGGACAATGCCGTCTACTCTGCATCTCTGATTTTACTGTTTTGCTGTATATGTGGTGAAAGCTTCCCTTGGGGGATGGGAGAGACAGGAGAATCATTCCCATTTCTCTGTTCCAGGTTGGTCTGGAGTTTATTCTTGTGAAAATTACTGTCTAACTGAATGAGACTTTCCTTTACTTCCTCATGTAGTCTCTGCCTATACTAGTCTGTGATAGATGCTCGTAGAACATGGTAGCTGATGCACTCCTAGACATTTACTGAATGCCGGCTGTAGATATAGGATAGCAATATGGGCAAGAGTGTCTACATTGCAATTAAATCAGCTGAGATTCAAATTCCACCTTTTCCATTTACTGGCTGAGTGAACTTGTAGGGTAAGTTACTTAACCTTTCTGGGCCTTGGCCTCCTCATCTGGGAAATGGGGATACATATAGGAGATAGATTCCTGTAGCAAATTACTGAGATGATATGCGTAAAGAGCTTAGTACAGTTTCTGGTTGGTAAAAAATGCCAGTATTGTGCCACATACCCTGGGTGAGATGGTGGAAATCCCTGTCTTTGAGGAATTTTTACCATCCTCTGGTTAGTTCATTGGTTCTTATTTTACTGGCAGACAATGTATATTTCACAGTCATCGCTTCTTGCCTAGCATACGCTTGGAAGTTTAAGTAAAGCCCCAAGAGGTGACTTTGATGCCCATTGTCAAGGACAGTGCAACTATGTATGGAGCAGGACAGCCCGGCTAACAGGACTTAGATCTCTGGGTCCTATTTTGACAGTTTCCCCTGAGAGGCATGCAGTGGTTTTTTTATTCCATTTTGTACTTACTCAGGCAATGGGACTGCCTAGCAAGCAAAATTCACTAACTGCTTTCAAGGTGGTATTACTGATGATAATCTGAAACTCAAGGTTTCACTCATGCAGGCTGACACTACACGAGGCTGGTCTGGACTAGCCTCATCCCTGGCCCTGCCTCTGTGCTGAGTCTACAGAGCAGCCTCTGGTCCCTCACACATCTTCTTGGGACTGGCCCTTAGAGGATAGTGGTGTCTGCACACAGAAGCTGCTGTATGACTGTGATGGAGAATGTCAGCAGGACTCATAGACAGCTCAGTTGGCAGTATGTCCCAAAGACTTGATCATGGCTGTCTAGTGAGTGGGCTTTCCAGGTGGACCTAGTGGCAAAGAACTTACCTGCCAGAGTGAGGAACCTAAGAGGTGCAGTTTCGATCCCTGAGTTGCGAAGATCCTCTGGAGGAAGAAATTCTCCAGTGTTCTTACCTGGAGAATCCCATGGATAGAAGAGCCTGGCAGACTGTAGTCCGTAAGATTGCAAAGAGTCAGACACGACTGCAGCGACTTAGCAAGCATACCTGTCTGTTGAGTAGTTGACTCTCTGAAAAAGGTGACTTGAAGATCTTGCTTTTTCAAGAGACTCTTGGAAACTACATTTTTGCTCTGTGGTTTCAAATATTTTATTTAGACACTATTAGATGTTCAGATGTCATAAAATCTCTCTTGCCTCTGGACCATGGGATTCTCTCCCTGGAACATCTTTTGTGTTTCACAGGGCTAACCCCTCTTCTCATCTTTTTTTGTTCAGTTCAAATATCAACTTCTTGAAGTGACCTTCCCTGACTACCCACATTACAGTTGATTTCCACTCCCCCCCAACCCACTCTGAGGCATCGAAGATCCTTGTGTGTTTCATTTACTACAGCTTCTGACACTTTCTGAATACACCTCTTTACCAGGTAGTAAACAAGGGGCAGGTCTGTCTGATTCAGTTTGGCTTCCTTGTGGCTGACAGTGCCCAGTCAATAGTGGGCAGGCTGGCAGTCAGCATTCACTGAATCAGTCAGAGGATATTTGGGATGTCCCTGTGGATTTCTGTAATTCATAGTACCTAAGAGGTTGGCATCTGAGTGAGAGAATAAGAAAACAAAGAAAATGATCCACGTCACCTTTATTATAGGAATGGAATCCTACCCCTGGCTTTTCTCTTGGTAGCTTCCTCTCTACATTGTACAAGGTTTTGGTACTCTGTGTGTCCCATCCAGAAAGGGTTATCTTCCCCATGAAGACAGAAGCATTTGCTATCTGGTCCTAAAGCTTATGGTGGGCAGATCAGATCAGATCAGTCGCTCAGTCGTGTCCAACTCTTTGTGACACCATGAATCGCAGCACACCAGGCCTCCCTGTCCATCACCAACTCCTGGAGTTCACTCAGACTCATGTCCATCGAGTCAGTGATGCCATCCAGCCATCACATCCTCTGTTGTCCCCTTCTCCTCCTGCCCCCAATCCCTCCCAGCATCAGAGTCTTTTCCAATGAGTCAACTCTTTGTATGAGGTGGCCATAGTACTGGAGTTTCAGCTTTAGTATCATTCCTTCCAAAGAAATCCCAGGGCTGATCTCCTTTAGAATGGACTGGTTGGATCTTCTTGCAGTCCAAGGGACTCTCAAGAGTCTTCTCCAACACCACAGTTCAAAAGCATCAATTCTTCGGCGCTCAGCCTTCTTCACAGTCCAACTCTCACATCCATACATGATCACAGGAAAAACCATAGCCTTGACTAGATGAACCTTTGTTGGCAAAATAATGTCTCTGCTTTTGAATATGCTATCTAGGTTGGTCATAACTTTGCTTCCAAGGAGTAAGCGTCTTTTATTTCATGGCTGCAATCACCATCTGCAGTGATTTTGGAGCCAAGAAAAATAAAGTCTGACACTGTTTCCACTGTTTCCCCATCTATTTCCCATGAAGTGATGGGACTGGATGCCGTGATCTTCGTTTTCTGAATGTTGAGCTTCAAACCAGCTTTTTCACTCTCCACTTTCACCTTCATCAAGAGGCTTTTTAGTTCCTCTTCACTTTCTGCCATAAGGATGGTGTCATCTGCATATCTGAGGTTGTTGATATTTCTCCCAGCAGTCTTGATTCCAGCTTGTGCTTCTTCCAGCCCAGCATTTCTCATGATGTACTCTGCATATAAGTTAAATAAGCAGGGTGACAATATACAGCCTTGACGTACTCCTTTTCCTATTTGGAACCAGTCTGTTGTTCCATGTCCAGTTCTAACTGTTGCTTCCTGACCTGCATATAGGTTTCTCAAGAGGCAGGTCAGGTGGTCTGGTATTCCTATCTCTTGAAGAATTTTCCACAGTTCATTGTGATCCACACAGTCAAAGGCTTTGGAATAGTCAGTAAAGCAGAAATAGATGTTTTTCTGGAACTCTCTTGCTTTTTCGATGATCCACCGGATGTTGGCAATATGATCTCTGGTTCCTCTGCCTTTTCTAAAACCAGCTTGAACATCTGGAAGTTCACGGTTCACATATTGCTGAAGCCTGGCTTGGAGAATTTTAAGCATTACTTTACTAGCGTGTGAGATGAGTGCAAGTGTGCAGTAGTTTGAGCATTCTTTGGCATTGCCTTTCTTTGGGATTGGAATGAAACCTGACCTTTTGCAGTCCTGTGGCCACTGCTGAGTTTTCCAAATTTGCTGGCATATTGAGTGCAGCACTTTCACAGCATCATCTTTCAGGATTTGGAATAGCTCAACTGGAATTCTGTCACCTCCACTAGCTTTGTTGGTAGTGATGCTTTCTAAGGCCCACTTGACTTCACATTCCAGGATGTCTGGCTCTAGGTGAGTGATCACACCATCGTGATTATCTGGGTCGTGAATATATTTTTTGTACAGTTCTTCTGTGTATTCTTGCCATCTCCTCTTAATATCTTCTGCTTCTGTTAGGTCCATACCATTTCTGTCCTTTATCGAGCCCATCTTTGCATGAAATGTTCCTTTGGTATCTAATTTTCTTGAAGAGATCTCTAGTCTTTCCCATTCTGTTGTTTTCCTCTATTTCTTTGCATTGATCGCTGAAGAAGGCTTTCTTACCTCTTCTTGCTATTCTTTGGAACTCTGCATTCAGATGTTTATATCTTTCCTTTTCTCCTTTGCTTTTCGCTTCTCTTCTTTTCACAGCTATTTGTAAGGTCTCCCCAGACAGCCATTTTGCTTTTTTGCATTTCTTTTTCACGGGGATGGTCTTGATCCCTGTCTCCTGTACAATGTCACGAACCTCATTCCATAGCTCATCAGGCATTATGGTGGGCGGTACAAGTTAATTAAGGACATTTAATTGCAAGCTGAAATCCCAGCACTCTGCTTCCCTGGTTCTTTGTTCTTGGACAAATGTCTCTCCCTGCTCCCCACTAAGTATACTTACCTGAGGCTGGGGAACTAGCATGCCTCAGCTCATAGTGTTCATGCAAGGATTAAGTGAAGTAATATGTGTACAGTGCTTTGTATAGGGCCTGGAGCACAATCACAATGCTGTTGACTTAGAAAGATTATCAAAAGGGTACTGGGAATCTCACTGGCAAAACCCATGTTGCACTCTCTTGCGATCATTTTAATGGGGGAAAAGATGATGAAGATCCTTGATTCCCTACTAGAGTTACTCATTTCATGCACTGAGTGAACTTTAAAAGGTGCAAAATGAGCAAGGAGTGGGATGAACTGTCTTACACTTGTTGACGTGTTGACTCTTGGATATTAGGGATCTGTTTCAGATAAGGCCAGTTATAAACCTCAGATGCTGGGACGGCTCAGTGTTGGAAGCCAAAATCCATTGTGAGTTTGCGGAGTTCAGGGTCCTGCAGTATCCATACACTGCCTGCCTGGGGAGATGTTTCATCCTTAAGTTAATCAGAGCTTGTTTGATCCCCTGCCTTGTATAGACCATGTCTTAAGTTGCCCGTAAATTCTAATTTAAAAAAACAAATTACACCCTTGATGGATTGGTCCTGAAAATTTACATACCTCTTTTTTAATAGAAAATTAAAGTCTGTATGGATTGAAAGGACGTAGAAATATATGTCTTCCACTGAGCTCTGACTTCTTTCACTTGCTTAAGGCAGAGGGTCTGTTACAGTTGCCGTATTGTTCGTTTGGGCCAGATTGAACTGTGCTGTTCATTGTGCATTTGCTGTGTGGAAGCCGAGGCACAGAGAGGGACTTGTCTCTCTCTGTATCCCACAGCTTTTAGTGGTAAAAGATGGCATTTATGAAATCATATATTCTCTTCTTGATTTGTGGAAAGGTTATCAAATAAAAGCACCATGAATTTTTCTTGATTTATAATTTGTACCCTCTCAACTTGTTAAAAAAAAAAAGCATGAGTGAAATACAGTTTACGGCATCAGATTTGGTTCCTCATACCCTTTTTAGAAACAAAAAAAGTAAAGTTCAATAAGCAGGAGTTAAGTGAAGCAAATGATTAAGGAAAAACTTTTATTAGACTTGTAACAACCCTTGGAGTGGCAGAGACCCAGGATTTTTCCATCTTGAAAAACATGCAACATCCCTGTCTGCCAAATACCATTTCAGAAACTAAAACAGCAATCACAGAAGGGGAAACCAATCCATGTAATTGGAGACTTCATTCGTGTTACTTACACGAGGATCCTGGTAACCTGGATCAGCCCTTATGCAGCCCTCTTCTCAATATCCTGATGCGTGAGTGTCAACGGGAAAGAGTAGGAATGTTCCAAGGGTTTTTCTCTGATGTTTTGAAATGTTGCTATGTTTTCTGGGTCCAGTTCAGTGTACCTCTTGGGGCCTGGCGAGTCTGGTTATGATGCGCTGGGGCTTGAATTTCTTTTTGCTTTCTCTTACGGTCATCATTCACCTTTTCCCTGAGTGTTCAAATTAGATGAAATGGTACCTCGTCTTTGCCCATATCTGTCCCAGATCGTTCATTACCAGTGACACCAATGCATTCCTCCACTTCTGACTCCGTTCTTAAACATGATAATTAAAAAAAAAAAAAATCTGAGTAATATTCCAGTATGTAAAAGTCCCACGTCTTCCTTATTTATTCATGTGTCAGTGGGTGTTTAGGTTGCTTTCATGTGTAAATAGTACTGTAGTGGACCTTGGGATGCATCTGTCTTTCTTGAATTACGATTTTTCTCAGGGTATGTGCCCAGTAGTGGGATTGCTGGGTCATTTAGTAGTTCTGTTTTTAGTTTTCTAAGGAACTTTCATACAATGGAATATTACGCAGCCATAAACAGTGACAAAATTGGGTCATTTGTAGAGATGTAAATGGACCTTGAGTCTGTCATCCAGAATGAAGTAAATCAGGAAAAAAAAGACCAAATATCATTTATTAATGCATATATGTGGAATCTAGAAAATGGTACAGATGGACTTGCTTGCAGGGCAGGAATAGAAATGCAGATGTAAAGAGTGGACGCATGAACACTGGGCGAGGGGGTGGGATGAACTGGGAGACTGGAGCTGACAGATACACACTACCGTGAGAAGTAGGTAACTGCGTATAGCACAGGAGCTCAGCTAGGGCTCCGTGGCAGCCCAGGCGGGTGGGATGCGGGTTGCAGGAGAAGTAGGTAACTGCGTATAGCACAGGAGCTCAGCTGGGGCTCCGTGGCAGCCCAGGCGGGTGGGATGCGGGTTGCGGGAGCAGTGTCCAAGAGGAAGGCCAACTCACTTCATTGTACAGCAGAAGCCAACAAAATATTATAAAGCAACTGTACCCCAAAACAAAAACACCCCAAAGAGCACACACACGCAAAAAATCTAGAATAAAGCATGCTTAGACCTTCTTGCTTTCCCTAGTTGTAAATGCCTAGCAGAAGGTTGCATTTCATGTTATCACCAATCCTTGCGTGTGTAGTTTCCCCATTGTCCCTTCTAAGTAATCAGAGAGAAAAGTAGAGTTTTCGAGAATCACGAAAAACTTAATAACGAGAAAGTCTAAAAACCAGCAGTGAGGAGAAACACTCTAATTTGTGAGACATCTACCCTATAATAGCTGCCTTTACTGGGAGCTTATGTATAAACTGACAAAAACTCTTATGAGACAGGTACAGTTCTAAAAAGTCCGTTTTACAGTTGAGGAAACTGAGGTGTTCTGAGGTGAAATGACTCCCTCAGACTTCTCTGCTCATTAGAAATAGAACTGGGATTTGAACCCAGCTACTCTTCCTCTGTTGTCATGGCTCGTAACCACTACACCATATTGTCTTCACCTTGTAGGCATCTTCCCAGGGTATTAATTTTGCAAGCATGGTTTTGTGTTAACATACATTTTTCACTCTGGGACTGCTTGCACACTGCATGTTGAGACTTTATACTTCAGTGTCATCTAACTGGATCTGTTTAATCTTGGTAGACTTTTTCAAATGCTTTAATTCTTTTTGCTAGTACAAGAGCTATGGGAAATAAAAGTGTGTCCTGGTGGGATTCGGAACAAGGACAGCCACTTAATTGGCGTTCTCCGGTCTCTAACTGGGCATGCCTGTTAAGACATTTTCTCTAGATCTTTGAGTCATTTTTCTCTGGTACATTATTTTAATTAACTTCATCTCTGCAGCCCTCATTTTATTTCGTGTTAGCCTCGACCACTCAATGATTGATTTATTCCGCTCAATCACCTGTGTGGGAAAGTGTGGCAATCGAGAGGGTCCCCTTCCCAAAGCAGCAGTCCTGTACCTGGGACTTTTTCCCAGCAAGCAGATTCAGAATTTGTTTTGTTTTGTTTTCAGTTATTGAGATACATTAACTTTGAAGGCTGTTAATTTACCAGGGTGAAGATTTGGGTACTTAGAGGTAACACTGACCAACAATTAGGAAGTCTTTGGTTACTTGGTCAATAGAATTCCCGAGGCAGAAGCCGTATGCCAAGGACTTTGATATTCAAAAATAGAAAGAATAGGTTTTAAAAAGTAAAATCTTAGGCTTGAAAATATATATAAAAGCCGGTTGCAAAAGACCAACAATTATGCTGCTTTTACTTAAGGGGTTTGAAGTATCTGCAGTCTCTCTGTTCACACAAACAGCAGACCATTTTAAATATCTGTGCCTTAAAATACTGAGCCCACCACTTGTTAGATCTCTTGGGTGACACTTGTGACCAGCTCAGGCATAAAGAGGAATTAATTGGCTCATGACTCTGAAAAGTTGGCTAGTAGAATGAGCTTCAGGGGCATCTGAAGTAGGGGATTCAGATCATGCTGTTGAGTCTTGGTCTCAGAATCTTGGCTGTGTGATGCTCTGTGTTGCCTTCATCCCTGGAAGTGTTGACCAGACTGTGGCAGATAATCATCAGTTTGCTTTCGTACAAACTCCAGCAGAAAGGCATCTTTTCCGACAAGTTCTAGCAGCTCTCATAAAATTTGGATCTTCCTGGTTCTGTGATTGATCCCTTGTGTACCATGTACCTGTCACAGAAATACTCTCTCTGGTTGGAGCAGGGCTAGATCGGAGGAGCTTGAAGGGGTCTGTAGCATGGAGTGGGTCATGTGCTTGTCTCAAGAGTGGTAAATGACTTTTTACCTGCACAAATGATGGAAAGTGGGTGAAAGGGGTGCTGGTCTCAGGAGAGGGGGACAGTATTCTAGGAAGATAGAGTGCATATTGTACTTTTTTTTTTTTTTAAACAGAGGCCCGTTTTTGTTTTGTAATAATTTGAAACTTACGGAGAAGTTACACGAGTAGTCAAGGAACTTTCCAAAAGAAATCCTTTACCTGGATTCAACATTTTGCTCCTTGGCTTTATCATTTCTTATCCATCTGCCTATAGAATACACATGCACATATTTATACTTATACATAACTTATTTTCAGAACCATTTTAAAAATTGATTAGATGTCAACCCTTTTATTCCTAAATAAATCACTGGAGTTTTCCTAAGAACAGGGACATTCTTTTTCATAACAACAATACAATGATCAAAAGTGAAGTTGCTCAGTCGTGTCTGACTCTTTGTGGCCCCATGGACTGTAGCCTACTAGGCTCCTCCCTCCATGGAATTTTCCAACCAAGAGTACCGGAGTGGGTTGCCATTTCCTTCTCCAGGGGATCTTCCCAACCCAGGGATCAAACCTAGGTCTCCCGCATTGCAGGCAGATGCTTTACCGTCTGAGCCACCAGGGAATGATCGAAATTAAGAAGTAATATTGATACAATATTAATAAATTATAGTCTAATGTCAATCCCTATTCATATTTAGTCCCATTGTGCCAATCATGTCTTTTATAACTTTTTTTTTCCTGGTCCAGGATTGCTTAGAAAGGCACTATACTTGATGCATAGTAAAGACAGAGAATTACATAGTTGGAAGGTACCTTTAAATATCTTATAGCCCAGCTATCCGTGAGTGTCATCTGAGATGTTCCTCATGAAGGTGTCTGTCTAATACTTGGGCATCTCCAGTGACATTCACTATGAGGAGGTGTGTTTTACCTCAAAAATACTACCATGCCTCTGTCCTCAAGAAGCCTGGGCATCATTCATTGCTTTACTACTATCTGCCCACCTGTCCAACCATCCGTCTACCATCTGTTGCTGTTGTAGGTCATAAAGCAAGGTCTTTGATTTCAACATACTTATATCTACAAAGTAGACAGAAAGGTCAATTAAAATACAGTGATAGAGAAGGCGCAGGAATGCTGATGGATTGTGTATATGAGGTTGGGGAGGGGGTGCTAGAAGGGGGACGTGTGGCTGGGACCCTGAAGAATGAGTAGGAGTTGCCAACTAGCCAAGGAAGAAATGATCAGATTGGTGGACTTACTACCTCCTCTAGGACTAATTTGTATTGATTGGATTGGAATTACTTTGGGAAAATGGCTTATAAAATATCTTAGCCCATGACTATGTTAAAATTTATTCAGTACATGTCTTTTAGGCCATATCAGTGATGTTAGTGATGGGAAATAGCTGTAAATGAAAGATCTTTGTATAGACTAGCCATATGGCATCTTTCAGGTTACCCCAGTTTTCCTTTTTTCTAATAAATACATAAGAAATATGAATCAATAAAGTTTCCATGGGTAAAATTTTGGTGAGTTAAAGTAATAGAATTTTTAATTACACTTCTCTAAGAATTTTGAAAGGATTAGATATTATTATTAATTAGACATATTTATATATTTAATAATATGATAGTTATCAATTAGCTATATTATTCATATATTCCCATCATTTCATGGCAAATAGATGGGAAACAGTGGACACAGTGGCTGACTATTTTTCTGGACTCCAAAATCCCTGCAGATGGTGATTGCAGCCATGAAATTAAAAGATGCTTGCTCCTTGGAAGGAAAGTTATGACCAACCTAGACAGCATATTAGAAAGGAGAGACATTACTTTGCCAACAAAGGTCGGTCTAGTCAAGGCTATGGTTTTTCCTGTGGTCATGTATGGATGTGAGAGTTGGACTGTGAAGAAAGCTGAGTGCCGAAGAATTGATGCTTTTGAACTGTGGTGTTGGAGAAGACTCTTGAGAGTCCCTTGGACTGCAAGGAGATCCAACCAACAAGTCCATCCTAAAGGAGATCAGTCCTGGGTGTTCATTGGAAGGACTGATGTTGAAGCTGAAACTCCAATACTTTGGCCACCTGATGAGAAGAGCTGAATCATTTGAAAAGACCCTGATGCTGAGAAAGATTGAGGGCAGTAGGAGAAGGGGACAACAGAGGATGAGATGGTTGGATGGCATCACCGACTCGATGGACATGGGTTTGGGTGAACTCCGGGAGTTGGTAATGGACAGGGAGGCCTGGCGTGCTATGATTCATGGGGTCGCAAAGAGTTAGACATGACTGAGTGACTAAACTGAGCTGAATTCTTTTGGACAAAAAAAATAAATATTCTAAATTTCAACTCTCAGGTCTGTTACCTGAAGATAAAAATAGTACCTTCTCAAGAGTTAGGTCATGTGGAGAATAAACATACTGATCAGTGTGAAATACTGAACATGATGCCAGCACCTAGTAAGCACATAATGGATATTACTTATTTTCAGGGCTTGTCTGTGATTTTTACCCTTTAGGTTGTCAAAGGCTTATAAAAGTAATTTATTGTATTACTGACTAATAACTAGTTGATCTGAAAATATTTTTTATATACTCTGAATATATTTTTTTATTTTTACATATTACTTATATTATAAAAATTAAGGATGTTAAAGATGGTAAGATTTAGCAAAGAACTTTTAACTCCACATGCTTTTAATGCTTTCCTGAATTAATAATTTTCATGTCCATCATATTTTCTCCTTGGCCCACAATTCATCTCATATTTGGATCTTGGCAAATGATGACTTGGTTAATTAGGCAGTCTGTTAACTCTGATTACTAAGTTATAGCAGATCAGCATAGAAGCATCACTGTGCAATTTGGATTAAAAGGCTCTTCATTTTATCAAAACAAATTTACATTTAGGGATAAGTATATAGAAATGCATTAAGTTAAAATGATGCATTTAATAAGGAAAATTTTTAAAGGATAAAGAATTATTTCCTCCAACAAAGTTATTTTTTATTATGACATTCATCACATTATCTTTTTCTAGAAATAGACTTAAAAGCTTGGAATTTTCTTTTAAAGCTTGAAAATTATAACTGATTTAATCCTTTTATTATACAAATATGATGGATGCATTGCATTTTTATTTAAGCATAATTTAGTGTAGTGATACATGGTTATATTTCCAGTTCTGACCACAGTAGCCTCTGATACTGGACTTGCTTGTGGAAATGAATCTTGACTGTGTTGGGGGGAGGAATTAGTGGGTTACATTAAGGCTCGCCGTCTTTCATGGCTGAAGGCACTGACAAATAAGATTGGGCCTTCGAAGTCCTTCCTCTCTCTTGTTTAATGGTTCATCATCACTTACCGGCAGCTGGAGTATCAGAACCTTGCTGGCTTATTCCAGCTCTACCTCTGCCTGCTTTCTTTCCTTTCTTAGCTCATTAACACTGAGCCTTGTGGAAAATGAACACACAAGTCAACCCGAGAATAATTTTCCAGATGCAGTAAACCCTGATGTTTATGTTAAT
The DNA here is from genome assembly GCF_029378745.1 of Bos indicus. NCBI lineage: Eukaryota > Metazoa > Chordata > Mammalia > Artiodactyla > Bovidae > Bos > Bos indicus. Next base: position 30,206,413 of record NC_091781.1, read on the forward strand.
TTCTCCTCAGGATTCTATGATGTGTCAGTAATAGTCAGAAGACAGCCTCTTACCCTTCAGTCTCTCCTGCTCTACACACATACCCACATGTGCATGTGCCCATGTGCATGCACCCACACTCACGTGCACACACACACACACTCTCACACGCGCATGCACGCACACACACACACACACACACACATACATAATACTCTGAACTCATCACAGGCATCTAGGAGGTGTTGAATAGGTATTTGTTGGAGTCTGATTGGTGGAAAAGTCAAAACAGTGACAGCCTCTTGCCTCCAGGCTGTTCTTAGAGCTAGTTCAACAGCTGGGACCCTGTCCGATATTGCAACCATGAAAATAAATGGAGCTGATGAACTTAACATTTATTTTTTTAATAAGCTTACTAAATTCTGACCTTTATGAGTTGCTGTGTTCTAGTTTCATGGGAAATAGAGCCAGAGAGAAAATATATATTTTTATATTCACTGAACTTAGTATCTTGTTGATGGGCTGTGTTGAGGTGACCATAGGTCAGAAATAGGAAACCTTAGTTCTTTAACTTGATTCAGTGAAAGCAACCAGTTTATGCAAAACTGAATTTTATAAGGCTAGAAGACCCTCTGACTTTGTAGATAGAGCAGAACTTTGCTTAACTCCAAAGGGAAATTGGGTTTTTAGCAATTTGATTATTTTCTTTTAATTGGGAATATTTAGTAATAATTATAGGTGACACTTATTTTGGAGGAGCTTGTGGCTGGTTGTTCAAAGGTAAGGTGATGTTTTGAGCTCCAATTTGACAGATTTGAATGACGGCTTGAATAATTCAGTTTCCCTACCTCCCCATTCCTTCCCAAAGAACAAACCAAATAAGGAATTTTTTGAAACTCAAACCATTCTAGAGTATAGGAATTCTTAGTCATTTTCAAAAGAGGTAGTTTGACAGAGTGAAGTCTTCTGGGACGTTTATGTGTGAGGTAAACCCATTGGAATGTTAATTTTTTCTAATAGGACTTTAGTTACTTAAATAATGCATGTATTATACTAATAAATTGCCAATAGAGTAAAAGAACCTTCTGAAAAACAGTTGCCTAAGGAATGAGATAAGAAGCAAAGTCCAGTTATACTTTCAAGTAGCTCTTGAGACGGAACATTCTTGCCCCACATCAGTGGGTCCCCACAAAGTATTAATGGCAACGTCAGAGAACTTTCTCAATTAAATACTTCTTTAATAAATAGGTCCGTGGGCAGAAGCAAGCAGCCTTATTGGAAGGTTGGGTACTGTGACTCTGTGGTTTTATTAATTACATTTATTCCTTTAAAATGACCTTGGATGAAAACAACCACCCCTTCTGTGGTCGTGGTTAGCAGATGTTTACCGTAATTCTTTGCTTGGTGAAAAAAAAAAATAGCCTCTTCCACCCAACAAAAACAGCCACGTTTGCCTGGCTCAATCAGAACTTTGGCGCTTGGGTCTTACTTTATATATCATGGCTCCAGTCACACAACCTTTCCAAGTGTGAGGCTTAGGTCACTCCCTCCAACATCTGCAGGAGCGTGTTGCTCACAGTGATCTATTATGTGAGCGCTTAATTCTTACACTGTTTTTGGCGTTCCTTCCTCATTGAAACCAATATCCTATATGCAAGGCTCTCTTTGTTTTTCTTGTAGAAGCATGCAGGCCCCTCCTTAGTTTCTAAGACTTTCACCTAGGCCTGATGGCCATTTTTGTGAGGATTTTGAGCATACAAATAAAAGCAAGGTTTGCTTTCTCCATCTGAGAGTTTGGATTTTCCTGGGTTCTCTCTGAAATGAAAGGCATCTCCGTGTCTCATATTTTTTGTTTGAAAAGCGTCTTTTCTTATTGCATGTTGTGCCTATTTAACCGCCTCCTCATATTTTTTTCTTGCCAATTCTTCTTTTTTAAGAGCATTTAGTGATTGTGAACCTTCAGATGGTCCTTGCCTACACCTGCCATTCGTGGTTCTAGTGAGTATTTCAGAAGCAGCCCCCCTATTTTTGTCCTGAATTTCCCCACTGAAGAATGCCTCTTGCTCTTAGGCAGCGCTGAAAGGAAATACAACAGCACAACTTTGCTTTTCTTGGGAAGCTCCTCCCTTTGGAATGAAGAACTCTGGGTGGCTCTTCTATTTTGTCTGTATCGCCAAAATAAGCAGGGATCTTGCATAACACCAGGGTAGGAAAAAAGAAGTAATTTTAAGGGAAGCATATGTTCATGTCGAGAAAAAGGGAGTTAGAACTGGACAGAGGATAGTGGCCCACAAAGCTAAAGACATCATCTTTTTAATTCAGGTAGGAAACCAGGTTTGATCGTTTTGGTATATTTTATAATATAAAAAGTTGCTTCCACGTATTGCCAGGTCTTTTCTTTGATCCAGTTAAAAATAAATCTTGAAATTAAGAAACCAAGAATTATAGGTTAGTTAGTTGATGTATATGGAGTTAGATCAAGTCTTTTATTTGTGAAATTATTTTCCTGTGATCCTATAATAATTAACACTAAGGGATTTCCTTGGAGATCACTTGGTTAGAGATGCCTGCTCTAATCTGAAACCAGTGCCAGAACTAGCCAGATAGGATTTTTATTTGGTCTGACTTTAGAAGCAAGGAAGAGACATCTGAGTATTAAAATGAACCAAAGATGCCTACTCTAGCTGTTTGGCTGATTAGTGGACATATTATTTTGTCGTTTTAAGTGATTCCAAATAATGTCTGTTGATAGAAACAGAGCAGACACTTCAGTATTTCAGACTGTTTGTGGGTGGCAGGTTTTGAAAATGCAGCTAATTTGCAAAAAGAAAAAAGAAAGAAAAAAAAATCTTTAAAGTTTCTGTTTCATCCATTCTCAAGGTTTGAAAACTTCAAAGGTGGGGGGGGAAATCCAGTGAAGTTCTTCTTTCCTCATTATTAACTAAACACTTGTGTCCTTAAAATATAGCTATGAAGGAGGTAGGTCCCCAGAGCATTGTGGGTGCTGGCGTTTGTCTGCAGTGCCAAAGCCAGAAGGATCTTGGATGGGCTCACACAGGCGGTTGACAGGAGTGTGGATAGCCCCCAGATTGGAGAGCCTTGAATGTGCCTGGAACTGTCTGTTTATATGTGAACCTTTTTCTCACGTACACAAAAAAATGATCCAAACAGAAGCCTAGTCATGACCTATTAAAGAGCTGTCTTCTTAAAGAGCCCTATATCCCTTGAGTATTCACACAAGTAGGCTTGGAAACTGTGCTCTGGTGGACCTAGGCTGGTGTTCAATCTGTGTGATTTTTTAAAAATGTCTCAGTAAGATTTAAAAACATATATTAGAAAAAAATTCCAAACTTACCCATCACCCCCATGAACAGGGAAGCAAAGCCATTTAAAGTAGATTATTCTTAAATAATGGTTTAAGCTTCAGCTATTTTAATTCATTAGTCGACTCCTCCCTGCAGAGGCTTCAAAAAGCATTCTCAGTAGTACTTGAGTCATTCCACTGTTGGAAAAATGAAGTTTCTAAAAATCCAGGTATCTGCACACGGAAAGGAATTTTGAGTTAGAGTTCCTTTCAAGCCTTAGAGTAGGCTACATCCTGTTATTTTTCTAGTGTTTTGTCCTTTGGATTTAGTCAAACTATAAATGGTGGCAGACGCCATCTCTTTATTAGTAGTAGGAAAGGCCTCGAGGAATATGTCAGAAAAGAACTAGAAATCCCAAAAGTCTTGTTTAATATTTATAATACGAACATTTAGCATGTTTCTATTGTGTGTCAGCTACTGCTGTAAGTAATGTACTAGCACTACCTTACTGAATACTTACGAATACCTTGAAGTAGCTACTCTTATTACTTTTGTGTTACAGATAAGTAAACTGAGGATCAAAGAGTTTAGCTACATTAAACTTCCTGGAGTTAATATCTTTCTTCTTGATAGAACTTCAAACCTATATTTTTATAGTTAAAAATGCCTGCCGTGAAACTTGCTTAGTCTTACAATGGGAGAATCAAACTCTAGAATATATTGGTGGATTTAATCAGTTGATTAACTCAGGTCTTTATCTGAGATCTTCCCAACCCAGGGATTGAACCCCAGGCTCCTGCATTGCAGGCGATTCTTTAACTTCCGAGCCACCGGGGGATTACTGGTTTTTAATCCATCTCATTTTAGTTGGAGCTTGTACTTTATTTCGGTCCTTTGAAATTTACTGTGGTCCATTTTATGGCCTAGCTTATGATCTTCCCTGGAGAATGTCCCGTATGCAGTTGAGGACAGTATGTATTCTGTTGTTGTTGATGGGTGGGACTTTCTACATCTATCTGCTAGGTCTGTTTGGTTCTTAGTGTTCATGTCTTCTGATTTCTTGTCAATCTTCTGCCTAGTTTTTTTTTTTTAATTTTATTTTCTTTTTAAACTTTACATAATTGTATTAGTTTTGCCAAATATCAACATGAACCCGCCACAGGCATACATGTGTTCCCCACCCTGAGCCCTCCTCCCTCCCCTCTCCCTGTTTTGCCTCGTTTTGTCCATTACTGTCAATAGGGTATTGAAGTCTCCAACTGCTAGTGTTGACTTGTCTGTTTCTCACTTAAATTCTGTTAGTTTTTGTTTCATGTATTTCAGGACTCTGTTTTTAGGTGAAGACTTTCTTGAAAAGTGAACACTTGTTACGTCACCTCTTTTCAGGACTTCACTGAGCTCTAGGGTTTAAAAACTACACACACTGACAGAAAGGCTTAGTTTTATAATGGGATGACTTTCTGACATTGATGGAGACATTTAGGCCACATTTATGTTGGTAAAGAAAAATGAAGGATGGATGGCTTTCTTGTCCTATGCATTTTATTACTGTAGGAAAGCAGTAGAGTCCAGTTGAGGCCAAAACCAACATTGTCTTTAGTAGCAGGTTGACTGGGGCTTTGACTTACCCAGATGTAAATCAGTATTGCATTTCTATTCTTCATACTCTGTGTAGACGTGGACTAACTCAATACAAACATGTTCCTTGACAAAAAAATACACGTTTTTAGCAAATAAGAATAAAATGCAATTTTCTCGTTGTTGCTAAACTTATGACTGTAGCCTTTCTGTGTGTAGGCCACGTGGCAAACTCCAGGTGCATCTGTCATACAGAAATTGCTTTTCCCCCCAAATACAGAAATGTGAAATAAACCAATTTGGGCACAAGTAGTGTATGCTAGATTTACTTAGTATCTATCAAACAGCTCCCTACACTCACTGAATTAGGACTAATCAAAGAGTTAGAACTGCCTAGTTTCTGCAGAAATGCACATATAACTTCTACTTAGACAGTGATGCTACTGAGTGATTGTTTTTGCTAACAATATTATGGCGAAATATTTAATTTTTTTCTTTTCAATAGTACTATAAATTTGTTCTAGACATATGTCAGTGGGAAAGCAGGGGGTGGGGTAATACACAAACATATACACACACCCATATACTTAGGTATAAATAGGTCATTTCATGGAATAAAAGATTTAAAAGTCATTTCTGTTTCTTTATTTCTTTAGTCATTTTATCCTTATCCACATTTTGTTGTTTATCCATGAGTGATGAAGTAGTTTAGCCATGATTTTAAATTCCCCATAAATGAATATGGTTTTTCAGAAGGGATTTTGCATTTCAGTTAAAAAGCTATTTTCTTTTCCTGTCATCTCCATGAATAGTCCATGGAATTGATTGTTAGTGGAGAAAACCATGTGGTTCTGTATCTGAACTTTGTCTGAGAAAGGAATTATTGTCTTTGTCATTTTGTTTCTAGTGTGACCTCCTTACCTGCTGAGTTTCCCAACAGCTGTCAGCTAACTATTCTAGCACCATACTGCTGTCTGCTTTCCTGGTTCACAAATATGAAATAAACAGAAAATCTTGCTAATTTGAGCCCAGTAGGAACCTTAACACTGTAATGAGGGACTAATTTTGAAAGCAGACAGACATAGCTCACAAGATTAGAGCCAAATTTTTAAATGATCTTAAATAACTAATTGAAAGTAAGAATGGTACTTAAGAAAGAGTGAGATACTGACACATGGAGGAATTAACAAATGGGAGAGTTGAATCCTCATGGAGTCTTAGTAATTATGCAGGCTTCCTTGGGTTGCCATTGATGCTAATCTAAGTGTGGGAATGATAATGTACCTTAGAGGACAGGTTTGTGGTTGAAAGGCTCTTGATAGATTTTGACAAATTAAACAGTGGTAAAGATGTTTGGAAGTTATCCAGGTCCTTACCATTATTTATGTCAGTGAACTCGAAATCAGTGGTTAATTTGCAGTTCTTATAATTTTTATGGTACTCCTGTTGTTGTAAATTTAGCTGTGTGAGGCATCAACTCAGTGGGGTACGTTTTATGTTGTCAGCTACCTTTTGACATCATAATAGATTTCAGTTGCCAAATCTTTCTCGATAGAATAAAATGTAAAAGAGAGCTATACAGAATATTTGGATCATATCCAGATACAAGTAAACATGTGATGGACTTTCTGAGATGAAAAGTCTCCAATTGGAATGGAGCAAGGAGGAATGAGATCCTGTTGATTTTTGTTTCCTTTTTCTCATTTGCTCTTACCCCATTCTAGATCATTTTCCAGATTAGGCGTCTTTTATCATGACTCAGAGCTATCCTGTTCTTTGGTATGTGGCCCCTTGTGTGACAACCAAAGTGTAATTTGAAGTTACTGATTTTCTGCATCTTTTGACTGTCAATGCACCTTTATGCTCTTTTTATTGCACTGGATCACAGGTTCCATAGTCTTATATTTCTCCTCATTATGTTTTAGCATCTTTTACATGATTCTAAAGAAAATATTCATATTCTCTCTGGATAATTATAGACTTGACTAGAATGGTATTTTGTAGTTGGAAAGTTTCTTTCCTCCTTCCTTTTCTCTAGTTCATTCAGAATGCCTGTTTATAATTATCCCGTCTATAGCCCCTTGAGCTGCTGACAACTAGAGAGGATTAGTGGACACCTCTGCCTTTTTCAACCTTCATTCTCTGAGACTCTATGTTTTGACCTTGAAACTATTTATTTTTTGGCTCTCTGCTCTATTATGTCACATATTTTTGTAGATGTCACTTTGATCTAGGAATGTCTAGCCTCCCATTTCTCTGATGTCATTTGCTCTACTTGAAAACACGTAAGGACTCCATTGGCCTGGCTTTCATTTTTTCCTGTTACAGTCCTCCTTCCCATCTCTTCAGAGGAACTTCCTCCCTCATCCTTACTGTGAGCTCTGCAGTAGTACGGAGGTAGATGTCTTTGACCTAAGGATCTCCAGCCCTGTGGAAGGAGCACTGCCTTGTCCTCCTTCTATGTAATTGAGTTATATATCTTAAGTACCTTGTTTGAAGTGTCCATTTGGCAAGAATTCTGCTACTGTGTTTGGCCATAGTCTTGCCTGCTCCTGCTGCCTAGTAAATGTTTAATGATAATTGAAATGATCAGTTATCAATCCATCCATCATGAAGAAGAGCTTATTAACCTTTTCTAGGCACAACTTCCTTGTCCTTAGATGAAAGTTTCTTGTATTTTGTACCAGCAATTTCAGATCCACTGCACTTACAAGGTTTCTTGCTCTTTAATGTCATAAAATGATTTCACATTATTCATCTGTCTTCTGAAAGATGTATATACACACTTGACTTTTGCCTCAAAAAATAACCAATATTAGTATATTCTAAGTAAGTTTAAATAAATTCAATTGTACAATATATTTTGGGGGCATGCACTTTGAGCTTTCCATTATAAAGTAAAAAAACAATTATAGAAAATTACAAACACACATTTGCACATGCAAATTGATTCCGTACAATGTGTTCTATTCTCTGCACTATCCGTCTAAAAGGAAGCCATTGTCAACTGAGTACCTAAAATTTGACTAGGATGACTGAGAAACTAAATTTTAAAGTTATTTAATTAATGTATACTGTAATAGCCACATGTGACCAGTGGCTGCTGGACACATTGGACATATTGGACAATGTTCATATAAATGTATATATTTATATGTCAGTTTTATAGTGGATGACTTTGTAACAGCCATTAAGTGTAAATATCAAACTTTGCCAGTCACGCAGAAGCTGCTCAGGTACCTGATCCCACTCATAGCTGCTTCTAAAAGTAAGTAGTACTTGTATAGTGATCATAACCCTTTGTTTCTTTATTAGTTTATTACCCACGTGCACATCCTTAGATGTCATAGTTTAGTGTTGTCCACTAAAACAAAACAGATCATCTTTTCGTTTCTTACTTTACAGGTTTCCCTTCTATTCCTTTCTTTTCTTCACACTTTGTCTTTTGGAAGGCCCCCGGCCACACGAGCCGTAGTTTCCAAGAGTCTGGATTTGGCTGTTTGCATCCAAGGCTCGCACGTTCCTTTGCCCTCTCTATTTCCTGCAAATTGGCAGCTGGGTCCAGAGGCTCTTTTTGATCCCTTTGGCAAGACTCTACGTGGTATTGTGTGCTTTCATTCAGGAGGAACATAATATCTTATTGTCTTCCTTTTTGTGATGTTAATAACCATTGATGCTCACTGCCTAGGTCCATTAATTCAGTAGAAGTTGCAAAATGTTGATGTTCTAATTCTGTTTATTTGCTGGAATGCTTTTGTAATTTTACTCTTTATCCACTCCTTGGTTACCCAGTGGAACTGTTTCTCTCAGGGATACAGGAAAAAAAAATGCCTGTTTTTTCCCCCTTTATTTACCAGTTTTGAAAATAATGTTCAGTTCAGTTCAGTCCCTCAGTCTTGTCCGACTCTTTGTGACCCCATGGACTGCAGCACGCCAGATATCCCTGTCCATCACCAACTCCCGGAGTTTACTCAAACTCATGTCCATTGAGTAGGTGATGCCATCCAACCATCTCATCCTCTGTCGTCCCCTTCTCCTCCCACCTTCAATCTTTCCCAGCATCAGGGTCTTTTCCAATGAGTCAGTTCTTCATGTCAGGTGGCCAAAGTATTGAAATTTCAGCTTCAGCATCAGTTCTTCCAATGAATATTCAGGACTGATTTCCTTTAATATCCTCCTCTGAAAGCATCCAGTATTTTAATGTATTTCTGAACCATGAATTTAAATATTAGTTTCAATCCACTTGCTTTCTTTTTTAAATTGAAAATCAAATTGTCCATCTTTAATGGTGGAACTTCTTTACCTCTCTCCTCCTGAGATATTCCTGTTGGTCTTTGATCACTTCTTGGCTTATTGCTACTATGAGATGCTTCACATTCACGTTGTATGCTTCTTGCCTGAGGACTGAAATAGGATATTTGTCCACAAAAGCTTGATTTCTCTTAGTGGAAATTTGTGTTTCAAGACAATTATCTTAGTGTTAATGCTCATTGTTGCTGGGGTGGTCATTATATCTAGGCCCCATGAATTCAATGGATATTTCCATCTCATATTCACGATTAGAGGGCTTTTCAGTTCAGTTCAGTTGCTCAGTCATGTCCCTCTCTTTGCGACCCCATGAACTGCAGCACGCCAGGCCTCCTTGTCCATCACCAACTTCCGGAGTTTACCCAGACTCATGTCCATCGAGTCGGTGATGCCATCCAGCCATCTCTTCCTCTGTCGTCCCCTTCTCCTCTTGCCCTCAATCCCTCCCAGCATCAGAGTCTTTTCCAGTGAGTCAGCTCTTCGCATCAGGTGGCCAAAGTATCGGAGTTTCAGCTTCAACATCAGTCCTTCAAATGAACACCCAGGACTGATCTCCCTTAGGATGGACTGGTTGGATCTCCTTGCAGTCCAAGGGACTCTCAAGAGTCTTCTCCAACACCACAGTTCAAAAGCATCAATTTTTCAATGTTCAGCTTTCTTTACAGTTCAACTCTCACATCTGTACATGACTACCGGAAAAACCATAGCCTTGACAAGACCGACCTTAGTTGACCAAGTAACGTCTCTGCTGTCTAGGTTGGTCATAATTTTCCTTCCAAGGACTAAGTGTGTTTTAATTTCATGGCTGCAATCACCATCTGCAGTGATTCTGGAGCCCCCAAAAATAAAGTCAGCGACTGTTTCCACTATTTCCCCATCTATTTGCCATGAAGTGATAGGACCAGATGCAATGATCTTAGTTTTCTGAATGTTGAACTTCAAACCAACTTTTTCACTCTCTTCTTTCACTTTCATCAAGAGACTCTTTACTTCTTTCTTCACTTTCTGCCACAAGGATGGTATCATCTGCATTTCTGAGGTTATTGATATTTCTCCCAGCAATCTTGACTCCAGCTTGTGCTTCCTCCAGCCCAGCATTTCTCATGATGCACTCTGCATAGAAGTTAAATAAGCAGGGTGACAATATACAGCCTTGACGTACTCCTTTTCTATTGGGAACCAGTCTGTTGTTCCATGTCCAGTTCTAACTGTTGCTTCCTGACCGGCATATAGGTTTCTCAAGAGGCAGATCAGGTGGTCTGGTATTCCCATCTCTTTCGAATTTTCCACAGTTTATTGTGGTCCACACAGTCAAAAGCTTTGGCATAGTGAATAAAGCAGAAATAGATGTTTTTCTGGAACTCTTTCTTTTTCGATGATCCAGTGGATGTTGGCAATTTGATCACTGGTCCTGCCGCCTTTTCTAAATCCAGCTTGAATATCTGGAAGTTCATGGTTCACGTATTGCTGAAGCCTAGCTTGGAGAATTTTGAGCATTACTTGACTAGCGTGTGAGATGAGTGCAATTGTGTGGTAGTTTGAGCATTCTTTGGCATTGCCTTTTTTAGGGATTGGAATGAAACCTAACCTTTTCCAGTCCTGTGGCCACTGCTGAGTTTTCCAAATTTGATGACGTATTGAGTGCTTTTAGTTAGCTTCTTATCTGTTACACATATATATCCCCTTCTTTCTGCTGAAAATCCCAGTTCTCAAGAATATGAGAGCTGATAGAATTTAAAATATTAAATTTTCCCATAATTACTAATTTACCTATTTATCCACCTCATACATATATCAGTTTCAGAATAACAATATTAATACTACAGTCTCCAGTTATGATTACCAAGAAGTTAAGCATTTTATTACTAATCTGTACTATTTTTGATGGCTGACTCTGTCTAGCTTTTCAGAGCATATAGCCTTTTATACATTACTTTCCTCTTTAATACATTTTAGTCTTAGTTCTATAAGTATTCAGATCTCAACACAAGTCCTTATGTTACCATCTCTGGTCATTTTCAAAAGCTCATTTTCTATTAGATTTCTAAGAAAGGGCTCCTGAATTTGTGCATTTTAGTGACAGTTTTTCACTCTATTTAAACTTAAAAAGCAATTTTTGCTGGTTGCAGTATTGATACATATTTTTTCTCTAAGTATCTTGGTTATGTTACTCCATTTTCTTCTGGCTTAAGTTTTATGTCCAGAAATTTTATAGACTGTGTCTTGCTGTTGATAATTTTGGTATAATATGCTCAATTATCTAGTGACCTCTTTCAGCATCTAGTCTCAGGTTGATTTTTTTTTTTTTTAATTTCATGGAAGTTTCTTTGAATATAATTTTAGGTGTCTGGACATGTTCCTTTCATTTTTAGGGTTTCTATTCTCCAGATGTTGAATCTGCTTTACCTAACTTCAATATTTGACATACTCCCTTAAATTCTTTTTATTTTTATCTGTATTTCTTCTTGATTTTTAAAATTTTACTCCTTTTTTTTTAAAGGACTTTTAAGGCATTATTTGTCGTATTTATTAACTATTGTATCCTGTTAGTATATTCTTTATTGTGAAAATGACTTCTTTTCCCTTAGATCCATTCTTCCTTCACTTCTTTGTTTTTCTTATTCTGATTATGTTGTCCTTTTTTGCTTAATACTATATTCTTCATGTCCTTTAGCTCATTTTCAAATAATAGGTTACAGTTTCGGTTTGCTATATGGTATATCTTTCTGGTATGTGGTTTCATTTTCTGTAGGATATTATTTTCCCCCTAATTAGCACTTATAATTTTGTGTAGTGTCTCATCAGAAATTTTTCCTATTGCTTATTTTTCTGTGTAAGTTGTTTTTGTGAATTTTTAATATAAAGGTTTGCTTCTGATAGCTCTTCCAATTTCATTGAGCTCACTCTTCTTGTCTACAGTCTACTGCTGGGCTTCTGTCTTCCTTTCTAGAATATCTTCACTCTCTTCTCCTTTCCCAGTTTTTTTATCCTTCTCTTTTTTTCCTCTTGATTTTCTCTGTTCTTTTCATTTTTTATTCTTCTGTTTCCAGCAGTTTCTCCTCAATGTGTGTCCTGTCCTGGGACAGAGTCCTAGAAAATCAGATTTGAGATAGTAACTGCTTGTATAGACTCCTCAGAGTTTCTTAATGTGAGCCTTGGTACTGTGTCTTTCTTAGAATGTGAACAATTCCTCCTAGATTCAACTGCTGTTTTAAATTGGTTCATCACACTTATACAGAAGTTTTAGTTCTCCTAATCACTTATGGAATCTTTAAGGTTTTCTGTGTGTAGTGTCACTGAGCCCTGGTGGCTCAGAGGGTAAAGTGCCTGCCTGAAACGCAGGAGATCCAGGTTTGATCCCTGGGTCAGGAAGATCCCTTGGAGAAGGAAGTGGCAGCCCACTCCAGTACTCTTGCCTGGAAATTCCCATGGACGGAGGAGCCTGGTAGGCTACAGTCCATGGGGTCACAAAGAGTCGGACACGACTGAGCAACTTCATTCATTTCATTCGTGTGTAGTGTCAGGTATCTGCAAATAGTGACAGTTTTACTTTGTCCTTTCCAATTTGGATGCCTTTTATTTATTTTTCGTACCCAGTTTTTGTGCTTAATAGGACTTCTAATACTGTGTTGAATAAAATTGGTGAGAATGGGCTTCCTTGTCTTGGTCCTGATCATAGAGGAAAAGCTCTTAGCTTTCAATCATCAAATATGCTATCAACTGTGGTCTTGTCATATATGGCCTTTATTAGGTTCTTATATTCCCTTTAAACCCACTTTGTTGAGATATTTTATCATGAATAGATATTGAATTTTGTCAAATACATTTTTTTGCATCTGTTGAGATGGTAATTTGATTTTTGTTCTTCATTTTGTAGTTTATCACATTGATTTGTGGACCTTGAACCATCCTCTCATCCTCTGAATAAATCCCATATGATAATGAAGGGAATTCCTTTATTGTTGAATTTTAATTTGGTTTGTTAACATTTTATGAGGATTTTTGTTTATCAGCCATATTAGCCTGTAATTTTTTTTTGTCATCCTTTTGCTTTCAGTATCTGGGTAATGATGGCCTCATAACATGAGTTTAGAAGGGTTCCCTCTTCTTTTTTGGAAGAATTTAAGAAGGATTGTATTAATTCTTCCTTGAGTGTTTGGTAGAATTCATTAGTGAAGCCATCTTGGACTTTTATTTGCTGGAAGGTACTTGATTTCTGCTTCAATCTCCTAACTAGTAACTAATCAGTTCAGAATTTCAGTTTCTTCATTATTTAGTGTTAATAGATTGTGTGTTTCTAGGATTGTATCTATTTCTTCTAGGTGTTCTAATTTGTTTTTAATTGTCTCAGAATTCTTTGTATTTCTGTGGTATGATTTGTAACATTTTTTTTTTATGATTTTGAGTCCCCCCCCCCCGCCCCCCTCTCTCTCTCTCTCTCTTTTTTTTTTTGGTGAGCCTAGCTGAAAATTTGACATTAAAAAAATTATATCTTTTCAAATATCTAGCTCTTAGTTTCATTGACCTTTTCTATTTTCTTTTAAGTCAGTATTTTTTTTATTTCTGCTCTGATTTTAAAAATCTCCTTCTTGCTAACAAACTTTGGGCTTTAATTGTTCTTTTTTTTAGTTCTTTGAGGTGTATAGTTAAGCTATTTATTTGAGACGTTTTTGTTTGAGGTGAGCATTTATTGCTATGAGCTTTCCTCTTAGAACTGCTTTTGCTGCATTTCATAAATTTCATTTCATAAAATTGTATATTACATTTTCATTTGTATCAAGATATTTTGTATTTTCTGATTCCTTCTTTGATCCATTGGTTGTTCAGTGGCATGTTGTGTAATCTCCACCTATTTAGGGGATTTTCCAGTTTATTTTATATAGTTAATTTCTAGTTTCAATTGTTATAGTTGGAAAAGATGTTTTATATCATGTAAATTAGTTGGAAAATATGTTTGATATAATTTAAATCCTTTTAAATTTATTAAGCCTTATTTTGTGGCTTAATGTATGACCTATCTTTGGAAGATGTTCCATGTACACTTGTACAACAATGTGTATTATGTTGTTTTTGGATGGAATGTTCTATAAATATCTGTTCGTCTAGTCTAATGTATCACTGAAGTCAATGTTTCCTAATTGATTTTCTGTTTAAATAACCTATCCCTTGATGAAAGTGAAATATTAAGTCCCCTACTAATACTATTCTATTGCTATCTATTAATGTCACCTTTATATGCTCAGGTGCTCCTATATTGGGTGCATAAAATTTTTCAAATTTTATATCCTCTTGTTGAATCGACTCCTTTATCCTTATGCAGTGCTCTTCTTTGTCTCTTACTTCAGTCTTTGTTTTAAAGTCTTTTTTTTTTCTGATATAAGTATAGTTTTCCAAGCTTTCTTTTGGTATCCATTCCATGTAATGTCTTTTTCCATCCTGTCACCTTCAGTCTCTGTGTCTTACATCTAAAGTGAGTCTCTTGCAGGCAGATTATTGATGGATTTTTAAAAAATTCATTTAGCTAGTCTGTGTCTTTCGATTGAAGAATTTATTTCTTTTACATTTAAAAGAATTATATTTGTATGCTTATTGTCATTTTGTAATGGCTTTCCTGGCTGTTTTTGTAATCCCAATATTTGATACCGTGGGGCAGCTTAGTGTTGTGATGTTTGAAAGGTCTGCTGCTGCTGCTGCTGCTAAGTCGCTTCAGTCGTGTCTGACTCTGTGCGACTCTGGGCAGCCCACCAGGCTCCCCCATCCGTGGAATTCTCCAGGCAAGAACACTGGAGTGGGTTGCCATTTCCTTCTCCAATGCATGAAAGTGAAAAGTCGAAGTGAAGTCGCTCAGTCGTGCCCAACTCCTCGCGACCCAGTGGACTGCAGCCCACCAGGCTCCTCCGTCCATGGGATTTTCCAGGCAAGAGTACTGGAAGGTCTAGACTTTGTTAAAGGAGGTTGCAGTGTTTGGTTAGATTGACCATTCCAACTGTTTCAACCATTGTAACCAAGTGGATCAGTAAGTCATGTTCCAGCTGATCAGAGATTCTTAGGCTGATGCTCAGATCAAAGAAACTCAGACAGCAGCAGATGGAGGTTGTTGTTCAGTTGCTCAGTCATGTCTGACTCTTTGTGACGCCATGGACTTCACACTGGGTTTCCCTGTCCTTCACCATCTTCTGAAGTTTGCTTAAACTAATGTCCATTGAGTTGATACGATCCAACCTTCTGATCCTCTGTCATCCCCCTCTCCTCATGACCTTTGTCTTTCCTACCATCTTTTCCAATGAGTTGGTTCTTCATATCAGCTGGTCAGAATATTGGAGCTTGAGCTTTAGCATCAGTCCTTTCAGTGAATGTTAGGTTTGATTTCCTTTAGGATTGACTGGTTTAATCTCCTTGCAGTACAAGGGGTTCTCAAGTCTTCTGCAGCACCACAGTTTGAAAGCATCAATTCTTTGGTGCTCAGCCTTCTTTATAGTCCAACTCTCACATCCATACATGACTTCTGGAAAAACCATAGCTTTGACAATACGGACCTTTGTCATCAAAGTAATGTCTCTGCTTTTTAATACATTGCTGGGAAAAATGTTTGTGTATCTTGACAATAAAAATATAAACATATATATGCACCTGATTTTGAAAGAGCTGAATGTAATTATCAAAAGAGTGATATAGATTAGATGTATTTTGAGATTTTCAGATACAATTTGTCTTCAGTATGTTGTATGACATTCACTTGAGTTCAGTTCAGTCACTCAGTCGTGTCCGACTCTTTGCGACCCCATGAATTGCAGCATGCCAGGCCTCTGTGTCCATCACCAACTCCCGGACATCACTCAAACTCATGTCCATCGAGTTGGTGATGCCATCCAGCCATCTCATTTTCTGTCGTCCCCTTTTCCTCCTGCCTCCAATCCCTCCCAGCATCAGAGTCTTTTCTAATGAGTCGACTCTTCACATGAGGTGGCCAAAGTACTGAAGTTTCAGCTTTAGCATCATTCCTTCCAAAGAATACTCAGGACTGATCTCCTTTAGAATGGACTGGTTGGATCTCCTTGCAGTCTAAGGGCCTCTCAAGAGTCTTCTCTGACACCACAGTTCAAAAGCATCAGTTCTTCAGCACTCAGCTTTCTTCACAGTCCAACTCTCACATCCATACATGACTACTGGAAAAACCATAGCCTTGACTAGACGGACCTTTGCTGGCAAAGTAATGTCTCTGCTTTTGAATATGCTATCTAGGCTGGTCATAACTTTCCTGCCAAGGAGCAAGCATCTTTTAATTTCATGGCTGCAGTCACCATCTGCAGTGATTTTGGAGCCCAGAAAAATAAAGTCTGACACTGTTTCCACTGTTTCCCCATCTATTTCCCATGAAGTGATGGGACCAGATGCCATGATCTTCGTTTTCTGAATGTTGAGCTTTAAGTCAACTTTTTCACTCTCCTCTTTCACTCTCATCAAGAGGCTTTTTAGTTCCTCTTCACTTTCTGCCATAAGGGTGGTGTCATCTGCATATCTGAGGTGATTGATATTTCTCCTGGCAATCTTGACTCCAGCTTGTGCTTCTTCCAGCCCAGCGTTTCTCATGATGTACTCTGCATATAAGTTAAATAAGCAGGGTGACAATATACAGCCTTGACGTCCTCCTTTTCCTATTTGGAACCAGTCTGCTGTTCCATGTCCAGTTCTACCTGTTGCTTCCTGACCTGCATACAGGTTTCTCAAGAGTTAATGTATGTTTAAATACATACATGCATGTGTGCACACTTACATATGGTAGAATTGAACTTCCCTTTATAGTCGGCCATCTGTTTATAACTTTGAGAAATTGATGGTTAGATGTCATGATTTATGAGTACATATTTAAACATAGTCCAATTCTCTTGCAGTTGGCCAGCTGAGAAGGAGAGCAGGTGACCTTCATGTTGCAGCTGGCAAACCTGCTTCAGTACATGAGTCTGCCTCACTTCTTTCCTTGGAGTGACAGCAGGGCTGTCATTTCTTCCCATTCAATTCCTCCTCCTTTAAGAGGACTCAGTCTTTACAAGAAGGCATCCTTTTTCTCTTCTCACTTCCCTTTTGGTCCTTACCTGCTTTTGTTCAATATTTGCCTGTGGCCTCCAAGTTTTGGAGGCAGCAAAGCATGGTGGTTGAGATCTTGCATTTTAGAAAGGACAGTGGGATTTGAATCTGTGCCACACTATTTATTAGCTGTATGACTTGGGCCTTGTTATCTTGCACGTTCTTAGCTTCCTTATCTGTTAAATGGGAATAAGAACAGTGTCATGTTGGGACACATGAAGTGTTGCTTTAATTATCCCTTTTCTTCTGACTTCCACTGCTGCTAGGGTGGCTTTATCACCTCTTTCTGTCTTTCCTGGGAGTCAACCCAGATTTAAAATTCATTCCCCTCCTGTACCAGACAGCTTCATACAACCCAACTTCCTACACTTCTTCATCCTTTGATTTCCCCTTTCCTCTCAATTGCACATGGAGTTTAGAAATTTGCTTAAAATTTATCCCAATATTTACCCACCTAAGACATATGCCTAGAGAACGTGACAAGAAAGGCTTTCTCAAAGCAGATAATTTAAAGAGGAAGCCTCTGTTACTTTTTACTTAGACAAACTGAAATCATGTGCTATAATCCCTCACTCCAAATTCTCATTTACTCTTTTCCACCTTTAAAAATACATTCCCTCCCTTGTGAATAACTGTTATACATTTTGTGTTACAAGCCAGAGTGCCATCACCTTACTGTAGCCATCACAGCCATCATAGGGAGAACTCAAAACCCACGTTGCTACTGGCTGTTTGGGGGCATCATCGAAAGCCCGATTACAGGTATCACTGGACTGTTGTTTTCCATGTAGTGTTCTTTTTATGCTTTTGCTCATGAATTTCCCCCCGCCCCCCTTGAATTCATTGGATAGTACAAGGCAGCCTTCCTGAATACAGACTCCTTCTTATTAGCAGTGCTTCTCCTTTGCACCATAGCACTGGTTTTAAGGTAATATCTGATAGTAGAAGATCACATTTCATTATGCTTTGAAGATGAGGGTAGTGATATATTCCATGTACGATTGGCCTCTTCCTGCTGATGTGTGCCAGATTGCTTAGTATTAACATTAAAACAAACAAACAAACAGTATAATAAAAAGAGAAGGGTTTTCCTCCTTTTTGAAAGCAGGAAATAGAGCAGTATTGCTGCTAAATAAAGCAGTTTTCTATTTTGAATACACTCAGGGCTATTGGCCACTGTCAGCAGAATAAAAATCATCACATTCTTATCCTGAAATGTTAAAGTCCACCTGATATTTGGTGCACAAAGAATTCATTTACCAGGGGTGATCTTCCAAACCCCTCACAGACGTTTCATAAAAATTAATGTGTTTTGTAGGAAATTGTATTATGGGCACTCCGAGTAAAGGAAGCTGCAAGTCCCAGGCTGGTGGTGGTGTTCTGACTTGCTTACACTAAACCCAGTGGTCTGAACTGTCCTAAGGCCTTCTTTCTGGCTTCTGCATGCTTTATGTTTTCAGGTTGAAAAGTCACAGAAGATGGCACACCTTCAGGCAGTGTGCAGTCTGACAGCTTCAGGCCGGTTGAGTTGGTGTTGGTTTCCAATGTTTGAATATCAATAGATTATACCTGAAACGGTCTGGGTTTCTGGGTTTTGTGGAAAAAGTAGAACAACACTGGGTCCACAGTGGAGTGGCTGCTCCTTTTAGCTGGGGCCTGGGCTAGAACTTGTCATTCTACTCTGGGCTTCTCTACTCATTAATGTGAGCCTCTGTCCCTGTAGGCACTGGAATTACTTCAGCATTGGAAAAGAAAAAAAAAAATTGATATTCAGGACTAAACAATATGTTGAATATGTCTTTTCAATTAACAAATTTAACAAAAGAAAATACGTGTATATAACTTTTTTTGAAATCTGTATAATTTATGAATTGTATGTATCTCAGGAATAGATAGCATTTCTGGAATATAAATGAAAATGTTATACAAATTAGTGCATATGTAAATGCTAAAAGTTATAAATTATATGTACACTTTCTGCTCTTCAGAATGTGATGTATTCATAGAATCTTCAAACTGGAAGGACCCCTTAGTAACATCTAGTTCTAGTTCAACTCTGTCCTTTGAGTGTTAAGAAACTGAAGCCCAGATCCTGAGTCCATTGATTTATTCAAGGCCACACAACCAGTAAGTGGTGCTGGAACAGTTTGCCTGTGACCTGTTGGTGATGCCAGGTCAATGGGGGCATTGATGTACATAGATAGGGATAGAGCTGAATTTTAAAAGTTACCTCTTATTACACTGTAAACCACACAGTGTTTATTTTTGTTATGTGTATCAGTATTTACTTGCATTTTTCCTCCACATTTATTGAGATATAGTTGACATACAGCACTGTGTACATTTAAGGTGTACAAGCGTAATGATTTGACTTACATGCATCATGAGATGATTATCATAAGAAATATAGGGAACATCTATCATCTCATATAGATAAAAATTAAAGAAGTAGAAAAAAAAAACTTTCCATGATGAGAATTCATAGGATTTACTTCTTGACACCTTTCATATATAATATATTATACTGCTGATGCTGCTAAGTCGCTTCAGTCATGTCCAACTCTATGTGACCCCGTAGACGGCAGCCTACCAGGCTCCCCCGTCCCTGGGATTCTCCAGGCAAGAATACTGGAGTGGGTTGCCATTTCCTTCTCCAATGCATAAAAGTGAAAAGTGAAAGTGAAGTCGCTCAGTCATGTCCGACCCTTAGTGACCCCATGGACTGCAGCCCACCAGGCTCCTCTGTCCATGGGATTTTCCAGGCAAGAGTACTGGAGTGGGTTGCCATTGCCTTCTCCATAATATATTATAGTTTTAGTTATATTTATCATGTTGTGCCTTACATTCCTTGGTAGCTGTCTGTCTTATAATTGGGAATTTATATCTTTTGATCACCTTCATCCAGTTCCTCCTATGTGACACATCTTTCTCTGACATTTTTATTTCCGGGTCTCTGAAAGTATCAATCCCAGACAGAATGTTCTGTTGCCTTATTTGTTGTTCATAGCCCATCTGGTCATTTCTCATTTCCAGAGGTTGGCTTTTATCCTTTCATCACTTAAGTGATGCCATTTCTTGAGTCTGAGGCTATTGTTGACTGGTGCCACCAGGATTCTTGTTTTAACACCATTACCAAATCTGCCAAAGATAGCAGTTCTCAGTTTTGACCCATCATGGCTGTTCCTTTACCAGTGTTTTGAAGATTGACTGTAAAGTTTGCGCTGCTGGAGGTGGGATAGGTGATGATATAATTAAAGCTGAAGTTTAGCAAATGACAGATCCGGAAGAGTGAATGGCATTGAGGTTCATCTAAGACCTTAATGTAAAACTGTCTTATAACCTGAAAGCTTTTTGTGTGCAGAGTCTAAATTAGGACATTGTCAGTAGGGGGAGGGTAATTGCATTTTGGTGGATAGTGAATCTCAATTTTTATTTATAAGAAGTCTATTTGATTAAATCCTTATAGCTTCCCTGCTCATCCTGTTTCCTTTGCAGTGTATTATGAATAGTAAGGTGATGTTACTTCAACAGAACATAGGATTTTTTGTCCAGATTATATCTCAGCTATTCACATAATTATCATCCATGATAACATTTCTAGTATCTTCAGTGTTTTGAACAAATATTACACAGATGTGATCTGCTTGATGTCACCTTGCTGAACAGTTTTAGTGTGCAGAGGAATTAAAGAGAAGAGGCCATTTTATGAAGGAACCATAGAATTGTTGTCATTGCCTTTGTTTGTAGAATTCATCAACTTTATTCGTTCAAGTAGAGATGAGGTATATACCTGAAACTAATATAATGTATGTTGATTATGCCTCAGTAAACATTTTTTAAAGGAGATATATGAAGTGGTTTTAAATAGAATGATCATCCAGGTTACCAGGCAAAACTATTGATTAGACAAAGCACTGTAATAAAATGAAATCATTGCTATACTAGAACAAACAGTGTATTCAAATGGAACCAGTCACAGGCTCATAGATCTCAAGAGAGAACAGAGAATACTTCTTGGAGGAAGTGGCACTTGTTTATGCGTGAGTCACTTGGGACAGGTGAGCCCTGTCTAGGAGAAGCAGGACAGAGTGATGGGTGATCTGTGCCAAGACTCTGGGTTGGGAGACTGCAGAGTATGCATTGTTATATGTTATTACAGTGCCTGTTGATGGTAGAATGAAAGTCAGCAGAAAGAGGTGCAGTCAGGCAGGGCCACCAACACGAAAGGTGTTCTGAGTACCTTTGTACATTTCACCTTGGCTTCCTGGCCTTCAGGACTCTAAGAACTTTTAAAGCAGAGGTGGAATATGCATCTGGGAAATCTGTGGCATTAAACTGCTCCATCAATTTTGACATCCCTCCCAGTGTCAAAATAGTAAGATGAGAGTGAAGGAACTATCTGAGAATAGAAAAAACTTTGTAGAGTTGCATTTTAGAAGATCAGGTGTCTTCCATATAGATTGTTTTGAGGATACTAAATACAAAGGCAGGAAAAAAAACCCAGAAGGCCATTGTAGGAGTTGACATAAGGCTCTCTTGTATGGGCTGGTAATCTTGGTCGGGATGAAGAAAAGGAAAAATATAAATGAACAGATTTGGTTATTGAATATGGCAGAGGAGGCATCAAAGCTGCCTCGGTAATGTTTGGCCTCACTTACTGGGTGGATGGTGGGGACATTCCATGGGGTGTGGAAGGGGGACTTGTTGGGACCTGAAGAAGCTGGCGGTTAATGCATGGCCAGGGCCTAGGGCGGACCGCTGGAGAGCTGAAGGATTTGAGAAGAGAGAGTTGGCCAACGGACCAAATCAGGAGAGACTTAAAACTCAGTAACCTTAGCAACAGAGCCGTGGTGAGGACCAAGGGAGGTGTGGGAGGTGAACCCATGGAGAATGCCAGTGTAGCCAGTGCTTTCCAGAAATTTGTGTAAGGGAAGAGAGTAAAGGGGACTTGGGGACTGAGAAGTGAATCTCCTAATTTTGTTCTGTAAGAGAGATTTCAAAGTCTCACCAAAATCTCTTCCTTAAGTGTTATTTAAATCCTCTAAGTTTCAGAGTTTTGGATACCTTTTTAACTGGCAGTAAGTTGGATGTTTTGGGGAGCAAAGCAGAACAGGCACGTGGAGGCTTAGCAGGTTGGGAAGACCCACAAATGAAAAAAACAGCATTGTTATGGTGGCTTTCGGTATAAATAGAGTTATTAGCTTCACACAAAAGCTCTGAGGACATGGTGGATATTAAGCTTGCAATGGTTATTGAAAGTATATGTGTCTGACAACGATTTCCATCAAAATGTGAGGGCTAAACAAGTTGTGGTGCCAGTGTGGTCAAGTGGTTTTCTAGAAAATTCACTTAATGGCAGTATCACTGACCCCAATACAACTGTAAGAAATACAGTCACTTTAAAATGTCTCTGCCCTCTTTTTGGACACCATGTAATTCTATCCTTTTTACGAATGTCCTTCTCACCCCTAAATTTGTGTGTTCTTCCCTAATGGAATGCGTCTTTACACTCAGGAACCTTGTTAATTTATGGTGTATTTTGGGATTCTAAGAAGTGAAAAATGGGGCAGTAATACGACTTCTCTTTGTTTTACTCTGAAGAGGGTTTTACTACCGGGTTCTTGACATCTTCCACCTTAGTTTATCTTTAATTTATCTTTAACTGGAACCATTTTGTCCATTAGCTCTATTCTAATTACCTCTCAAAATGGTCAGATTTACAGGCAATACATGACAGAGAAAATGCAGAAGAAAATCAGCCAACCTCTCCTGACATTCAACAGCAGCCCACGTCTAAATAGTGGAAAAGTTTATTTGCTTTTTCTGAGGATGTGCTAAGTGATTTTGCAATGTGAGTGGTATGGCCTTCTAGCTCTTAGGCCTGCATTTATTAAATAAATTTGTTCTCTAACTCAAGTGTTAAGTGTGTATTATGAAACCTCAAAGCCAATTTCGGTGATTGCAATGTGCAAATATTTTTTAAATTATGTAATTAAATAGGACTTGGCCTGTGAGGTCCACCGAAGTAATTTATTAATTGAACAGTCTGATTTAATTGTATGTTATTTTCGTTTATTCAGGGAAGGGCCTGAATCTCTTACAGAGAGAGGAGCCTCTTGTGCGCCTTGTCACTGGAGGTGCAGAGGTCTCTCCAAGGAATCTTTAGCACCCAATTAAATATTAACCAAGAAGAAGTGACTTGTTCCTTCTGTCCCTGAAACTCCATTTTGATGTCTGAGTATGGTGATTTTAAAGGAAAAAGAAAAAAAAAAAGAATCTTACTGGGTAAAAACTATTTGTTATTCTCTTGATTTATCATGACATTATTTAAAAGTGACTCTCTCTTTTCCTCTTAATTGTGCCAGTGTGCAGGGTTATATAAAGTAAGTGCATAAAAAGAGAAGCCCCTTGAATTCAGCATTAGCTTCATCCAGCTACGGCTGCAGCCTTGCTGTATCTGTTTCCTTAAAATGTCATTTTAAAGGTATTGTGGTTTTAGAGCAGCAGCTGTGACTGAAAAGTATGTAAACTAAGCTGTTCTTGCTCATATCATTTTTATATTCTTATGTCAGACCAGAAGGCTGCTTTAAATTTATTT
The DNA here is from genome assembly GCF_029378745.1 of Bos indicus. Taxonomy (NCBI): domain Eukaryota; kingdom Metazoa; phylum Chordata; class Mammalia; order Artiodactyla; family Bovidae; genus Bos; species Bos indicus. The sequence continues at coordinate 30,230,266 of NC_091781.1, forward strand.
TTCATTGTGTATTAGTTCTAGAGCCCGTTTTTTTTCCCTTCCTTGGGAACATATGTTCTTTGGGACTTGTGATACTCAAACGCTTAAGAAAATAACAATTGTTGGTGGGGGAGAAAAAAAAGCCTCAAAATCATTTTTTACTTGAGTATTATATTTGGGAGAAGACAGGTCTAAAAAGTGGACTCTCACAAGGTAGAATTGGGGGGCCTAGCATCTGTGTTTTAGGAAATGGAAGAATTCAGTCACGTGGAAGGCAGTAACTTTTAGAAGCCCAAATTGCTTTCCCAAAAGGAAAATATTTTTTGTTACTATTAAATATAGTTTATATTGCTACTTCAGAACTTTTTTTTTTTTCCCGGTGAGGCCATTTACTCAAATTCTTAGTTAATATTTCTATATAGAAACGTCTTTGTCTCCAGAGCTTGCCTTTGCGAATTCCCATTTAATATGCGGTTGTGGATAAGTATTTATTCATACCATGTGGTACCCCACACCTGATCAAGTGACAGCATGGCGTCATGTCAGCCAGCAAGAAGTTGGAGTGACTTTTGAGTAATGGTGGCAAAGAAGGCACACGGGGTTGAAGGAAACGATAATAATGGGAATTTTTTTGTGTTCTTGTACATTTCACTGTGTTTAATGCCTCACTTCTGCTGTAGAAATTTGGAACATTGGATAGAGAATTACTTCTTCTCCTAAAGAGTTGTAAAAGCTGAGTTGAAAGTCTGAGCTATTAGAAATTTCCATGGTAAATATAATTTGATTACATGTTCGTAATTTCCCTCAGAGCTCAGGATTTTACTTAGAGCTGTTTCACAATGATAAATTTCTTTCTAGGTTTTGCAATCTAATTTAGCCCTAAGGTTTGCCTTAAGATTCCACGGATTTGCCTCCTGACTGCAGGCCCACATCTCTGTGCTCCAAGTGGGGAAAGTAACTTGGGGAGGAAGGTAGGTCCATCGTAGGTGTATTGTTCTGCTTGTTCTAGGACTCCCATCTCTCACTGGGACCCAGGTAGTGTTGTCCTCCATCCAGAAGCTGGTCTTCGTGGTCCTTACATCATATCCATGGAAAAGGACCTCTCGGAGCATCTGGGCTGTTGGTCAGTAGGGCTAAAAGGTACAGCACAGACATCGGCCGCCCAGGAAGGACACCAGGCAGAGCGCTGGGCACATTGCTAGGACATTGCTTCCAGGCCTCTGAGGATCCTAGGGAGGGTAGTGGCCAAATGTGCACTTGGAGAGATTGGGGGCAGAGAGCCAAAGGCTGTTTCCCAGCCTGTAGACAGCTATTTAAGTATTTGAACAGCTCCATCACGCAACCACTGAGTACCAGTTGAACATCATCCCTGAGTTAACACCCTTTTCCCAAGAAGGAGACAGGTCTGGAGAAGGGAAGGGACTTAGCAAATTCTAGCAGAGTCATTGGTGGATCCATGAGTAGAAACCACTCTCTTGTCTTCTAGAGAAATGTTCTTTCCACTTTACTTTGACTGCTCTTATCTACGGAAGAGGAAAAAATCTCTTTTTCCACTTATCTTAAATTAGACTTGATTTAAAAGGCATTTTCTTAAGAATAAAACTAAGGGAGGAAGAAAACAAGGTGCCTGGAACACTGAAGTGAATGACTTTCTAGAAGAAAGTTAGCTTGTTTCGATTCAAGTTCAGAAGCAACAAGATGGCACAATTTATAGGACATTTGTGATTCCTGTGTTCATATTCTTGCACCCTTGCTGTTCACAGGATTCTGCTCCAGAATCTCCTTTTAGCATGGTTGATGTTTCCAACAGCCATTGGAGCCGTTTGCTTTTGCACACTTGCTGGGAGTCAAAGGTTCTTGTCTCTGCTTCTGGCCACACCACGCACTTGGTCTCAGTCACACACTGAATCCACTTCCCAGGAGGGGATGTCTTGACTGGACCCCTCCCCTGGCCCCCCACAGGTGCCTTTCAGCTCTACAGTGAGTTTGCTCTTATCTCTCATCGGAGATTTTTCCCATCTAAGCCTTGTTTCTCCCACTGAAATGCCCGAGTCATACAATGGCTATAGAAGAAACCTGAATTTTGATCGTGAAGATACAAGACATTTTATTTGGTCCCCAGTCAGTTTTTTGGAGAACATCCTTGTCTTTTGTCATTGGTAAATCTTGGTCAAGGAATTTCTCGTAAAATAAATTGATCACTTTCTATTCTAAGTGGGGTTTGTGCTTTATCATCATCATCATCATCATCATCCCTGGTAAAGCTCCTTGGTATGACTGGGTGGGGGTCCCATGGCCTTTTCCCCACCCACTGAAGAAGCTCATGAAAGATTGTGTGGTATGGAAAGTGCCTTAGCAATTAAATAAAAGAAAGCCTGGTTCACATAAAGAGACTTGTTTCTATATGGAAAATATGAGCCTTTTTTTCTTTTTCTTTTTTTACATGGACCAGGTGTGGATTAGTTCACTGAACCTTTCACCCAGCCGTATTCCCGCTTGTAATTCTTCTGAGGCATAGTTCAGCCAAGTCAAAGAAACATGTTATTAAAGGTGAGCTGAAAGGCATTTAAAAAATAAACAAACTGTTTAAGATCTTAAATCAGTAACAGAATCTATATGCACAGACTTGAAAAGTACTAGAAAATGTGTTTCAGTATCTCTGGGTTTCAGGCCAGATTCTTCTCTTACCTTCTTTAAACATCACCCCAAAGTCCTTTTTGGTTGCTGGTGGGCTGAGCAGTTGCATCTTGCTTGGATGGTAGATCTCTTGTAGCTAATGATTTACCCTCCACTGGGGAAGGTGAGACCCTGATCTTAAACCTGCAGTTCTCCAGCTAATATTGAGAGGGAAGAATAAATACTTTGATTTTATTTTAGCACTGTGTCATTAAGTTTAAACTTGGATATACATTCTCTCCTTTCTTCTAGCTTGTAGCATGGCACAGAACCAGAAATTATTAACAGCTTGTAGAGATGATAGAAATCAAGCATGGAAAGTTTTAGATTTAGTTACATTATCCCTGGTTAGAATAACAGTGGCTATCATTTCTTTATCACTCATTATGTGCCAGACACGTTTTTTTGAAGCACTTTTGTATGTTAATGCATTTATTCCTCAAAAGCACATTATGTACTGTCATTCAGCCCATTTAGTGGCTAAGGACACTGAGGGAGAGAGAACTGAAGTGTTATAACTTGCCTGAATTCACAAGACCAGTAAGCATCAGACTTAGTTTTGAACCCTTGGACTTGAATCTGTTCTTGTGAGGTCTGTGTTGTCTAAGACTAAATAGTACTGTGGAGCGCTATTCTGTAGAATACTGAGTCTTAACTGAAACAGCCCAAGGAAGCATTAAGAAATAAAGATACTCATCTTGTACATCCTGGGCCTTGCCACCTTTACCCTGACCCCCCACCACTATCGCCAAGGTTTTCCCCTAGTTTAATTGTTGTTGTTGTTGTTTTCTGTTTTCTTTTGGTTGTTTTTAACAGTATAGCCTCTTTTTAGCTAAGGACCACTGGGTATCTTTTGCATCCTGTTGTGTTGCTTCTCCCTTGATTGTCTTCAACTCTCCTTGTGATTGTGGGGTTGTGGAAAGGTGTTCTCTCCCTTTTAAAGTCATTGCAAAAATCTAGAACAAGGGAGGAGAGGTATTTTAGGGGTATTCCAGGGGTGTCCCTGGCTCACCTTTTTACAAGGTGAGCTGTTCCTTCCCCAGGTAATGAGAATCCCCAGTTCCCCAGGGTGGACTTAGAGCTTCTTTCAGACACTTAGACTGAGGTGAGAAGACCCACCCCCCCACCCCACCGCTGCTGCTTTCCGTGACAGAAATGGGAGCCGGAGGGGGTTCAGGCAGCAGCTTCAGCCAGTGCCCTTCTGAGTAGCTTTGCTTCGTTGAAGACCATATGCTGAGCTTGTCAAAGTCATCTGCCTATTTCAGCCATTCTTGATTTAGGAAAGTTAACTTGCTGTATTGTGGAAGGAGCATCACATGTAAGCCGCCATGCCAAGCTCCTCCCAAATGTCCTCCTCCTTTGTCGGGTTCTGGGGGCATTCAGCAGAGCCTTACTGTTGGGAGGATGAAAGGTTCCCTAGTGTCAGTATTAACACAGTGTCCTATATGTGTCAGAATCCTTTACAGCTAAGGAGCTGAGAGGGTGAGCCTCGTAGGGCTCTAAATTATACCAGCGTTTCTGAGTCTATTTCTAGTGGGCGCAGATAGATGGTGAGCTGTGTAAAATGGGAAAGTTCTATGTCAGTAACATTGCAGTGGTGATTACAAAATTGTATGCTTTTGTCAAGACTAATGAAATCATACACATAAAATTGGTGAATTTTGTTGTACATAATTTAAGCCTTATACTGATTTTAAAAACACCTTTAAAAAAAAAAAAGATAAGTCAAAGTTGAATATAGAAGGGATCTGGGACCTGCGAATGTCAGAGATTTCAGGAAGAGTGGCATGGGAAAGGAAATGGAATGAAAAGGAGCCAGGGAAAGTTGCCTCATCGTTTGGCATTTCTCTGATGGCCAAAAGGTAAGTTTCTACTTTCGGGTCACTTGTAAGCACTGTGGGCACAGAGCTGCCAAGTTTTGTAGTTTAAGGGCTAATAAAGTCAGGGTGTGGGTAATACTGAGAGGGGTTATTTTCAAGGAAAGATCGCTGGGAGGTCTTCCCACCCTTAGTGACTGTGTGAGCACTTGAGTGTCTTTCTCCCCCAGTGTGCCTGCAGTAAAATGCAACTTTGGAGCCACTTTGAGGGTCTTTGCTACGTGCACCCGGAGTGTTTACCGCTATACGTACAATAGAAGGATAGAGGTGCTGGATTGAAGTACAGGATTGTTTTCATGCAACTTACATGCTGATTCATAGTGTTGATTCCATATGTATTTATTGAACAATGACCATGTGTTACTCCTGTTTTCTACTAAAATACGACATGCAAGACAGATGAAGTCCTTGCCTTCATGGAGTTTATATTCTGATATTTTGTCCCAAACTGAAATGCATGCAGTCAAGATTAATCTGACTGATTTTATCTGTTGCCTAAACTTTCCCAGAAAAACCAAACAAAATGTTTCACCGCAGATGGAAGCCGCCAGGAGCCAGATGTGGCCACGAGAAGAATGTCTTCGAGAGCTTGTCATCTGGCTCCAGCTGTGCTAACCTAAGGCCTGGTAGGCAGCCACAAGCCGCATCTGCCAACTGGTGGCCAGACGTGACTGCAGGTTTAAATAATTAGCGGAATCCCTCACCCAGTGGCTGGATTCGCTGTGTGTGTCCTAAGATTACCAGGGCGTCCAGACCAGGAGCCTCTGTGGTCCCAGACAGAACCCACAAGGGAACCGAAAATCAGTCCCTTGAGAAAATAGCCGAGGCCTTCTTATCCTGGAACGTGGAGAGGGACGCAGGGGAAAACCCATTGTCAGCAAGAAAGCAGAAATAAACCAGATGTGGCCCCCGCCATGCACGTCTTAATTCTGGCCAAGAGCTCCTTCCTGGCCCAGGATCCCTGCCTGGGGCCTGCCCCTGCGGAATAGCAGAAAGGGGAGTTGGCCTGTGAGGCTGACCCTTTCCTAATTATTGTGATTTTTAATCGTTGCCTGTTTGTGAGAATCACTTATGTTGGCCTGTATTGATTTTACCCAAAAGTGATTTGTTGAAAGTCTTAATTCCTTCCTTTGAAAGCAATTGGATACTTAGAGATGTGCCGCGACTTCTCAAATGTAGTGTATCTGCCTGCCCAGATAAGTATGTACATAAATACAATGCTTCAGCCTATCTGGTGTGAAAGATTTTTTATAAAATGTGGCATTCTCGGTTTCATGTAGCAGGCAGTCTCTATTATCATATGGGATAATGGCAATTTAGGTCACTCATTGTCCAGCCAGCTCCTGACACCCCTGTAGTTGCTCAGTAAGTGTAGAATGAGCTGAAAGAATAAGCAAAGATTGCACTGGGCATGCTGACATTCAAGTGCAGTGACTAAAAGCGAGTCTGGTTATCTCAAATAATCAATTAGGGAGACATCCTTCAATGTAGAGCAAAAAGGGAAAAGAAGTAAAGATTTAATTGTGATATTTTTAGGGTTCTTTTTTTCAGATGTCTATATCTAGTATCTGATTATCATAGAAAACACAAAATAGTGGAGATGAGGGTTTCTCTGGGGGATTCTTCTAAGCCTAAACCGGTGGATCCAGGTGTGGACATCTTTATCACAGTGAGGTTCTGCATGTTTTTTTGAAGAAGGCCTGCACTGAATAAGTAATAACAAAATCATTCAAGTGAGGACAAATGTTAAGACACTAGTTTATGTGTAAAAACCAACTTTTGTATTCTGAGTGCATTGTGTAAATTTGCCATGCAGGAAACATAAGTGAAGCCATTTGGTTTTGTGGCATTGGTGTGGGCTGGCTAAGGGGGTGGGGGAGAAAGTTGAGGCATTGATAAAGTATGAGGCGAGCCAGATGGTTGCATTACACATCTTTTGTGTTCTTGTTTGCTTCTTAAAGCAGTTGCAGAATTTGGCCCTTGGCGATATTTTCTTCATGCTTGTATGTTCTGCTACGAATTTACTTTTGTCAGAGTCCTTTGAAAGAAAAGCCTTGCTCTTAAATTTTTTTTTTTTTACTTACATTATAAACTTGTGAAGTCAACAGTGTGTTCATAAAAATATTTTTAAATGTTAAGTATGTTAGTAAATAATGAGATTAACTCTTCTTTTTTCTTAGCACAGTGACTTCAACCACATTTTAGTTCCATTCAGAGATTTTTGCAAAATCAGGAAGGTAGAACTGATGGCAGGCGGATGGATGCAGACAGTGCAGCTACATGTTATCCCAGGAATGAGGTTTATCTGATGAGAGATTTTAACTTTTTCTCTTGTAGCAGGTTGTCAGGTTGTGGTTTGCCTATTGTATTTTACCTGCAGGTCTGACTCGGTGATATTTAAGTTAAGTGGGAATGCTGTGGAGTTGGTTGGTGGGTTTTTGCCTTCGTGTTTGCTTGGCATTTATTGCAACTGTTTTTCACACCATCATTGAAATTTATATTTATTTCCTACTGAAAGCAAATTATATTTTGCAGTCACCAGTGGCAAGGAATATTTAAGATGTTCTAAATGTAAGTAAAGGATGATATTTTATCACTGAATGCTTTTAATAAGGAATTGCTTTGGAGCTCTTTTTTCCCATCGTGATGGAATGCTTCAGAATAATTTAATGTCCTTTTCACAGTCCCAGTTTGTCTCTCTCTCTTTTTTTCTTTTCCTTCTGCTCAAACAAGAGAAGAGCACAAATGTGGGATCCTTGGGCGATGGTTTATTCTCCTGTTGTGCACAAATTTCCAGTTTTTAGTTGGAACCTGCGGTCCCCAATGAGAAAACAGGAAACTTAAGAGTCTTAACCTTATTGAAATCTCTGCCTGGTTTAGTCATAAGTCTGAGGCAACTCCTTCCAATAATGAAGCCATTGTACGCATCATATCTGATCAGTTCTTGAAATGTTTTAGTAAGTCTATCTTACAACATTATAAGAAGATAATCAGCAGCCTTAGAAGGTCCCCATCTGGACCGTAGAGTTCTTTTACTGAAAGATGTTTTGCCTTTTTGAGATAGCTCTCGCGTTTCATCATCTGTTCCGCCGAGATGAAGTGCATATGAAAAGTCAGTGACTCTGAATCCATCTGTTGTTATTATTTTCCACTGATAATTGGCTTGAACAATGAAATGTCTGTGTCTGCAGCCTTTGAAACTGTACACCCTGTTTATTTTCTGGAGGTCTGACTGCAACTCCTCCCCCGTCCCCCATTTTCCCCTCTTCTTTCTCTCTCAAGCTTACAGTGAGTGGCACTGGTGTGAGGATGACATCTTTGACTCTGTGCATCAGTATGTGTCACTCAGCATCTGAAGCTTGCGTACGGATCTTTGTCACAGTCCCTACGTCTGTGTTGTTTGCTCGGGGATCCAGCACTGTGGCGGCAAAGAGCTTAGCTGGGGCCACAATGCATGGATCCCTTACCTGGACTGTCGTCTTTATTTCACTGTCCTCATTAAAATATTAATTTTGAGGACAGTATCTAATACCTATGGAATTAGATACTACCTATAATTGTATAATATATTCAGTTGCATCCAGGTTTGCACGATACAGAGCATTAATATTGGATTCCACTAACAGCATTTCCATTAGCTTGCTCAACCAGTATGAGATATAGATGAGCTGGGAAGCATAACTACCCGCCAGAACTGCCAAAACAGTCATTAGAAGCTCCATTGGGATGGACAAAGGCTTTTCTCACAGTGATATACTGATTAAATTTTGTTCTATGGTTTATTTGCATCAAGGTTAGATCACTATCGTCTATGAAAGTGGGTTATCTAACACCTGACTTGGAAGGTCATTTCAAGACAAAACAGGGAAAGGAATAGCATCTTCAGTTTCCTTGGGACCCCCTCTTAAAGAACCTGTTTTATTTTGGGGGGCTTTGGGAATTTTCAGATTTTCTCTTTGTGTTATACTGTAATACATGTTTAAGACTGGCTTTTTGGTTTGTGACACAATTTTTAAAAATCTTTTCAGTAATATTCTCTTCCTTTTGGGGCAGAATGATATAGCTAGGAAACAGCGTGGTGTTAGTAAAATAAAACTCACTTTGAAAATAGAAAGCCACTTTGTTATTTCCCTTAGCTGGCATAATTATGGTGCATCCTCTGAGGCTCTGAAAAATCTGTGACCTACCCTCTTTTTGGTCCAATAATAATATAGATACATCCTATAGAACAGCAGTGTTAGATCTGCCCCCAAAGTCATGTGTGGCATTAAAAGGAAGTAGGCGAACATAATCTTATTTATGTCTCAATCGAAATCATTTAATACTGCAAAAGTTATTAAAAAATAATTAAGTTACTAAGACCAACACGTAGCTGGAACATGCAGTCAGAGGTTAGAGGTGAGTGCGAGTTAACTCCATAAGCTGAGAAAATGCAGTAGTGAATTCCTAGCGCCCGCATGTTTTTCCTCATGTTTAAATTCCTCGGTTCTAAGGACAAATTATGTTGAGGTATGGCATATTTTCTGCCGAAATGGAGAAAATTGTTGACTGTAATTATGTTATTTAATTGAAATTATAAGTGGTTGAGGCCACTCAGTTAAAAGCATTCTTTCTAATATATGGGTAATGTTTTTAAATGAGTGGTCATGGATTGATGACATTTGAAAGGCAGACGTTTGGGGTGTATTTTTGGAAGACTCAAATTATTTTTCTTAAATCATTAGTAAACTATAAACAGTGTAAAGGGATACTTTTTCTTTTTTTTTCCTCTTTAATTAGATATGAATGAATATTATATGTGAGAGCATATATGTGTATATGCCTGTACATATTTGTGTATGTATGTATATATTTTATATATGAAAATATTTATACATAGATGAGACAGATTTTTCTGTAGGTACAGACTCACAAGGATTGGTTTATAATGGGGCAAATCAGAGAAACAAGAGGTGTATTTCTGACCTTAAACTGTGGCTGAAAAATATGTTGATTATTTAAACCTCTCGTTGAATAAACTCCACTGCTGTGTCTTAAGCCAAGTTCTTTTTGGAGTAGCTGGAGATAACCCTGCATTCCCCCCACCCCAGCCCAGCCCAGCCCTATACCCCCCCACCTGGGGGTGAGTTCTTAATTACTAATGAATGCAATTCATTTTAATTGTTATTATAGCAACAGAACGTTTAACTGTCTCCTGTTTAGTCCTTGTCCCCTTGGAACAGGCGGTGTCTCCTGTCAGAGAGAGGACAGGTAGAAGGCACAGCGGGCGTCTGATTGAGCCAGTTATTCATTTGCTGAGTGTTTGTGTTTATGCAAAGGGGCCTCTTCCTGCATATTTAATCTAGAGTAAGGCAGTGGCTTTTGTTGTGTTTAGCCCACATACCTTCAGTCCCTGCTCACACTGCCGCCAGCCCTGGAGCCCCGGGAGCCCGCAGGCTTCCCAGCGCCTGCACTTTCTCCTTCACCAACTCTCAACTTTCTTCCGTTGTGTGAAAATTGCCTCTCCGGCTCCTTAAAGCTTCCCTTCCTCACCATGAACGGGTAAGTGTGTGCGAAGCCAAGGCTCATACTTTTGTTTCGTTTTCCAAATGTTGAGAGGCTACTTTGCCGCTTTTCTGATCCTGGTTCCTGGGCCGTTTGTCAGTTGTTGGCGGTGTTGAAATAGACAAGTACAGGTGCCTCCTAGGAAATGTGGCTGAAATGTTCGACTGGCAGAGAGAGGCTCTTGGGAACTAGGGGTTGGGGTGGGGGGGCAAAAAAGGGAGAGAGAGAAAGAGAGAGAGAGAGAACAGCTTTATTATTCTTTGTCCTAATCCTGTTTTGTAACTATCCTGGAGATAATGCTGCCATTGTTTGCTAAAAGCTTTCAAACAGTGTGCAAGACCGAACTGTAAGAAAGCAGTGAAACTCTGCCGCTGTATTGTCTATACCCAGGCCAGGGTCCTCCCCGAAGGTCTGTGCCGGAATAGGAAGGGTTTTCTTCAGTGGAAATCGAATCGGCTCTTCATTGATATTAATAGCACACTGGAGATGTTGGCCGTGCTGCTCAGAGAGGCGGTTGGGAGGGAAGGAAATCTGATCTTGCTGGGGGGAAGATGACAGCCTCTTGGCCCCACAGTGGAGGAGACATCCATCCAGGCTTAGCCTGCATAATGGCATCCTGGCTTAACTGTTTGCTCTAGGAATTTTAATCTTGAGCTGTTTGTTTTACTATCTGGGGTCTTGCTAGTTTTTGTTCCTGTACTGTCTTTAGAAAGCACGATATTCAGAGTCTCATCCAGTCTTTTTAAAAGTGAATTAAGAAAAAGAAAAAGGCATACACTGTGCCCTTTGATCATTCTGGGGAATGGTGGTAGAAATCGTGTGATAATTTCAAAAATAAATTGCCACAGTTAAGAAGGATGAGCCGTCCAAGGGAAGATACGTCCTATGTAAAGATATTTCAGAGACTAGGAATTGTGTCCAGGGTTGGAAAGGAGTCTTCATTGCCAGTTAACTGTTGCCTCTGTCTGAGTAACTCTTTTCAACAGAAGAGTGTGCTGTTCCCCCGCAGGTTGGAAACTGAGAATTTAAATAAAATTTCATCAACCTTATTAAAATATGTAGGGACTTGGATCTTCATAGGTACAAATCAGTCTCGAGACTTAGAAACATTTATTAACAGTGAGGCTGCTGAAGGTTTTTAATAATAAAATTACAAATACCTTATCTAATTGTAAGTATATGACTTTTATGCTCTGTTTTTAAGGGGAAAAATACTTTTTTTAAATGAGGAAAAGTAACTCCGTCAGAGCACCTTCTGTGATTAGCGCTATTGTATTCTTAAATTTTGATTGATAGAGATAATAGTTTTCACTTAAAAATACAGACAGGTACTTTAACTTTCCATGACAATAGCTATTTGCATTTCTTTTATCTTTTTGTTTAACATTTGTGGGGGTTGGGACGGATTTGATTATTAACTCTTATTGCACACACTCAAGGTAAATCTAAAACAAAGGCTTTGTTAGAGCTTCAAAGAGAAAACAGCAAATATTGTTTTTAGGTTTCAACATTTAAAGCCTGCTAAAGGATACCTATAAAATATTTTCACATGACCATGACCAGGGTTTTACTTTCCTTTAAGGTAAGAGAGTGGTTTTTTCTAAATGAGATGGGCCAACGTGGAGTTGCTGGGGGGCTGCCAGCCTGAAGTCATTTCACGGGCAAGCCTCGCCAGGTTCGCCTGCGCCATGTGGCTTACTTCATATAGAGTATTTTAGATTTTTCTTATGAGAATGGACCCAAAAGTCAGGCCCTCTGATTTAGTTGAGGGTTCCAGATGGTGGGAAGAAAGGAAGCAAAATGTTCCTCGCAGCAATAGGAAGGGACAGTGGGTAGTGATGGAGCCACAGTGGTAGATTTCTTTGACAGAGAGAAGAAGAAAGGACGTGGTCCTTGTAAACCAGCAAACCTGGGTGATGGCCAAGGTCGCCTCTGGTCCCGGAGGTCTCTACTACACAGTAGTTTTCCTTTTCTTTCTTTTCTAATTTTCTTCCTTCCTTTTTCCCCTAGGTTTACTCTCCCTGTTTTTCTCCCTTCTTTTCTTCCTTCATTGCTCACTTTTCTTTCCCTCTTTCTTCCCTCTTTCTTTCTGTAAATGTGACTCAGTATTTGAAATATTTAAAGCAGGAGGGGGGTGCAGAAACACTTTGAGATTGTTTTCTAAGTGGATTTTCTTGTCTTGAATGCAAAAAAGTGAAGTGACCCTTGTGTTATCATTTTTCAGCTAGTCGAGTTTGTACTGAGATAGCTCTGTTGTTCTAGGACATCTTTGAAAAGCAAGACAGAAAAGCCCACATGAGTTAAGATTTATGGGTTAAAGAGACCAGTAATCTCTTGGAAATAGGCCCCTTGAGACTTTCTGTTTTCTCAAATGAAGTATATGTCATTTCATGGAGATATCTGGAAGGATGGAAGGTTTGAAACATGCTTCTGGACTTCAAGAGGAGGTTGCTCTAACCAGAGGTGAAACTCCTAACTGCCACCTTCATCACGGGGCAGGAGCTGGTGTTCACTATCCCTGCATGTCAGGGACACTGACACACAGTAGGTTCTCAACTGGCAGTCACTGGATTGAAGGTTGAAATGAAATACGGTGGCTGTCTTTCACAGTCTCTTGTATACTTGTACAAAATAATACAATGCTGAAATCCTGATGCATAGCATTTCCTTGAGCTTCCATGAAAGAAGAAGGATAAATATTTTTAATGGGAAAGCACAGAGCATGTGCTGTTCATTTAGCTTCCTGTGAAATAAAATCACACATCCACGTTTACCTGTACCTCTGTTCCAGCGAGGCTCTACCAATTGGCAAAATCACATTTGTTAAATTAGGGGTCAGATATACTCATATAAATTATGCAATTGAAGCACTGTATTAAAAGGGGGCTACAGAGTAAAATTCCTAATGGAGAAATAGGGGGGAATTGGGGAGGTAGAGCAAGAAGAAGGTGCATTAGTCTTCTAGCGACCTCAGCTGAAAAGTCATGTCTTGGTCAAGGTCTTTATGGTCATCAAACAACTTTAGGTAAATACATTACCGCATACAGTAGTTAAGAAACCACACTTTGAACAGTTTCTGTTGTCACAGGATCTTGCCTGTATGGAGAATGACATGGAAAAAAAAAGAGTAATTTCTATTTACTGTATTCCTGGTTCACTTTTAAAAACCTAAAATTAATAGGGAACTTGAGAAAGAGGGGAAAAGAAAAAAATGAAATTTATTTTTCTGACTCTTTTGAGAGCTGACAAGTGGGCTGGAGGGCAATATTTTTCTTTTAGCTCTCTTTTTTTTTAACTTAAAAGCATTACTTAATAATTTTATTTTCATTTTGGTGCCTTTGCTGCTGGTAAACATGCAGATATGTATTTGATATATTTAATGAGGCATAGTGTTGTGTTTTTTTTTTTTTTTTTTTAATAGCAGTTTTGGAAACGGAAGTTTTATGTTTCTGAAAAAATGAAATGCAGATTTTTCTCCTAGTTGTTGATTTCTGATTCTTCTAGGATAGTAATGATACAGACTCAGACCCCAGTACTACTCCCTAATTTTCTTGTCTGTTATATCGACACATTTCATTTAATTTAGCATGATGGCAAACAGCTGTTGAACTATTAATCTTTTCTCAGCAAAGCTGGAAAAATATCTTTTAGATTACTTTGCTAATGTATACCAAAAACTAAAATCAACAGAAATAAATTAATGCGTGGTCAAATGTACAATACATATTAAAATTTTTGGAACTTCAAAATGGAGGAAAATAGGGTTTGTATTCCACTCCCAGTTTTTTTGTGTCTAAGTAAAAATTAAATGTAGCCAAATTTATGTTACTTTAGTGATTACAAGAGGGAGGGTCAATTGTATGATATTGTTATTATTAACTTTTGTTTCCTCTGGGGGAACATTACAGATCTGTGAGGGGGAACCAGCGTATGCCTTGGCTCTGTGTTCACTTACCCATCTGTGTAGATAGGCAAGTAGAGAAGCAGACTCAGTACTTACCTGGAAATGTTCTGCAGGTTTGAATACAACACTCGAGATAACTTTATTCAAAGTAGGCATTTTCAGCAGTTTTTAAAATTAAATTTTAATAAGGTACCGGAGAAGGCAATGGCAGCCCACTCCAGTACTCTTGCCTGGAAAATCCCATGGACACCAGGCCTATATAATCTTTGCAATGCAATCTTATCTGCATTGCAAAGTCTGATACTAGAGACCCAACTGCCAAACATGCAAAAATAGATGCAACTCAATAGACAAACATGAAAATTAGTTTAGAGTGCACACGTTGGAGAACATCTCAAGTAAAAGGGAGGGAGAAGGGCATTCTTGCCTTGAATTGAGTAGGGTCTGCCAGAGTTCACTTACTTTCCATTTAAGATCTGATGAGTGGTGGAAGTGGAAATTGCTCTTGTGAGAGATGGTCTCCTTGCCTCTTGTCTAATGAGCTCTTCTTATTGGCGTGGGGTGGGGCTCTGTAGATCACAGTATTACCTCGAGGACCAGACCATCACTGCTTTCTCTCTTTTTTTTAAATCACCGTTTGCCCTCTAACCAAGTTCTCATCCCTGGAGAAACCAATCCCTGGTGACACACCTCAGCAGTAAAGCACACGATTTTCATTTTCAATTTGAATTGTTTTGTGTCAAAACAAAAAGATTTGGGGCAGGTTGCAAAATAGTAATTTCAAGTCCCAGAGCTTAGGGTTTTCCCCCACCCAAATGGTGAACATTTATGGTGAAAACCTCCAATTTCCTCTTACAGTAAACATGAAAATTATGATTTCACTCAGAGCCTGCATTTTTTCCCAATCTTAATGGCAAGAATCTGCATACACTTGCTTGTGGAAATGTCATAAATTGGCCTCCGATCAATTCCTGAAAGATAGTACACACCAAAGTACCACTTTCAAATTTTTAGCCCTAGTGAAATAGGATTTAACTCTTCTCAATGATGTTTGCCTTTCTACATTCAGGGCCAACAGCCGAGCGATGAGCAGAGATATATTCTGTATAAAATTTAAACTACTTCATTACATATTGTTCTGAAGAGTAAGCAAAAGGATATTAACATTTCAGTAAAAGAATGGTATGATTTTAACATCTTAAAAAAAAATTATATGAGCATTTGGTCAACTGATGTGGAATGAATCCTGTACCCTGTTAGTAACTTGATCTAAATTAATAAACAAATGTTTTTCTTTTCACTTGTGCCATATGTTGATCCCAGTTACATGGGCAGAAAGAGGCAGCTTGTAATGTTTCTTAAAGGATTATACACTGTTTTGCATAAGGGAGTATGCAGATGCAGGAGTTAGATGTCTTCTGTGCTTTCTTTGTGTTTTAGGAAACTTGATTTGAATTGTTTATTTCATCTGACATGAACCGTTTTTATTGAACTGAGTAGATCTGGTAGATATATTGTAAGTGGAAAACATTGTGAGAACAGCTTTCACCCACTGATGACCCCCCAAACCCCTCCCCAAGCTGAAAATTGTGGTGCTTTTATTCATTTTGAAAGGTCCAGAGTGGCATAAAGCATCTTGTCTATAAGAACTAACTCACTTGCAAGGGTGGGTGGGTGGCGGGGGGAGGATCTGTTTTAATGAAATTAGAGATGTTGTGAATGTTAACCAAACAGAGACAGGTTCAAGTAGCAGTCTGGTTTCCCAAAGCAAAGGCCTATGACTCACAGGTTATTCCACATGAAATAAATGGATAGACAACAAGATGAGAAAGAGTTCGTAAGCAAAATGCGAAATGTTTCACCTTGACTTTTCCAACATCCAAGTTGTTGTTATTGTCTTGAAGAGCTCAAAGGCACATGGTCTGGTAAGTGGAGGTCTTGGCACTGATTTTTGTTAACTCTGAGTGTCTTTTGCCATTAAATAAAATTGAGTTCTTTCGTTGTTTATCATGCGTCTCTCCCAGGCAAATAGGTGGTTGCTGCTTTGTCTTGACTTTCAGATTTTTGATATTCTCTTTTGTTTTCAGGGTAAGAAGTGACCTTTTGAGGTGACTGTAACAGAAGATTGCTTTGCAGAAGCCAAAAAAGGTAAATGCAAATATAATTAGTGGAATTACGTTAAGGACTCTATCTACTGCCTTCTCGGCATCTTAATTCAGTTCTTTTCAGATCTCCTAATTATCAAATTTGCATGTATTTATTTGTGTAAGTACGTATGTAGCATATTTTTGGAGGCCTTTAAAGAAAAGATTGCTCTTAAGAAATGGTTCACATAGTCACATTTTCCCCTCTAAATATTATCAAACTTTTCCCCTGTTTATGGGAGTTAACCTCTTTTTTTTTTTTTTTTTTGGTAGTTGACTTGGTAGTTTTGAAGTCAGGAAGGAATATTCACATCACAAAAGTGGTGATTCATAAAATTAACATGCTGCAAATAGGAGTAACGTATGTCAGTGTGTTGTGCTGAAGTGGTGTCATCCGATGGATGTTCATCCGGCGGCTTTATAATCACCTTCTTTCAGAAATTAATAGTCAGGCACCATAGCAACGCGTCGTGTTGATGTAACTGCCGTGTGGCGTGGGGCATGTCCCTGTGATGTCAGTGTTCAGCTGCCTTGTTCTCTTGACCTTACTTGAAAATCAAATGAGTACTTGATTTTAAAATTAGAAGTTTTCAGAGAGACTAATGTAGGTTGATGAATTAAAGCTAAATTAAATTTTCTCAAACTCACTTTTGGGAGCAGTGGTTAAAAAAAAAAAAAAACAAAAAAACACTCTGGTTAAAATGGTTATGGAGGCTACATATTTGTTTTTTTTGTTTGTTTGTTTTTGATACCCAAAGTATCTCCCCATTGAAGGCAGGGGTCACCTCACTCAAGTTGTTCTTGCAGGTCATTTTTAAGTCTGATGTTTCTTAAGGAGCAAGCGTCTTCATTTTATTTTTGAATCTTGTCCAGTGGTATTTCCATTTGACTAAGTAGATTTGTGTCAGTGTTAAAACAGGTTACTTGCCATCCTGGTTGCACAAAGCCTTTGTTTAGATCTTACCAACTTAAAGTTTATGAATTTGTAAGATACAGACTTCTTTACTTTTTAGTTGAGCAAGGTTTTTTGTGAAACTTTCATAATGTGAAGATTCTTAGATCGGTCTTGTTTTTAATCTTACTCAGGGCTTGGGGGTTCTAGAAGGTATTATGAAAGTAGGAATTTATTTTTCTAGTTGCGTTCTGGCACATTTCATTTGGACTGAAAAGTCCAACCAGCTTGCCTCATTTCAAAATCTTTGTTGTTTAATTTAAACTGTGTGGTAAGCTCCTAATTGTCCTCCAAGGAGGATATAGTACCTTTCAGATGTCCCAGCATGGGAAGGGGTGATTCCAACCAGTAATTAAGGTTATCAAGGCATACCTAGAGTATTTTTTGGCAAAGCACTTCCCAGTTTCCCAATCTTCATCTGTTTCAGGGATCTGCGACTTTTTTCTGCAAAGGGTCATCCAGCCAGTGTTTCCTGTTGTTTCATCTGTGCCTCGGCGGCTGAGTTGTATGTACATTGTGTACTGTCTCTGATCCCTACAAGATCTCAGACCAGAGTGTTGCTTGTTCAAATCCATGCCAGGTGCTGGACTCATTTCATGCTGGTAGCAAAAGTTTCTCGTGAAACTAAAGATTAAAGCTGAAAAAGTGGTTGAAAATAGAAAATATTTACCTTGAGAATTGAGTTATCCCTACAGCTCCAAAAATGGACTTAATTAATAGGTTTTCATTGTTTTATTCGAATTTATGTATTCAGATAAATTTATAATTTATCTGTAAGCATAAATTATTTTTCTCCTGGCTTATGTCTTTATGATGAATATGCTTACACCCATAACCTGAAAATATTTGAATTTGGATAGAATAATTTTTCTCAGTTTCATGATATTGTTAAAGATATTGTGAGTCAAGGGCATGTTTGAGGGAAAGGAAACTTTCCAGGAATGTGTCATTACTGTTGACAAAGAGAGGTAGTCCATAAGGAGGAAAAAATGCTTCTTTGTAAGTACTGTCAAGAACATGGTGTCCTGCAAGTCAGGAACCCCTTGTCAAATTTCAGGACCATAGAAAAATTTTGTCCTTCTGTTGTCTTCTTTCATAAAACAAAGGAAACTGAATAACACATTCATCTAATTATCCTTTTTGTCTTGAGAGCTTGGAATCTCAGAGTAAGCATTTTTGCTTAATGGTGGTTTTTTTTCCTTACAACTTCAACTTTTTGTTGTTGATACTTTTTTTTAAGTCAATATCATTTTTCCTGCTCCCTATTAACATTTTATTATTTAACTGTTTTTCTTCAACAATATAAGTTTGGTTTGTGTTTGACTCCATTTTCCATTATATTTTCCTAGAAATAAGTTATATAGACAAATAGTAAGCTGCGTGTACTTTTTTTTTACCTTTTATCAAACTCAAGGATCCTTCGAAAACTAATCCTTATATATAAAGGGGAAAAAAAAGATTTGTTAAAAATATAACCTCTTTAAAAATATGTGTAAAATTGGACAGAATGCTTAGTATTTCTTCCCAGTGAATAAACCTTAAACAGAGAGACCACGCTCTTTAAGTGATGTGATGATCACGAAACCAGCACCATCTTCTGCATTACACAGAGGATGTAGATTTCAGATGCCAGGAGTTCCTCGGTCACTGCCATGCTCAAATTTGGAATCTGGGAATCATTAACCATCAGCATAAATACAAGTAAATGTGCCTACACTGATACTCTGGAAACAACTGGTTATATGCAGGAAAGTGGCCAGGCAAATTCTGAAAACCAAAGGAGGCCTTTTTTCACAGTGAGGTTCAGAGTCTGAAGGAGCGTGAATAACTGTCATCCCACTTGGTAGTGATTAACAGTTTCTTCCAAGTAGGTTTGAGTCCTTTACAAAATGGATCTAGTTGCTGGCATTCCTAAAAGGTAGCTGGTAATTATTATAATCCCCACTTTGCAAACTGGGAAACTGATCACATTGAATTAGTAACTTATCCAAGGTCATGTAAAATGTCAAGACTGGAGCTAAAAAGACAACTTGCTGTGGTCACAATTATATTGTTGTCATTCTGTCATGGCCGCCTTGGTTTGGTGGTTTAATATACGTATCTATGTCATTTTTTCCCTGCTTCCCCAAACATTCACAATTCACCCATATAGACTTTTGCTAAAACTTAAAATCCAGTTTGTGAAATTCATTGTTTTTGATTCAGTTCTAATTAGCACTGGGAGCAATTGATGATAATTACAAAGCCTGTATAGGTGACAGTTAAATGGTTATTTTTAAACACTGGTCATCTTAAAGCTTCATATTTTGTGTTGGTTCAGTTTTACAGTCAACTAGTTGATGAGAAAGTTAAAAAAAAGAAAGAAAATATAAAAGAACGTGTAATCATTTCAATTTTTCTTCAACCCCCAATTTGAGCTATTTTTTGTTAGATCAAAGAGTTATAAGTTATCTTTATATACTTCACTCATTGTGTCTTACATGTTACAAATTATTTCTTGGTTACAAATAAAGTTGAAAATAGCTACCCAGCCATTTTCAATATATTCATTGGTTCTTCTGAAAATATATATTTAACGTGATTTAAAACTTTACATAATGACAACAATATTCTGAGTTAAATCCATTCAAAATGACCTCTTTATAACATTCAGCATTTGACTCATTTGCCTGTTCAGGAAGTTGTTATAAAAGACACTGGAAAAGAGTGTTTTCATTGAGCTACCAGCTGACCACACTGGCTGAAATGACTACTCAGTCACTTTAGCTAGGCAGTGAACTCCATTTTATCTCCCCCTCACCCTCAGCCTATTCATGCCTGGGTTGTAACACTCAGGGTAAAGACTAGGCTGATATAAAGACTCTTGCATACAATGGCTTAAATCAAATAGAAGTTTACTTCCCTGTCTTATCTAATAATCTGACCAGTCTAGCTTGACTGGATGGGTTCTTTCTCTTTTGTGCTTCCCTCCCTTGAGCCTTTGTCCTTATCTATATGGTTGAAATACAGTGAAGTCCAACGGCAAGCAATTTTCTTTGAAGCAAATGATTTAAAAATTGCACACGTCACATCCATTGACATTTAATTGATTAGACTGCGATCATTTCACAAGAAGCTTCAGTGGCTGTTGGGGAATGCCTCTAGCTGGGTAGCCAGGAGCTTGGGAGAATTGGAGAACAGATTTAAGGGGACATTTAGCACTCCAGCAACTTGATTGGCTGAATTGGCCCAACCCAATATTGCATTCCTTCATTCATTCAAACATACATAATATAGATGTATATACTACATATGCTATACATCAATTATTGCTGCAGGTATTTATTGATGACTGTGTGCCAGATGCTAGGATCATAGCACTACATGAGAAGGATACCATCTCTGGCCTCCTAGAGTTTATGTAGCAAAGGGGAGGACAGACATTATGCGTGGTGATGATGACAAGTGTTCAGAAGGGCAGATACTGGTGGTTATGTGAAAGTGTTCTCTTACAGGGAGATCAGGGTGTCCGAGCTTTAGGTATTTTACCATGATATGAAAGCTGTGCTAGACTAATTTGATTTTCTTGTGTGTTTCATGCCAGTGTTGTGGTGAATGTTATCAAGCCTATTAATTTTTTGTTAATAGCTTTATTGAGATATAATTCATACACACTTGAAATGAACCGTTCAGTGGTTTTTAGTATGTTCAGAGTTTGCACCCATCATCACAATTTAGTTTTGGAACAATTTCATCAGGCTGGAAAGACACCCCCATACCCATTAGCAGTTACTCCCCTCAACCCAACCCCTGGCAACAACAAATACAAATACCATCAGTAGAGTTTTGCCTCTTCTGGACATTTTATGTACATGGAATCATACAATACGTGGCCTTTTGCGACTGACTCCTTTCCCATAGCATAATGTTTTCAAAGTTCATCCAAAGCTTTAAAATTTTTAACTTTCTTACAATCTCAGAGTTATATGAGTTCTTGCTCCTAAATCCAACAAAATGGTGCGCTGAAATATTCCCTCAAGGGATGGAATCGGGAGAAAATTACTCTTTTCATGTTGTTTGTATTTCCGTAGAAATAGACTTGGCCTCCCAACAGTTAAACTTCAGAATTTAAATGTTTGCATTTTAAGTTAGCTGTTTTTAAACATTGTTAACCATAATGCTAAACTAAGTAACTCTGTAAACAAGAGCTGTCTCTCTTGAATGTTCGTTTCAAAGAAAAAAATTTTAAATATTGATTTCCAGAGAAATATGCTCAATAGAGTTCGTTTTCAAGCAGAAGTCACTTGTTGAAATGTACATGAAGGCATGTTTTGTAGTAAAGACAATATTTGCAACAGTTATCAAGTAGCCATATTTTGCACAGCGAAAAAAATAAATAACACATGGTTTTAGTCATCTTTTTTAAATGATGTTTTGGCTCTTTCATCTGCCAAGGGCACAAATATCCAAACTGTCCACCTTGAGCATCTTCAGAAGAAGTTATCAGCTTAGTTGAAAACATAACAACTTAACAGAGATGTAGGAGGTATTAACCTTTCTTTGGCAATTCAAAAATCCCAGAGAAAATCTGAAGCTCAGAAATGTGCAAAAACAAAACTCTGTTTAGGGTAGCACATGTATGATAACGTTGACTGCATACTTTGTAGTATCTAGTCACATCTAGGACCTTAAAGGAGTGAACGGTGTACCAACGGTAGAATCCTTGAGTCTGTTTTAAAAGTTGACACCTTCTGCCCAGGGCCGAGTCTGGATTTGAAATTTGATGATGTCTTTTAAAAAGTCTGTTGGTGAGTAGGACTTTTCATAAGTGGCAAGTGAAATTACTCATTTAAGTTTGCACTCTTCTGTCCTTGATCGGAACTGGTATGTCCATGGCCTTCGCATGCAGTGAGAGTGAGGGGAGAGAAAAATGAAAAGCTTGAAGTCTTCATGCTCTGTTTAGGTACACTCTTTTTGAAGTGTGAAGATCATGCAGATTTTCCCTTGAATCTTGTATATTAGCAGGTATATGGTGTATAATTAAAGGTAATTAGGTGTTTTGTTAATTATCTGACCGTGGAGTGAATTATTAAAAAAATATTTTTTTAATTAAAATCTTGCATCATTGGATAGACTGTGATGATTTCAGTTTATAGGTTGGCATGGATCTTTACTTCCTCACTTTTTCCTCCAGGCCTCTTTTTTTCTGGAAGTCAGTATCTCTTTCAAAGGATTGTGAGCAGCCCCTGGAGACCAAAGGAAGTGTCCTAAACCATTCATTACAGGTGACATTCTTTAAAGTTTATTTAGAGCAGTGATTTTCAAAGAGCATATTGGGACCCATTTGTGAGTTAGGAAATCAATTCACTGGACTTTGCCCAAGAATTTAAATGATAAATAGGATAAGTATACAAAGAGTAGAGAAAAATGCAGTAGACTACATCTGCACTGTCCAGTATTGAAACCACTGGCCACATGTAGCTGTTGAGCCCTTGAAATGTGGTTAGCCCAAACTTATGTGCTATAAACTTAAAATCCACAAAGCCTTTTGAAGAATTTGTATGGAAAAAATGAATGTGAACAATTTGAATAATTCTTCTTTAGAGCATCATTTGTATATATTGAATTAAGTAAAATATTAAAATTAAGTTCAAGGTTTCTTTTTACTTTTCACGTGTGGTTACAATTGCATATGTGACAGGCATTGTATTTCTATTGGGCAGTTTTGCTCAAGCCAGTGGGGAAGAGAGCAGTGAGTGCGACAAGGCCTCTGCTTGTGGCTCTAGGGGGTGTGGACAGGTAGGGAAACATAATAAGTAAATATGAGGTGATAGGTGTGGTGAAGAAAATATAGGCGGTAAGGGAGGTCAAATTGCCGGAGGGAAGGAATTGCAATTGTAAAAAGCGAGGATAAGTCTAACTGAAGCACAGACGTTTGAGCCAAGAAGGCGTGTTCTAAAAAAGACTAAGTTGGCCACTGTGGCAAAAGTGAAGTCTTCCAAGGGAAAGAGTAGTAGCGGACAAGGCCAGAAATAACATGGCCAGACACAGTAGGGCATTAAGGCTCATTGGACTCTTAGTCTCTTAGTGAAGTAGAGAGCCATGAATGGACTTTGAGATGAGACAGGATTTGAGTCACATTTTAAATGGATCACTCTGAAAGTTATTTTGAAAGTAAATGGTGGGTGGGTGAGGTGAGTGGCGGGGAGATGTGTTAGGAATCCACTGTGATAATCTCAGTGAGATCTGATGGCCAGGATGAAGATGGCAGTAGGAAGTGGTGGGAATTTGTGAAATCTTAACACATGTGGTTTGATATTTAAATTTTGAACTTATCTAGGAAGAATCCAAGGAAGTCCTGGTAAAATAGATGTGAAGTTTGAAAACAGTTACATAGTGGATGACTCCCAAGATTTTTGTCTTAAGTGATGGGGTAGTATCAACTGATGGATTGTTTGTAGTAATTAAGAAAGAAGTCAGAAGACTGAGGACTCTCAGTTTAAACAACTTCTGAAAGGATCAGGCTGCCATTAAGAGAAACAGGGAAGCCTGTGGGGTGAGGGTTGATGGTATGAAAGGAGACAGTTCTTTAATTTCACTTTTTAAAGATGGTAAGGTGGACTTCTTTCAGGACCATTGTGGTAGGTGTAGGGAATACTGCAGTGAGATTTTACAGGAGAGAGAAGATGTTGAGCTCACCTCTACATACAACATGGGCAAGTGAGAATTTATAGCCAAAGAGTTAGGGGGTGGCAGGGGGTCAGTAGCTGAAAAGTTTCTGGAAAGAAAACATCAGGAGTAAGGGGGGATTCTGGGTCAACTGCTCTAACAAGATCTTGCTAAAGATAAACTAGGGTGACCCAACATCTCCTGGGGGATGGTGGAGAGTGAGGAACCCTATCGGATCTCTAATCCAGTGGTTTAGATATTAAATATGCATAAAAGGCAGGGGTAAAAGGAGATGTAAACTTAAATCTTGAACTTAAAATGTAGTCTTTAATCATCTAAAGTACCTCAGAGCTTGGTGTGGTTACCCTGGTCTCTAGATTAGGAAAGTACTAGGAGGGGCACATGAGTCTGTTACCTGTACCTTATACTAATATAGGTAGTCTTTGATGAGTTCATCTGTCTTTCACATTAACTAAGAGCATCAAAGATTCTGGCTCATTCAAAAATTCAGAAACAGTTGAACATTTTCGAGATTTCTAGGCTGATCCCAAATGTTCGAGCATCTAGGAAATTATAGGTAAAATAATGAAAAACCTATATTTTCTCTATTTAGATACTAACTACCATTAAGGGGATTATTGGGTGAGGTAAGAATATCCCCTCTTTGTGGAAGATGATGAATGTACTTCTCAATTTGTTTTCATTATAAAATGGCATTAAAAGAAATTAGAAGAGCATGAAAATATAGGAAGAAAAATTTCACGGGTGACCTCATCTAAATAGTTCAGCATTTATCTTCAGCCTGCAGCATTCTGTATGTACAGATTTGTTGATATGTACTTGTACTGTATATACTGTTTTGTCTCCTGCTCTTACCCTTAAAGTATCATGAGTATTTTCCCAAGTTATCACTGTTACCAGTTTAGTCGCTCAGTCATGTCCAACTCTTTGCAACCCCATGGACTGCAGCACTCCAGGCTTCCCTGTCCCATTAGGGACAGATATATCCTGGAATAGATATATCACTGTTATATCTCAGTCTTACTTTTAGGGTACCTCGGTGATTTCCACTGTTGTGTTATCTGTTCCTGCAATGATGGATCTTCTGATTTCCTCCAGTTATTAATGATGGCTAGTATGCCTGTGTAGGATGTGTCAAGATAGCTCAGTATCTTGAATTAGTCTTATAAATACGATATTGGAATTGCAGCTTATCACTCATTTCTCCCTCTACTTTTAAGTAATATTAACATTAATCTGAGGCACATGAATCAGCCCCTAGCATCGACTACATGTATTTTCCATAATGAGGTACATTTTGCATTAACTTCGATTTCAACATTTCTGGACTTTAAGTTGCTCGACATTTTTCTTTTCTGATCTGAATCATCTCTTGATATTTTTTCACTTTAGCAACTTGATTTGCATCATGGGAGCAGGGAACTTTGCATTCTTTCCAGGGGCAGCCATTCATCCTCTCATTGTTGTGTTATCCCAAACATCATTCCTTCTCTTTTCCCAGAACAGCCGTGAATTTACTTGGTCTGGATTTGTATCTCCAAAATTTGTTTCAGTTGAGTTTTGGTCCAGGTTACCCAGGAAAACTCAAATGTCTTGACAGCTTTTAAAGTATAAAAGTTTTAAGTTTTCTTGCATGATAGACTGTAAGTTTTCTTGCATGCCAGACCTTAGCAGTATTGTCGTTAATTGTTTAGGCAACAAATATTTATTGAGTTCCTGGGAGGCTGACTGTGTGTTTGAAATTGAGCTGTGTATCTCTGTCCTTTGTAGCCATTCCCATGTCTAGTCTTTAGATTCGTAGCTTCAGAGAGAACCAAGAAACGTTAGCCTTCTCTAGTCCAGTCTTTATAAGTTATTGGAGATGAAACTAAGACTCAGATAAGGAAAACGATGTTCCCCCATCAATCGTGTAATTGTAGCGATGTTGGGAGTCCTTGTCTCTTTTAATATACCTCTTCCTCCCTTTTATGATATAATATCAAAAAAAAGTGGAAATATTAAAATTTCATTGTTAAAAAGTTCACTGTTAAAAAAAATAGACTTCATGAAAACCAAAATGTATTTTTTATGTGGATGGCCCTTTCTTAAATTTCATTTCCAATGCACTTTCCTTTTTCCAGCTATTGTAGGGAAATTAATAGCCTTTACAAATGTTTAAAAACATGAAATATGAAAAGGATCATCTAAATATGTTTATTTGAGAAAATGTCCACTTTCATGTTCTCTTCCCCTCCTACCTGCTTCCACCTCTCCTTCCCCTTCCTCCTCATCCTTCTTTCTTTTCTTCTGCCACCTTCCTTCTCTTCCTCCTTATTCCTTATAGCCCCTTCCTCTCTCTCCCTCTCTGTGTCCTTTATTTTTATACAAGGATATTTAATGAGTGTGTGTGTAATGTTAAAATGTTTCTGCCAGTTGACAACTAGTGGGAAATGTTTAAATAGTTGAGTATTTTACATAGCATGAGAATTTAGATGGCCACTGTGTCTCTTTCTGACTGGTCATCCCAGTGAGCCACTCCCATGCCACATGTGTTTTTCCAAAGACTGAGACACAAAAAAGAACAGTAAGATGTGTTGGTCATTGTTTTTGAAGTTCAGACCGCATAACTGATTGGAACTGCTTAGCTCTGAAATCTTGTTCCCCCTAGTTCCGGAATGGGATTGACATCCTCTCTTTATTTTCTTAAGTAGGATAAAAATACATAAAGACCAATGTAGAATTGTCATCTGGAAGGGTCATATCACTTCATTAGTTTAATTCTCATAATGTTAGTGGTAATAGAACATAGAATAGACAGTTCTTATGAGCTTCATTTTTTTTTTCTTTTTTCTGATTACGAGTATAAAAACCAACTCACTATAGGGAATTGTAGAAAAGTTGACCAAATAAAAAAGTAAAAGTAATCTAGAATCCTGACTCTGGGAATAACATATAGTTTCTTTTTTCATTTGATGTACATATATTTAACATAACTGCAGTATATAGAATTGTGTATTTTTTTAAGTTTAGCATTACATGGTAAACATTCTCCCGTGTCATGAAGACATCTTAAATGACTGCATACTAATCATTTTTTTGTATATAACAAAATTTCATTCTTCTTCAGTGTTGAGTGTGGGAGTTGTTTCCAATTTTTCTGTAATATGTTACAGTGGGCATATATGTGCAGAAATGTTAATCAGTTTCCATTTCTTTAGATATGGTCTACAGGGGGAAATTTCTTTAGATATATTCTATAGGGGCAAATTCCTATAGGAGAAGTCTTGGAATTGTTACAGATTTTCTATATATGCTGTCACTGTACATTTCAAAATGCACCAATTTGTTCTTCTGCTGATACTGAATGAGAATGTTTATTTCACTGCAATTTTGCCAACACTGAGTTTCAGTATTTTTTATTATTGTCATTTAAGTTGTAGAAGAAAAAAAGTATACCTCATTTTTTCTCTTGTTCAAGTCTGTTGTTGCAAATGAAGTCTAGAAGTTTTGTTTCTTGAGACTTTATATTTCTTCTTTTAAATTTTCATAGCTTGGGAATCAGTCAGGGTTTGTAGGAGTAGGGATGGGGAATCCAAGGTGCTGGGCAGCTAGAGAAGGGATCCTGTCATTGGAATGTTACTTGACCATTGGTTCTTATGCCAGAATGTACAGAGTTAGTTCACCAAGTGCTGTGTTGTAGCTTAGATCTGAGTGTAAAATACTGTAAGACCAGACCATTGGCATTCTGATGCTCCGGAAATCCCGTGGAGAGATCTGGGGCTCACAAGCTTTTCAAAAACTTTGATGCTCTGAGTTTATTCCTTTATTCCGTAAATAATTATTGAGTACTTACTGATTCCTGGAGGTACTGGGGACAGCAGGGAATATTTGGTAAACCAAAAAAGGAAACTTCTTCTGTGAATGAGGTGGATATACCTCACTGATTAATGGTGAGCACAAATTGACAGATCTGTATAAAGGACTCAGCACAGTAAGAGCAACTAGCTGCTGCTCATCTTACTGTTTCTGCTAATGCTCTGGTATCATCAGCATCTCACATTAAAAACCACAAAACAGTGTTCAGCCAGGTCCTATCTCCAGCCCCCTTATCACACATCGGATAGTAGGGCCTGTATTCCCCAGCCCGTGAAGCTTCTGTCCATTTCTTTTAGTCCCTTCACTCAGTGTACTAATATCTTCCAGGTGCTTGGTTCCAGAAGTTTCCAGAGAAGCATGGCTGTGTCCAGCTAAACAGTAAGATTCTGGGGACAGCCCCAGGGGCTTCAGGGAGCCCCTCCCATTTCCCGCAGTTTAGTAGGAATGTTGCCGACAGTTGAGCTGCAGAAGGGAGTGGGGCGGTGGCAGTTACACCCCGTGCCCCGGGTGTTTGCTCTGTTCGTCTGTAAGCCCAACAAGCTGGTTCTCCTCAACTCTGAATCTGCAGATTAAAAATAAATGCGCACACACACACATACATACATACACTCCTCCTCCTCAAGACTTGCCACACTCAGGGCCGGTGGAGGACAGGCTGGCCCCAGGCCAGGACCACTGGGCCCTCCTTTGGCTTTCCCCACTGCCCAGAGCGCCCTTGGAACCTGTGCTCCTGTCTGGGTGCCTGCTGGCTTGCTGTCATCATTGGTGCAAAACATGACCAGTTTTAAATGGAAAAAATAAACATTTCTGATGCTAAAGTGAGGAAGGGGTAGCTCTTTGTTTCAAACCAGTATGTCCCCCCACTCTCACCGCCAAGAAGCGCGGTTTGGGAGAGGCTGTGTCTGACTTAAGATGTGTCAATTCTAGGGCCTGTTTCTGACTTGCTCGCTCATAGGTTCCCACAGGGGACAGTGAAAGGCCCATGAAGATCACAGAAAGGACCATTGAGTTAAGTGTTCCTTTTTAGAGTTCTGCACTTAGGCCCTGTCCTGCAACTTTTCAGCTTTGTGATGTTGATAAATACCAGATCTTTCCAAGCCTTTTTTTCCCCTTCCTTATCTAAAAAAATAGGGACTAAACTAGTACCTCCCTTGCTGAGGTAGTTGGAAGATAAACTGAGTTGCTGCAAGTTACAAGTTCTTAGAGCAATGCTTGGTATATAGCAAGTGTTCTGTAATGTCAGCTCATTTTTACTGTGAGCATAGTGCATGGAATGTAGTAGTAGGTTGTTAAGGATGTTAATAATTTTTCTCTAGATTAATTTTTAAAATAATGAGAACATTTTTAGATGTCTGTTTTTATCAGGGAGCATAGTGGAAATAGGAGTGAAATAGGCTTCCTAATACCTTCCCTTGGTCCCAAAGAGAAAAGAAAAGCAAAATCTTTAAGGTCCTTCTTAGAAGGAAATGGTTTCTGAGTATTTCAGCGTAGCAGTATAAAAATCATCATCTCCTTCTCATCTCTCACTTGGGATCCACAGGTGAGGAATGGGGCCATTTGAAGGGATCCACCCAGCTGATTTTTGTAGGTTTGGAAGCAGCCTCTTAGCTACACTGCAGCTTCCATCTAAGTGTTACAGTTTTCTAAGTCCAGGCCATAGACACCCAGATGGTCCTGAGTTCACATGGAGAGATCTGGGACCCACAAGCTTTTTGAAACCTAAACCGTGTGATCAAAATAGTGTGAAAAGATGTTCCAGGGCTGTGCTGAGATTCATTGTCTCAGGCGTGATTTTATTGTAGACGTTAAATATGGAGACTGCATTAAAGGAGCCTTAGGCTCGTGTCCCCAGCACTTCACACTGAGCAACCTCTGTAGACACTGCCCTGAGTGTTCTCTGTGTCCGTGACCAGTGAGAAAGAGGGAAGGGAGAGGGGGAAGAGGGTGTGCAGGGCAGGGACCAGGAATTCCTGTCTATCTGGGAGAAAGTGAACTTTCCAGCTACTTAGATGTGGGAGTGGAGGCTTGGCTGTTTGGAATACACTTGGCTGGAATGACCTTGACCCTGCTAGGGCATGCATGTGTGCCCGTCTCTGTGTGTGTGTGTGTGTGTGTGTGTGTGTGTGTGTATAGATGTGCACACAGGGGAGATGGTGGCAAGCCCTTTTCCTGAAAACTCCAGAATCTGTCATTTTTAGCACAGATGTGGGAGGTTACCACAAGGGCTGCCTTGTGTTCTTGACACCTGACGAGCGGTTCTCTCTGTTCCTTTAAACTTCGTACAGTTTGATTTTTCTGTACTTATACATGGTACTTCTCATAAAAACAAAGAGTAAGAAAAACCAAAGTGAGAAAGTAAATATTACTTCATATTTACCCCCAACCCCCACCCCAGGATCAGGGCCTGGACCACTTTGGAGACAGTCCTTCTAAACATCTCTCTCTTTCCTTGTTTGTTACTGAACACACCTGGGCTGTCCAGTTTGGTAACCAGTTCCCACCAGCAGGTCTGGAGCAGTGAAATGTAGCTAGTCTGAACTGACACATGCTGAAAGTGTCATAGCCACACTAGATGTTGAAAAATGAGACTGTAAAATATCTCTTAAGTTTAGATATTTCTTACATGTTGAAATGATAGTATTTAGATATATTGGATTAAATAAAATATACTATTAAAATTAATTTGCTCCATTTTACTTACGAAAGGTACCTACTAGAAATGTTTAAATTACTTTTATGGCTCATAGATTATACTCCTCTCTGGCAGTTGGGGGCAGGCACATGATAGTTTTAATAAAATAATGCTACATTTTCCCTACTTTTTAAAATATGAAAATACGTTGTCAACATCTTTCTGTAGAAATTGACATATGGCAGCATTATCATCACCTTGTAGCTGTGTGTCAATATATCATGGTTTATTTAACCTGTCCTACTTTGTTGAATGCATAGAGTTGTACACAGTGGTGCTGGTGATCAAGCATGTATATTCATTTTTGCAAGCCCATCTGATTATTTCCTTAGTATAGGGTGTCCCAACTAGAGAATTGTGGGCATTTTGGTCTGGATCATTCTTTGCTGTAGGATACTTTGTTATCCATTGTGGGATGTTTATCTGCCTTCCTGGCCCCCACTCACGAGATGTCAGCAGCACATCTGTCCCTGTTTGTAGCCCCTTCCTACCCCCACATGCGACAATCAAAAGCATTCCTGGACATCGCCATGGGTCCCCTGTGAGGCAAAACCGCCCTAGGTGAGAAGCACTGACACAAAGCAAAGTACCAGACTGAGAAATGCTAGATTGAAAGTATACGTGTTTAGATAGATTGATAGACATTGCTATATATTGAAAATGTTATATCTGTTTTCAGTTGTTTTCTTAGAAGAATAATATCAGTTTATATATCTATCAAGAGTAACAGTGATCCTCATTAAATACCTGTAAGACATTTAAGAAAGAAGAGCTGTGTATTTGTTAATTTATTTGTTGGCAGTTTGTTTATTAGCTTTATTTAATAGCCTTCCTGAGAGGAGCTCTTGTAAGGACCATCAAGGAGGCAGTCTAGGTGTTTTCTGTTGGAGGCCAGCTTGGCAATGAGATTCTGCGGCCCATTATAGCTTAGCTTAGCATAATGTACAGGGCTTCTGTGCTCTTAAAGGGATCAAAAGTGGTAGAAGGTCAGAGAGAAAATCTCCTGTTGCTTTGCAATTTAGGACTTTTCCTTACAGTGAGAAATGGGAATAATAGTAAATGATGTAATAGTCATAGCTAATTATTGAATATTTGCTACATGTCAGGTGCTGGGCTAAGTGTTGTTACATGTAATTTTATTTAAACTTCAGAAAAACCTGGCTTTTAGGTAAATGCCACTGTTTTCACCAGATGAAGGAAAATGGGCATAGAGAAGTGGCCAGCCGTCAATCTGGCATGCCCGAGGTCACAACCTTACAATGTGGTGTGGCCAGGATGTGAAGTAGGCAGTCCAGGTAACCGTACTATGCATTTATTCACTCTTCCAACACATATTTGAGCTTCTCCTATGTGCCAACACAGGGTTTTTTTGCTGAGTTTATAGGAGTGAGCCAAAAACAACACAGTTGCAGCCTCATGCAGACTAATGGGAGCTGATAAAAACTATTCTGATGAGGACTAAGAAATAGAGGTACGTGATGCTTTGAGAGTCTACATTTGAGGGACTTGCCCTTGTCAGGAAGTTCAGGGAGGGCTTCCAGGAGAAATAATGGTTAAAATGAGATCTGGAGAAAGAGCAAAAGGGTGGAGGTTATTGGGGAGCCAAAGAAAAGAAACATCATGTCCCGTGTGTCGAGGTGGACTGTGGTATGTGGAAGGTTCTGGCCATGTGGAGAAGGTGTAGCCTGAGTATGCAGCCAAGGATTGCAGGTTACAGGCAGAATATCCACGGATCTGTGCTTTTAAAAGCAATTTTGTTTGCTTGTGTTTGTAGTGTGGGGTATGGGAGATGGGGTGGGGTGGGATTAGAGGGATGGAGAACATGGTCACATTTGTGTTTTGGGAAGATCATCTGTGACGTCTTAAGAACACGTAGGGGCAGCGGGCAGTAGATACAGAAAACAAGAAAGTGTGCAGTTACTGAGTCTTAACAAATAATGAGCGTTTCTGCCTCACTTATTTATGGATGCATCACAAACTCACCTGAAACTGGCTTAAGCAGCATCCATTGGTGCAGGATACTTCTGTTTGGGGAGGGCTTGTTGCTGTCATTGTTCAGTTGCTCGGTCATGTCCACCTCTTTGTGACGCTGTGGACTGCAGCACACAGGCTTTCTGTCCTTCACCATCTCCTGGAGCTTGCTCAAACTCATGTCCATTGAGTCAGTGATGCCATCCAACCTTCTTGTTTTCTGTTGTCCCCTTCTCCTCCTGCCTTCAATCCTTCCTAGCGTCAGGGTCTTTCCTACTGAGTAAGCTCTTCACATCAGGTGGCCAAAGTATTGGAGCT
The DNA here is from genome assembly GCF_029378745.1 of Bos indicus. Classification (NCBI taxonomy): domain Eukaryota; kingdom Metazoa; phylum Chordata; class Mammalia; order Artiodactyla; family Bovidae; genus Bos; species Bos indicus. The sequence continues at coordinate 30,262,847 of NC_091781.1, forward strand.
TCAAGTTCAGCATCAGTCCTTCCAATGAATATTCAGGATTGATTTCCTTCTCCTCTGCGGGGCTTAGCAGGGGTGGTTTTTCTCTGCTCTGTGCGGTGCTGACTCAGGAGTGCATTCACCTGGGAGCTTAGCTTTGACTGGAACATTCAGCATGGCTTTCATGTCTACACTTGACACTTGGCCCTGGCCATGACTTGGCTCTCAGGTTGACTGCACCATCATGATAGACTTAGCATGAAATAGGACACTGCCAGGTTTCTCAGGGTCTAGGCCCAGACCTGGCATAGCACTAGTCACTCCTTTGCATTTGTCAAAGCACTGCCAGTCCACGCTCAAGGAGACGAGGAAAAGATTCCATACTCTTGATGGGCATGTGCACACAAGACGTGTGTTGCTGTATGCCAGGCACAAATCGAGACCCTGAGAACAGAGCTCTGTAGGCCCTAGGCTGCATTCCCGCTGGTATGGCCTTACAGAGGGAGACAGTAAGCATATAAACTAGAGCAGTGTCAAGTTTGGGTTGGAAACATCTTTGGTTGTTCAGGTTGGAACCACTTTCATTTATGTTGTAGACTGAGTGTTTGTGTCCTACTCAAATTCATGTATTCAGTCCTTCCACCTGATGTCATAGTGTTTGGAGGTGGGAACTTTGGGAGGGGTGAATGTGTCATGGGGGCGTGGAGCCCTCTTGAATGAGATTAGTGCCCTTTAAAAGAGATTATCAGACAGATCTGTCACCCTTTCCTACCATGTGAGGACATAGAAGATCCTTTCTGAACCAGAAAGTACATCCTCCCCAGGCACCAGTTCTGCTGACACCTTGATCTAGAATTTCCCAGGCTCCAAAACAGAAATTTCTGTTGTTTATAAGCCACCAGGTCTATGTTATTCTATTATAGCCACCTCAGTGGACTAAGATAGTGTGTTTTTTCTTTCCTGTAACCAGAGAGTTCAGAAATTCTTGCAGGAGCAAAACTGAACCCATGGACTGTCTTTGGAATTGTGTAGTAGTTACTCAGAAACATTTAGGCTTACCATGTGCTCTGATATTTCGTTCAGAAAATATCACTGCTGGAGACCATGTGGGGAGAAAAAAGTAACCCTATAGCTTAGAAAAGAGAGAGTATTAGAAAGCAGCCAAGTATCATTGCTCCATATTTCCTCACAAGTCTGAGGAATTTGCTTTTAAAAATAAATGTGTATTTCATAATGCACCTATTTGATTTCTCTTTAATCATTGGCTTTTTTTATGTTTGCTGATTTTTTAGGCTTGCTAATTTGTGCTGTGTCTACCCATCATTTTTGCAAATTAGCAAGGTTTAACTAGAAATGAAAATGTCAAAGTTATTATATTATTTAAAATTAAAGAATAATTAGACTGGAGGAAAACAGGCTGAAAGAATACTCCAAGCTATGTTAAAGGTGGGAAAAGACATGGGGAAAATGCAGAAAGAATAAGTGTGAGAGGATGGGGGACCACTTGTCCTACTTCCAGGGACCTAGACTTATGATCACACCACATGGAGCTCCAGGGACGTGGAGTGGACTCAGAGCCCTCACATATACCATCGGCGTAGGCCAATAGCGTTTTCTAACAGGTCTATAAAATACATTAATTGTTTACAAACTGGTTGGCGAAATATTTTACCAGGTACTTTGGGATATTCTGCAGAGACTCTTAGCTGGTATTCCAGAATTGTGCTCTTTTTGTTTCCAGTGTTTCTTGGGGGCATCTGAGCATCTGATCCTATCAGATGGAAGCCAGGAAAAGGAAAGTGTCGGTAGAGGGTGTGTGAAAGGTGATGGGGATTTATTTTTCCAACTGGCAGGGTTGCAGACTCTTAAGTTTACACATGTAGTAGTAAAAATCAGCTGTTGCTTCTTGGGATTTATATTCACCCAGCTGATCAAAGGCCTGTGTACAGGCAAATAACTTGCAGCATTGTTGTGAGAGCAAAAGCAACGGAATTCCCTCAGTGTTTGACAGGAGATAAAGAGTCTATGGTCTGTGCATGGGGTGAGGATGGGAAATACACGGGGACTGTGCTCTGCAGCTAGCAAAAAAGGAGGCAGACCTGTATGTGCTCATGTGGAAATATCTCTAAAATATCTTAAGTGACTTGAGGGTAAATATGCTAGTCTTTGGGTAGAGGGCAGAAAAAAGATATACACACAGAATGCTATTATTGTGTCTATATAGAATATTTTTGGAAGAGAGAGACAAGACATTGGTAACACTGGTTGTCTTTGGGAAGGGAGATTGGTGGTTGGCACGGATGGAATTTATAGTCCCTGTTTACCCTGTTTGTGCTATTTGATTACACACGTGTGAGGTGATGCCCTTTTGAACATAGTTGTTCCAGGATGCCAAAGTGTTACTACCTAAAGGGCAGCAGGCCCTGCGAGAAAGGATCAGATACTGGGTTTTGATGATATTTTTTTAAATCTTTGCTTTTAGTAAATGTGAAAATCAGGTGTGATTGCTGATTGATTTCAAAACCTAGTGATAAGAAACCGTTGATTCAGCCCAAATCAACCACGTCCTCACTCTGGATTCCCAGCTCTGCATGGTTTGTCACATGTATAATGCTTGTTTGTGTTATCGACTTCTACTATTTAAGTATCTTATAGAGTAGTTGTTGTGTTTTTTTTTAAAGTTGCATGTTGCTAAGATGCTGCCTATCCATACAGACTTAAGCAAAAGGAGACTGCATTTGACACCATAACTGAATAGACCTCTTGAGGCTCAATCTAAGCCCTAAAGCCTCATCTTTATATTTCTCATGTCTCCCCTCCGCTTTCTTCTGAATTGACCCCATTTGTTAATGGGACTCCCCTTCCTGGGAGGTGAGTACCCCCCTGTAGCTCCATCCTTGCAACCTCTCAGCTCCCAGGGCAGCAGGGAAGGTCTCTCTGGGTGTCTGCTGCTGCTGCCAAGTCACTTCAGTCGTGTCCGACTCTGTGCGACCCCAGAGATGGCCCCCCCTAACCCTAACCCTCAGGCATTTGTTCTCAAGCCTTCTTGTGGTTCCAGTGCTTCTGTGGGGGTGGGGATGGGGATGGAGGTTGGGTGGGGATGGGGATGGGGGTTGGGTGGGGATGGGGATGGGGGTTAGGTGAGGGTGGGGATGGGGGCTGGGGATATTGCAGGTTGATTTGCTTTTGGCAGTTTGGTTGAAACTGATCAATACCAAGCTCCTCCTCTATTCCTGATTCTTTCGGCCTGGAGACACTAAGATGAATAAAATTCTTGCACAGGTTTTGGGGAGTTTACACCCTGTTAGGGAAGGTACAGAAGCTCATGTGGGAACCCTTTCTGATGTGAAATGCTAGACTCAAAGGAATTCTGAGGCGGGCTCATCTCTGCCTGGGAATATTGGTGAGAGACTAGTGAATGAGGTGACCCTGACATGAAGCCTTCTGTGGGAAGAAGTTTTGCGTGCAGACAGGTCCGAGAACGAGGCTGAAGGCATTCCAGTATAAGATGCCAGAGAGCAGACAGTTCTAATTTTCATCAAGTTCTGCTTATCAGGCTTCAGAATGGCCAGTGCACCGTCTTCTTGTCATCTTGAGGCCACCCTCACCAACCTGCATCAGACCTTCCATAGTAAGCACTCATCCTTAGAATATTGCAACATTTTATTTCTTTGCCCTCATTTGGCAGAGACATTTCTTACTCTGCGTGTTACTTACTTCTGTCTTTTCCCCAGATCCCTTTTTTCGCTTATTGTCTTGGCCACACAATTAGTGCCCTATTGTCAAGCAGTAGTTCCCCGTCTAGCAAACGGTTTGCATTTCAAGGACAGACTTTGTCATCAGAAACTTTGTTCCCAGCTACTGCAGTCATACAGGCAGTGTCGGGCTTCGTTCAAGGAAGACTGAAGGGCTGTGGATTCAGCAGGAAAATATCAGCCAACTTTTGTGCTAGGAAACACAGTGCAGTAGTCTTGAACCTTACAAAGGCAAGGAGATCAGAGGAGAGAGGAAAGCAATGTGATTTGTGGCCAACGTAGTCAGGAGGAAGGGAGATGGCCTGGGCATGTATCAAATCAATAGGGTCAAATTTTGTTACGATGGTTTGAGGGTCAGGCACTTGGGGTGAGCCAGGTGTGCATGAAGGAAGATCATGGCAAGTGGGAAGCAAAGCATCATTTGATGGTTGGTCCTCCCGGTGCATCCCAGCACCTCATGGCAGATAATTCTGGGATCTGAGCTTGAGCACAGCTCAGTCTTGGACCTGAGTGGATTCTCTCTTGTCCTTCTCACAGACCTGAATCTGGCCATTCTTAGGGGGATCACATAAGTCCAGAAGGATGTGCACCTCACCATCTCTGTTTCTTCTACAGCAGAGGGGATCAAATACCACATGCACGCCTGCTAAGTTGCATCAGTCGTGTGCGACTCTGTGACCCTATGGACAGCAACCTACCAGGCTCCTCTGTTCCTGGGATTCTCCAGGCAAGAACACTGGAGTGGGTTGCCATGTCCTTCTCCAATACATGCATGCATGCTAAGTCACTTCAGTCGTGCCCAACTCTGTGCGACCCTAAGGACCACAGAGGGAGGCAAATCTGTACCCATGGGTGTGTGGCTTTCCATTAGTCTTCATCTGTATTGGGTTCTAATTTGTATTTAGTGAGAATGGAGGAGACTCTGCAGGGCCGAGGAGCCGAGCAAGTTCCTTTCTGCAGGTACTACATCTGCCAAACCAAGGAAACCATGGCCATGAAGCAGTTGGCTCCACATTCAGAAGTAAACTAGAACTGAGCCCTTCCTCAGCAGTCTGGGAAATGACACCCTTTAAAGGGTATCAGCCTGAAAGTTGGGAAGACTGTCCTCCATTGATGCCAAACCCTAGGTACAAAATGCACCAAGATAAGCCCTTTAATAATGGACAGAGTTCTTCACCTCAGAGAGTTGTCAGAAGCTGACAGTGTAAGTGTCTTCTCTTTGGTATAGCACTTGAGTGCAGCTTATTAAGATCAGAGGGTTTGTTGATCAGTGGGAATGAAGGATGTAGGGGGAGTTTCTGGTTTTGAAGGGGAACAAGGCATGAACACCTGTGTGAGAGAATGAAACGGGTGGTGGGCATTAATGTGGAACACAGACATGGTAACTGCCAGGTCTTCTCTGCTGTTCCTCAGGACTCTCATTGCTGCTTGTCCCCCCGCCCCCCACCCCACCCCCACCTTGCATATTGTGAGAGCCCTGGAGTCGAGGACCAGATTGGTTTTTGTTTGCAGCTGTCGGATGCAGTCTTTTTACTTAGCTCATGTGGACAGTGTGGTTCATTCACCCATGATGCTGAGGTAGGAGCAAATTATGCATATTATTTTTCACTGTTACATAAATTTTCCCCTGTGATATATTTGTCAAGGTTTTTATTCATCACTGTCATAATTGGGAGACTCTATTGCACAAAAAAAAACCCCATTATTCACTGTGTATAGAATGTTGTCTGATACAGTACCGCCTTGTTCAGGGGTTATTTTGGGGGTGTATTCCTTATCTTAAAGTCACTCTAAAATCCCAGTGGGTAGAAAACTTGTCTTTTAAGAATCTTTTGATTCCTGATCTAGAATATATAATAGGTGCTTTATAACTGATGATTTCCCCAGTGAGACTCCTAGGCTTCCTTGAGTACAAGAACAATGTGTTAGATGTATTCATCTCCCTTGTCCAGGTCCCACACATAGTAGGCCTTGTCTTAGAGGCAGAAAGAACCCTTAGAACTGCAGTGTTAATGAGGCAGACACCTAGTAAGACGATGCTCCTGTAACGATGCCTGGCTTTGGACTTAAGCCCAGTGAAAGCACATTAATGGATATGAGTTTTTCTCTGTATGGGTTTTCCTCTTTGTCTCCTTTCTATTTTTTGGTCCATGAGCAGGCTCGCTCTCTCTGTGGGGAAGCCGCACAGCTTCAGTGAGTATAAATGTTACAGCCGCACGTGGAACATAGCCCCAGAGATAATCACATGTACCAGTGATCTGTCAGTAGATTCTATTACATGTGTGGGTCTTTTATCAAAGGAATTAAGTTTTCTTGATATGTTAGAAAATAGTACTTTTTTGGCCATCTCTGGAATGGATGAATTGATGTTTTGGGTACCTATCTAGATTGACAGCTTGCTTCCCCCCCCCACCTCTAAATTTTGGTAATTCTGGATTTGAGTATATTCTTTCTTAAGTTGCATTTTTAAGTGATCACACTTTATTTGTGGACAGTAATTCTTTCTTTTTCCTAAAAAAGAAGTCAACCATATCCTTGCACTTTTTTTTCAAAAAATCTGTCTTTGAGAAGCGCTCATCTGTTTTTTTTTCTTTCTTTCTCTTTCTCATTCTCCTACATTTGTATTTGTCGAGAAAGATCCTCAGATGCATTTCTGTTTGAAGAAAGTATTCCGTAAATAGATGGGTGCAATAGAATTACCACTTTATGTCTTGAATTTGGGAGAATATTACTTGCCTCTTGTCACCTTTAAAACTCCCAGAAAAAGTTGAAGATGAAATGTGACAATCAGGGGAAAGTTATTGGCCAGTTCAGCAATACACCCAGACCCTCTGATCTGGGCTTCCCTGTTCTGTGAGAAAACAAAGATCCAACCAGTCACAACACACTGGGCCCCATCCCTGCTAAGACCAGGTACCAAGATAAAGCTCTCCTCCTCCTCCACTGTTCAGATGGAATTTCCATTCATTGAAAGCATACATCCTTTGCATGATATTTTACTCTCGTTTCCCCTCTGGGGGTAAACCTTTACTTGGCGCCTTCCCTCTTCTGAGGTACGATTGACTTTTTAGGGCAGGTGACAGTTTGGGGGGTGATTATTCCACTCCTCCATTCCTGTGGCTCCAGCAACTGCCAAGTCCCAGTGCCACTTTGATTAAAAAAACATCCAGAGCTGCTCGCCTCTGTTGCCTCTGTCTGCCTTGTCTTAGAGGCACATCATTTTTGCACATCAGTATTAACAATTCAAACATCCTGAAATGCTAATAGCACTAGTAAGCTTTTAATTCCATGGAATTTATTGCTTGCTGTATTTCTATGAATTTATAACGCTTTGATTCTTAAGAGCCCCATTTAATCAGTTTTGCCTGGCACCGAACATAATAAACAACTTGCCGGTGAAAAAGTGCCACTTGGGGGAGGCTGCTAACAAGGAAGTTAAATGCCTCTGCCACTAGCAGTCTCTTCGCTGTATTTTTCATGAGCTGTAATGTACTTTGCTGGCTTCTGAGCGGTGGTTAAACGCTGGGACAAACGCATCCCCACTCTCACACTTAGAAGCTCAGACTTCGCTGGGTGTCATTGCAGAAAGCCCAGAAGAAAAGTCATGCTTTTAGCCTTATTTTTCCTTTCTCCTCGAGCTTAATGGTTTTCTAATACTTTTTCATTATCTTTACCTTAATCTCTAGGCATATGATTTATGGACAGGAATGGGGAGGGATATCAGTGGGCAAAAACAATCATTAGAGGCTGTTAAGGAACATTTATTGTTTATTTGGCTGCCTGTCTATAAAAGTACACATGATGGCCCTAATAGCAAAATATCAAATTATCAAGTGCTTTAAAGCAGAAAATGTCATTTGTTTCTCAAAACTGCACCAACTTTATATAATTGCCCTTTTAATTATCCCTAGTGGCCCATGAAATTTGCAAAATAGAGCATCAAAGGTTTGATTTACTTACATGTTGCACTTTGGTGGGATTCTTAATGAATATTGTTTAGTACTAATGCTGGGATGAAATTTGTAAATGTTTATAGTGAGGGACTTAGAAGCGGGTGGGAGCCTAGTCGTGAGACCGAATCAACTGAGTTCCCCATAGGATGAACTGTATGGCCACATTCTTGGACCTGCTTTTTGAAAATTTCTTCTTAGAGTGGAATTTTATTTCTAATCCAGGTCAAACGAACATGCATTAAGTTCAGTTTTGCCCTTTCGTTTTTTCCCTGCCCCATTAAGTGATGATCTCATTGTTACTTTCGTAGGGCCTTGGAGGGGTCCTTTGTTTGTTTCCTGGAAATCTTGAATCGGGATCAGTTGTTTCTTCAGAAATGGCAGTCTATAAGATGATGTTCAGAACTGGATCTCTAAAAGCTCATCTTTTGGAGAAGATTTTTGCAGTTGTAGATCTGCGAGCTGATTTCTGACTGAGATTTGGAGCCCGGAGTCCACGCTGAGTTTGAGGCCTCTTGGGATTATTTTATCTTCTTTCTTGGAGTATGTGTGCACTGTCATGTGCCAATAAATGAAGCAAACAAACCACGCTGAGTAGCTGTGCGCCCAGCAGGGGTCTGCCTGGATGGCAGCTCTGCAGCGTACATATCCACCTCTCCGCGTTCGGTCACCTGCCCAGATTTTTGTCTTCAGTCTGCAGACATGAAACACAGGGCTACATCTTGGGTAATAAGAGAAGTAGTGATAGAGGACAGCGATAGGGAGACCCTGGGATTTGATTGCAGGCTGGTTCTCTGGGCTCAGGAAGCTCTCTCAGCTCTCAATGATAGAGATATTAAATAATCCTGGTGGCAAGGTAGACACCTGTGGAGTGTCACTCGTTAGGCGTCCCCAGGTTGACAGCACACCAGTGATAACCACCCGATGGGTGTGGCTGCCTCCTCGCATCTCCCTGGCCTGTTGATGAGCATGTCACAGGGACAGGATCAGGAGACTAACAGAAGTCTACAAGATTACATCTCTTATTTCCCCTTTATCCACCTGACCTGTCACTCGGTCGGAGGGGCTGGCATGGCGAGTCTCCAGCAAACTCTGTTGGTTGTTGCCTGGTAACTTGTTCCTCTCAGAGTGCTGGCTAAAAGATGTGTCCTCTCCATATCTGCCTGGCATGGAGGGGAAGAAGAGCAGTTTTAATTACTTGGCTCATCGTTTTTGAGGGGTGCTTCCTGACCCTTCCCCACCTCTCCCAGGCTTCTGGGGCTTTCCCAGTCCTTCGGAATCTCTGAAATAGTGTTTGTAGATTTCCAAGCGCCTCGGGGGTACTTAGTCTTAAGTCCCTGTGATGTGACTGTACCAGCTTTTCAAATTACTTTCTGCCTCCTTCATCTAACTGATGGCAATTTAGAAGCTGAAATAATTTCAGATTTATTACATTGCAGGCATTTCTCAACAATCCGTCAGTCCCATCTACCAGAAGTAGTCCTCTCTGCCTGCTTCGACGTCTTTTGTCTTCACAGTGGCATCCCCGCCCGTACCCATTGTCTCTTTTGCAAATTGTGCCTCTATTATTGCTTTTAGCTGCACGACCTTGTCCTTCCTTCTATAATAGTTGTTGTGTTCTGTCCTCCGCATCAGCCAAGTGATTTGTACATCTGATGTTTCCATCTGCATATGCAGTTCTGTGTGCAGTCACCTTGCAGCCCCCTTTGGGCAGATGTCTGTGTCTTTCTGTTGCAGATGGTCCCAGAGCAGCTAGATGTTGGTCTGTTCCCTTTGGTTTTCCTTCTGGTTTCTCTTCATCTGAATCTACTGTACATCCCTTAGCTGTGTGTTTAGTCACTCCGTCATGTCTGACTCTTTGCGACCCCATGGGCTGGAGCCCACCAGGCTCCTCTTGTCCATGGGGATCCTCCAGGCAAAAATACCAGAGTGGGTTGCCATGACTTTCTCCAGGGGATCTTCCCAACCCAGGGATCAAACCCAGGTTTTCCACATTGCAGGCGGATTATTTGCCATCTGAGCCAGAGGGAAGCCCGTACATTCCTTTAAATGTTTCTAATATTGTGTCTCTTTCACACACATGTTTGAAAGTAGGATCTCTTTGAAAGAAAGAAAACCTGGACGACTTTTATTGCTCCAGGGCCCGTGATGTACATGTACATAATGCAAATACAGATTCAGGATATTTCCCTTATCTTTTTAACGTTTACATTAAGTAAGTTAATGTTTGCACATGCACACAACATATAATGCATATGATATAATAGGGGGACTCACATGATTTATCCGAAGTACTACTTATGATGTGTTCAGATGATATGATCCAGTCAGGGTGCTGAAGATTAGATTTCTTTGATGAAGGATTGGATTCCATCCTGTCTTGGTGTCTCTGTCACTGGAGGTTAAATCTCATTTGGAGAGAACATTAAAAGCCCAAATTTGTGACCGTTTGCGCATGTGAGTCACAGACTAGCTGACTCCCTTACCTTTTCTCCCGATTTTCACCATTTCAGGCACCTTAAATGCTCCTTCCTCCCTTCCTTCCCTGTGTTTCTGCCTCTGTCTGTCCTTGCAGGTCTAATAAATTCTTCCCTGTTGTGAAAATGAACCACCCTGTGGTAGATTTCACAGCTAGCAGTGTCCCCCTTACTTGGTGCCTTGTTTTGGTCTCGGTGCCATCAGAGTCATTCCTTCCATCTCCACGGCCTCAACTTTGGTCCCCTCACCTGTTTCCTGAGGTGTGCATTCAACGATTGTGATACTCAGGGTGTGAGCTTTGCTTGTCACTCCCTTCTTCCTCCGTGATTCTGATGAGGTTTTATCCTCACATGTTTGGCACTTTGTTCTCCATTTCCTTCGTTCTTTATCAGTTTTTTTTTTTTTTTTTTCTGGACTAAGCCCAGCAGTGCATGTGCTCATGCTTGTTGGTATAAATCATCATTGTGCCGTGAACAAACTCACAGGTCACTGGGACAAGAGCTAGCCTGCCAGCCCCAGTCTGCTACTTTTCTGCTACGTTGCATGTTTTCTCTCCTCTGCCTCTTTGAGAGATACAGGGACAGACAGACAGGTTACTTGCCAAGTCACCTAGTGTCTTAGGTTTTTGATTCACATTTGGCTATTTCCTCCTAGAGGAAATCCTTTTCGTTGACTCTTGGGACTGCAGCTGAGTTAATGGATGAGTAAGTATAAGCAGAGGGTGCTGCCTATGTTATAATAGATTTGGCTCCAGTGTTACTCCCAAGGGTTTTCTGGAGCTCAGAGCCTTTTTTTGTTTTTTGTTTTTTTTTTCCTCTTCAGTTTTCAGGTCTTCTTTGATATCAGGGAGGTGAAATATCCCTTCAGAATCTTTCTTATTTCCTGGACTTTGTCTCCCAGCCGATTTTTCTTCTGTTGTGGCAGGTCCCTAGCACAGCCCTAACACAGTTCTCTATAAACGTGGCTGATCACATTGCTTTTGAACAAAATTATGGTGGTGGTGGTGGTTAGACCAAAGAGAAGCAGTCCAGAAACTTCTTGAGAGAGAAAAGAAAGCAGAATTTTTCTCCTCTTCCTCTGTTTCCTTGCCCACTTTTGGATTCCTGGAGTTGGAGCTGATGCCTCACCGAGTAGGGTGGGTCTTGCCTGAAGCTTATGGAGGAGCTTCTGGATGTAGAATTGGTGAGGTGTGGAGTTTCTGAATCGGACGAGCCGGCTCTGCGTCCTCGCTCAGCACGTTTCATTGTGTCATTCTGTGCAAGCTAGACCTCTGTGCGCTTTTCTTTCCTTATCTGTAAAATAGGGAAAACTACCCATTTTTTGAAAGATGCTATGCAAATAAAATGCAGTAACGAACGTAAAAGCAGTAGATCAGAACCCAGTGCATGAAATGGCACAGTTATTTTTGATCTTGTTTAGAGTACCTAATAAAATCAGTTGCGTTGTTCTGTAATCCAACTGAAGAAAAGCGTTGTTAACTGTTTACCAGACAGTTTTGTGCTTAGAAATCCAGAGTTAGAAGGCTGAGGATGAGAACACTGGAACCTCCTTGCCCTTCTAATACATTGTTGAGCAAAGCAGCTGAAGAGCAATGAGGGAAGGGTGCCAAAGCAATTAGAGAACCCAATCAGATCCCCTCCAAGTGGCAGTGTTTTCAGAGCATTAGAATGTAAGGTTTGAGCTGATTTCTCTGAAAGGCCCTTCATACCTCTCCATTCCAGATGTGAAAATTTGGGGAATCTTGCATTTCTCATCCTCATTGGACTGCATTCTGGAATTACAGCTTTTATATTTGTTGGTGCTTTACTGTCAAATACTCCATGAATCTTCTGAATTAATGTGTTTTGGAAAACATCACTTACGCTTGCTTTCCTATCACACAGTAGTCTCTTTTCTCTAGAAATCATTCCAGGGCAGTTCTCCAGGACTGTTGGGTGCCCATGGTAAGATGACAGGTGTGGGTGGCTTGACAAAAATTACATTGAAGATTAAATTGTTTATTGGGTAGAGATGCCCCAATGGTTTTTCCTCTTAAAAACCATTGACTGGACTTAACTCACACTCATATGAAAGTGTTAAGTCACAAAAAGATTTTTTTTTCTAGAGAGATGCCTTTTCAAACTCTGGGTTTCCTTTGAGTGTGCTCTAGCTGCTGTTCTAAAACAGTGTTGCAGTGGAGCTTTGAAAAGGAGCTAAATCTCCACCAAGGAGTAGCTGGTGTGTGACTAGCAGCTGGGTGAATGGAGCAGTTTTATGAAGAAACATGGGCAACTGTAACTTTTTTTTTTTTAAGTGGGTGAATTTATTTATTTATTTGTTTGTTTTCAATGTATACCTTAAATTTTTTTTTTTAACTTGGCTACACAGCATGTGGACTCTTAATTCCCTGACCAGGGGTCGAATTTGTACCCTCAGTTTTGGAAGTGCAGAGTCTTAACCTTTGGACCACGGAAGCCCCAACTGTTACCTTTTCAAACAATTTCCCTAACTCTTCCAGAGTAGGTTAGGTTCCCCAATTACATGTTTATATAGCATCCTGTATTTTCCTCTAGCACTTATAATTATATGTGATTCTTTTAAAAGCTATTAGTATGTTACTATCTCCAAAGATGGCTGATTCCACAAGAGTCAGGAACCGTATTTACTTCTGTATGTCTAGCACATCACGTAGGATCTGGCCCATGGTGGGGCTTGATGTATTGAGTAAGAGAGCAAACGTTTTTATTCTTTACTTACTGGGAATTTTCCATGACTGGCTATGTTGCAATTAGGATTGAATGTGGGTGCACAGAACAAAAACCTAACTATAGTGACTTAATCCAGGGGTTGGCAAGCCTTTTTTGTAAAGAGCCCGACAGCAAATATTGTAGCTTTTGCAGCTTCTTCAGTCTCTGCCACAACTGTCCAGTTCTGCTGCATGAAAGTGGCCATAGATAATGCTTCACTCAGCAGTGGTGACTGTGTGACAATAAAACTTGAGTCAGTCAGGCTCCACATTTGGCCCACAGGCCACAGTTGGTTGTCCCCTGCTTAATCAATTGGAGTACTGGTTGGTGGTGAATTTTGTTTAACACAACAAGTCTAGAAGTCTGGAAGTAGGCCCTCCATGACTGGAGTCCCTGTGTCAGGGGGTCCTCCAAACCTCGACTGCTTCTTGCTTGTCAGCCCCCGTCATCTTTAGCCTAGCACTTCTATTCTCAGCGTCATGAGGTGGCTGCTTAGACATCCAGGGTGTGTTTCCAGGCACGAAAGTGCAAAGGACAAAGACATCCCTTCTCTCCAGATTGTGCTTTTTTGTAAAATGGAATAGATCTTCCTGGATTTGTCTTCTTTGGAAGACATGCCCTTTCTTATATGTCATTGGCCAGGACTGTGTTGCTTGCCTATTTCCAGTGACATGAGAGCATAAAACTGCAGGTATTTTAATTGAGCACGTTGCTGCCCAAACAAAGTTGGGATGCTCGTGCTAGAAGAAGGAGGGTGAGTGAAGTTTGTATAAGCAGCTAGCGAGGTCCACTGGGTATGGGTTTGAAACTGCCTCTCCTTACCCCATCTCCAACCGTCCTTCCCAACTTCATTCTATTCAGGGTTAATTATGTGGTCGCTTCTTGGCCTTTTGGCTAAGATGAAGTGCAGGGTTAATTATGTTATGGATTAAGCATAAGAAGTTCTGGTTAAACGCCTGTTTGGTAGTTTCAAATCTCAGCTCTTCTACTCTGTCCCTCTGACCTTGGTCTCAGGTTTTCTCAACTTTAAAAAGAATAACAAGAGTAGGGCCAACCATAGAGTTGGGAGAAGCCTGAGAAGGTATGTGAAGCATTTAGCCCTGAACCAGCTCATAATATACACCCAATAAACAGTGGCTGTCATCATTAGGACTAATATGAGTGTACAAAAGAGGATTTATCACCACCTACCCTTTATAACACAGATACATTTATTAAAATACAGGAGACCATTAAAGAGTGATAAATATAAGCTTTCCAACTAATATAAAAGTATGAGGAAGGCCTGGGTAGCTCTCTCCATGATCATAGGCATTTCAGAAGATTGGGAGCTTTTCAAAACAAGCCCCAGCCTGATTAGGCAGCAAAGTTTGTAATAAACAACAATAAAACCCCAACTCACCAAGTTCTAACTATGGTTACCCTTGCCCACCAGCTATTGAAATTCCCAGCTTTCAGGATATTTCATAGACTAGGTTCTTTGCTTTATCTCAGTTTTTAAACATATGTAAGTCCCCCTGGGCTGGTATTCCACCAAACAGGAAGTCTGACTCTGTCCAAGACTGAGTTCCCTCTGCTGTGTGTACACAGAAGCAAACTCCAGGCTTTATCTGCCTTCACCCTGACCACAGTGGTTTGGATGAGGTGTTCCGGAGAGCAAGGCAGGTGGAAAATGCTGATCTCGAATGCTCCTTGCTGAACTCTTCCTGATTTTAAAGGACTTTCTTTGGGCGTTTGCTTAGCTCTTTCAACCACTGTGTGACCAGTCCTCCCCAGGTACACTGTGCAGGGTCTGTGTTTTCTTTCCAAAGTCTAGCCCTTTTGTAAAGGGAGTCCCGAGACCATCCAAAAGATCCAGCCTGAGGCTCATTAACCAGGTACCTTTGTAGTGACTCAAGATGTCCCAGGTCACCTCATGAAAGCAAGAACCTTACTGAGAAAAACACTCAGGAGGTTTAGTTCTAAAACCTGTCACAATACTACAGTAATCACCCAAGTGTCATTTTTAAAAAGCAAAAGCCAAGCCTCAAATGAGCAGAGCCCCAGCGGAAATCTCTTCTCCAAATCCATTACACAGGAGATGAGCTGGGTAAATACCAGGGACTCTCCCATTTAGACTCTGACCCTCACTCAGCAAGGGGAGTGATTTGTTTCCCACGTTGGTTCTGTGCCCACCTTTTTGCGAACCTTTTAATTTAAAAGAGACAGTGATTAATGATGCTTTTGATCCACTGACTTTTTTTTTCTTTTAAAGGGCACCCTCTTTCTCTAATACATAAATTTGATGTTGGAAGTATACCATGAGTATAAAAATTATATTGCTTATTTATTTCTCTCTCCCACACCACAGCTTTGACAGTCAAGGTGCAGCCTGGGTTCATAGCTTTCTTAGAGTCTTGGCATTCTATGTCTGATATGTAGTAGACATCTGACAAATATTTGTTGAGTGAACAAATAGAAGAATGAGATAATAAATGTTAGTTACCCATCAAGATGTGTGCAAGGGCAGTTTCAAAAGTATATTTCCAGGTAATGTGTGTATGTGTGTCTTCTTACTGAGAAATGATGAATATTCTGTAGTCAATGCTAATGGGCTTTGTTTTGAACCCGTGATGATCCAGATGAAGGTAGTTCACAGCATCTTTGTGCCTGCCTCCCCTTGGTAACTACAGTGGTCTTTCTTGCCTGGGCTGAATATCAGGCCAAGAGACATAGTTATTTTGAAGTCTGTGAATATTTTTATAGTCGTCGTAGATGAGTTCTCAGAAACACAGCTTTAGTCTACAGAGCATGATAATCTGTCTTGCTAGTCTGTGTTTCTTGTACTGTGGGTATGTAGATGTTGATACCTAAGGAGTGGAAAAAAATATCCTGTCAATCATAGCATCATACCAAACCTTAGCAACTGTAGATTTTGTTGTATTACTTGGGTCCATTTCTTTCAGAAGGAAAAATCTTTTTCCTGGGCTTCAGCCTTTTGCTCAATTTGATGTTTTCTTACTTAAATGTGTGAAACTATAAGAATTGGTCTTAGTTGCAAATTGCAGAACTGGAAGCTAAAGTTGGAAAAAAAATAACCTAAGGTTTTCTTTTGATAGTGTGTTTTATATTGTGTTGAAACTTGGTGATAATTTATAAAAAGTAGCATTATTTATATAGATTTATTAAGTATAGGATACAGAATCAACTGAATTGCGCGTTTTGAGTCATAAGGTTTTTCACAAGGGCCCTACATTACTTTAAAAGGTGTAAATGATACGTTGTGTAACACCCGTCTTATCTTGAACTGTATTATCAGGGGCTCTTTCTGTTTTACCTTAATGTGCTCAGGGAACTCCTGCTTAGTCTAAAAAGATAGCCAAAAGAAAGAAATGCAGTTAATGGTTTAACACATTCCAAACTTTATAAGCAATTTGCACTTAGATGGTGTAGAGTTGAAACCTCATGATTACAGAGAGGTAATATATCTAAATTCTAATTCAGGTTTTACCTCACCTTTCTGGTTATCTCTGCTGTTTAATAAATAAGAAAGTGGACGACTGCTGGCCCCGGATCCTTTTCAAGGTCCTCTCGGACCTCTGGCAGTTTGACGGCCACCTGAAAATGGTGACGTTGCTGCACCTCCAGCGCGCCATCTCCAGTGTGCTTCATCTGCCCATTTCACTCGTTCTCTGTGATCGGTTTCTGCCCTGGGTGGGGCAGATCTCATTTTAAATTTAATGAGACCCAGTGAATCTAACCTGTGTCACCTTCCTATATTGTAGGTGCATTCTTGCTTATATTTTCAGCGTGGGAAAAATGAAAATCAACTGAATTGTACATTTGAGCCTTGAGACTTTTTTCATTTTTTGTAACCACCCATACAGGTCATACCCAAAACCAGGGTCACCTTTTTAATGACTGTTGCCTTGTTGTGGTTTAGTTGTTCAGTTGTGTCCGATTCTTTTGCAACTGCATAGACTGTCGCCTTCCAGGCTCCTCTGTCCATGGGATTTCCCAGGCAAGAATTCTGGAGTGGGATGTCATTTCCTTCTCCAGGGGATCTTCCCCATCCAGGGATGGAACCCATGCCGCCTGCACTAGCAGGCAGATTCTTTACCAGTGAGCCACCTGGGGAATCCCTTTCTTACTATTTATTTTCTGTTGAGTTTCAATCTTATTTTCACCCTAAATCGTGAGTTAAAAATATAGTCCAAATATGATGCAGAAATAACTAAGTTAACTTTGCACTCAGTATTTAGTAACATATGAAAGCTTAGTGAACTTCTATCCCAAAGGGTAAAACACAGACATGGAGAGGAATTGACAGAAATTGACCATTATGTTAATATTTTTTGATAAAACAGCCACGAAGCCCTCTGATGAAAACAAGAACAATCAACCTGGCTTGACAGCCCATTCCCTCATTCATCTCTTCCCTTTGACTTGAGTTTTAGAAAATATCCGTGGCTAGTCCCCTGCTGTCCCTTCCTCACCTTGTCCTCCACCTTCCCTCCCGAACGGGGTGGCTTCTGGAGCCTCTAGCAGGGCTCTCCCCGCCACAGCCCCCACGTTTGCTTTCTTGGGAAGCGGACAGTGTAGGCTCCCTTTTCTTAAAGGACTTGGACATGACTCTCAGGTCAAGTCCTCCTGGGAGACACTGCCCATGGTGTCTGTGGATTCACATGCAGCGCTCAGTGACAAGACGCTGTCTTGTGTATAGACATTTTGTTGGTATGTGGCCACTTTTGTTTGACCGTAAACCTATTTGTGTTAGTTTTTCTTACCATGGGCCCCTTCACAAAGCATCTATTCTATCTGCACAAAGTTGGGAGTTGACTGGACTCACCAATGCCAAAGAAGTCACTTTTCTTTCAACAGTTGGATCCTAGAGTTGGAAACAGTCATTTGGGAGCCTGGGACCTGTTCTTCCTCATTCTTGGTAGACAACCATAAGGAAAACCATCGGAAAAAAGCAGGTAACATTTATGGAGCACGTTGCCTGTGCCAGGAGCCATTCTGGATCCATGATGTCTGTCTTCTCTCTTAGTCCTTATAAAGATGTGTTGCTGTTGACCCTGTTTTATAGATAGTAAAACAAAAGACACAGAGAGGTGAAGTAACTTGCATGGGATCACACAGTCATGCTTTAAGGCTGAGCTCCTGATTTTCACTGACAGGCTTTGGATGATGTGCTCATTCTGTCTGGTGGCAGATCATGCCATTCTTAGGGTTCTTGATGGAAAGGTTTCTCTGTGGTCAAACTCTACTTTGCTGATATGGTCAGTAATAGTTCTGGACCCAGAATCATTTCAGTTTAATAAATGAGTTCCCAGACTTAAAATCTAATAACAACTCCCCTCTTTTCTCATGTCCCCACCCTCACATGCTTGCAGTGAAGCCCTGTTTCTTTAACCTCTGAAGTCTCTCTCTTATTTTCTGTCTTGTCATTGCCTCCTGAACTGTAGGATGGAGACTTGGCTCCTTAGTGTGGCCGTCAAGGCTCTGTGCCTTGGCCCCATCTGTCTGTTGTCTGTTCCTCTTCCCAGGGCCTTGTGGAATAACTAGGTGCCTCTGGTGGGACTGGCCCTCTTCTCGGAGTGATAGACTCCAGCTTGGTCCCTGGCCCTGTGGAGCTTACATCAACCCATTTCTTCTGCCCTGTTGTTGCCCTGCTCTTGAACTTGTGCAGCTCATGTTATTGCTTCCTTTGGCTTTGGATGCCAGTCCTCCTCTTCCCACTCCCACCTCCCCCTGCCTATTAACATCCTACTCATCCTTCAAGGCTTGGCTCAGATATCACTTCTGTGAAGCCTTTTTCAATTGAACCCAGCCTATGTGACTCACTCCTTTGTCTGGGCTCCCACAAGTGTGTGTTTGTATTTCATTATAACCTTTGTTCAAGTCTGCTCTGTAGTTTAGTGCATTCTTTTCAAATTTGAAAGCCACAAATTCTTGCCTGAAGGTAAGAACCTATGTAACTTTATTTTTGTGTGCCCCAGAGCACGTGAGATACAGAGTAGGTGCTCCATAGATCAACTCGGGCACAGTTATCATTATTACCATTTTGTTGAGGGCTTACTTTGCATCCTGATTACTAGAGTTTTGTGTTTGAGGTCGCTTTTGCACTTGCCGACTAGTTAAGAGTTACAAACAGGGCCACTGTCCATTTTGTAGATTGGAGAACAGAAGTCCAGCAAGATGCTATATCAATAATTTGCTCAGAGTCACAGAATTGCTAAGGGAATGGACAAGCATTTGCACCCAGGGCTGCCTGGTTCCAAAGTCCGTGTCCTTTTCACCATGACACCTGAGAAACACCCAAATACAAATAGGGTTTGTGGTGGCTTCTGGAAGTCCAGATGAAGAAGCCAGTCCCCTCACTGGATATGCATGTGGCCCAATGGCTTCATCTTTCTACATCTAGAAACTTTCTCTTTCAACTCATTTTGTAGATTTTTGAATCTCTAAAACTGCTACAAAAAACTGGAAAGAAATTTCTTGATTTGCAGATTTGAATGCTAGTCTTTTTTTGTTTTTTTAAACAACCTTTGGTTACAGTTTTACCTTGAATTTAAGAGCAGCCATAAATAACATAGGAGCACAGTATCACATCTTGTCCCTTATGCTAAGTGTGGATTCATTTAGCTCAGCTTTCTTTTTGAGCCAGTGTCAAGCAAGGATCTCCCCCAACATATTGGCTGAATTCTTTGGTTATAAGCAACAGAGTTGATCTCTGACCAGCTTAAAGGGAAAAGGTTTATTGGAGGAGTACACAGAAGGTCACAGAGTGGACAGAAGATTGAGAAAGGATAGGGAATAGTTCCCACATACAGGCAGTTTGAATGTCACTGCTGAGATCAGTGCTCCCCAAACATTTTTCTGTCCATACATCAGTCTACTGAGACAAATCAATTGTCCTAGTTTGTGTTAACTCCCCATGGCTATGAGAAGTCAGGGGACCTGACTGAGGAATTCCACCTTGCTTGCAACAAGGGTGGGGAAGGGTAATTCCCCAAAAAGAAATTGAAGTACAAATGGATTCTGGATAGCTCCCCAAATTCAACAAGTACCAGCTGTCCCTGGATTCTACCTGAATAGGAGGGTTTGTTGAAGAGTTGGAGAGAGTTTTGTTGTGCAGTCTTGCTTTTTGTAGCTTTAGGACCTCCTTTCTAACCAGGATTTTGAGTCTGTCATTGATGGGGTCGGGAAACCTTCCAGCGTTACATCACAGGAAGTTTGATGAACCTACCTTTATCTTGTACGGCTCATCTAGTAGTTAAGTCCTTGGGAAGGATGGAATAATATACCCAGACCTCTGGCTAGCTTACTACTGAAGACTTTTCTCCAGCAAAGTTCTAAGAAAACCCAAGCTCTAAAAACCCATCATCAAATAATAAAAGAGAAATAGAATAAATGCACAGTTCATGACATTAATATAGAGCAGGAAGACAATCTTTTTTTTTTTCTAATAATCTTTTCTTTTATATCCTACTTTATGGGGGTGCTGTTTAATTTCATGTTCATTTACTTTAATTACTTCTTGCATGTAGTTTGCGCGGAAGTTTGCCATTTTCTAGCGTCTAAAAGATGGCTTACTTGAGTTTCTTTTCAGACCCTGTTAAAATTAATATATAATAAAACCCAATGTGGATGTTTCTCATTTTTCACCTCAAAGGATTATTCATCATAATACAATCACTTTTTTCCAGGGAGATTTTATCAGACTTACAAGTCAAATTAGTCAAGTGCATTACTTCTGCTAATAAACAGAAAACCTTTACCCTGGAAACATCTCTAGACTGAGTTCCAATAATTTAATGTTTCCTTGCCTCAAGAGATCAACCTATAAATGACCTGGGAATAAAAACATAAATTTATTAGTCTAAAAGGAGATTGTTAAGATGGGACCATTTGAGAATAAAAGAAAGGTCATAAAATCAGAAAATAAATATTGAATATACGTTAGACTAAAAAAAATGATTTTAGAGGGATAGGCTTAATTTCTACCCCATGCAGAGAATTTGGGGGTAACAGATTGGTATGTGTGTGTGTGGTTGCATTTATTTGTGTATTGCATGTGAGAATCATGCAGGATTGGTAAGAAGCCATTATGTACTTCCCTAAAAAAAGTCTTGTGTTTCTAATTTAGAAGATAAATGCAGTTGTGGTAGAATCAGGCCAAGCTGGAAGGTGCCTGGTTTCATCACTGCCTTCGTTTTGATTTGCCTTATGGTCTGTAGGTCCAAGGTTAATTGTGGGAAGATTTTGGCCATGAAACTGTGACAAGCCCTTACATGAATGGAAAGGGGATGTACTTGCTTTCAAGTGCCTTTATTAGGGGTAGGTGTGATCCTTGACTCACTGCTTGATGGGAGTAAGCTCACTGGTTCTTGGGGTGAGTGAGTTCTAAATCCCCCTTTTAAGTTCAGTCCAAGTTGCTGTGACCTTCTCAAGCTGCTTGTTCACAAGCGTTTCACATGTCGAGGTGCTGGGCATTTTGTCTAGTTCAAAAGTGAGGAATGCTTTCTTCTCTAAGATATGGCAGATTTGCTCCTAGAGAGGAGAGAGGAACATGGCTTTCCTTTCACCTCTGCAGATAAGATCTGCTGTCGTGAGAGATGCAGGTGAAGAGATTGCTGCAGAAACTGTGGGAATCCAGTGTATAAATGACAAGAGAGAAATTTTTCAGGGCTAATAGAAAAACCCTCTTCAGTGTGTAGTTGAGATTCACTTTCTCTGGTATTTTTGCACAAGATTGAGAATAAAAATGGTTATGATTGATGAAGCATTCAGTGTATATCTAACTGTAAGTCAGACTAGAGGGACTTTTAAATCACCCAAATGAAAGATTGCGTTATCATGAACATTAATATGTAACAGTTAAGTATGTCATTGCTTATCCTAAGTCCTGGCATTCACAGGGCTCTCTGAGGCCAGCCAACCAAAAAGGAGAAACTTTTAGCAAACGCCAGTCCACAAAACCTCCATGCATAAGGTCAGTCCAGTGGTCATGACTCTTAGTGGGTTATTTATTTCTGCATTCCCGTCCCATCTGTAGATTTGATTCACACCACAAAGGACTTAAACATGTCCCCTGAGATACTATAGGGCAAGAAGTGTATGGTTGAAGCCAAGGGGAAGAATGTATTTCTGGTTGAGAAGAGAAAGTCTGGAAGCAGGAAAAACAGGGAACAGTAACTTATTAAGGGCAAGGGGATAAGGTTAGTTAAATGTTTAGAAATTGTTTGTTTTTTCCTTAATTTCTTACAGATTTGTTGCCATTTATGGTCCTGGCAAATGATCATCTATTAGAAAACCAAGAGGGTAGAAAGTAGGCATTTTTAATCTTTTTTGTCTTTAAAAAAAAATACTATCTTTTCCTCCAGATTATTTAAGGAGTCCATGTTTATAGCAAGAAATTTGAACTAGGAACGAATGTTTTCTTTTTTTAATTAAAATTACATCCATTCTCAATACACAGAAATTCAGTAAATAGAAGGGGAATTCTTACATGTATAATATAGGAAAAAATTAAATGTCAATATGACGTATTTAATTGTATTTTTAAGTAGACACATATAGTCTTTGTTTAGCATATTTGCTACATACAAAGCTTATGTCAGTTGATGTTTTATCTTTGTATCCAGCATAACGTCAAGGCCAAGACCATTTTAGTGGGATGTATTCCTTAGTAGTTTTAAAAATCGTGATAGATACCTCACATTAGAACTAAACCTATGAGTGACGTGTGGAGGAAAGAGGGGTGGAAAACCAGGGAAGGAGCATTCATTGAACATCTAGCATGTGTTAAACACTATGCTAGTCCCTTCTGGGCTTCCCAGGTGGCGGTAGTGGTATAAACCCACCTGCCAATGCAAGAGGCGCAAGAGACATGAGTTCAGTCACTGGGTTAAGAAGATTCCCTGGAGGAGTATATGGCAACCTACTCCAGTATTCTTGCCTGGAAAATGCCATGGACAGTGGAACCTGGCAGGCTACAGTCCATGAGATCACAAAGAGTCAGACGCGACTGAATGACTTAGCATGCACGTTCACGTGCTAGTCCCTCTGTGGTAATTTTGCAATTCATTATCATTCGGTACTGATGATGATTACACTGAGGATAACTAATTTCTGAGCATGTACTGTGTACCAGGTGAGAACTTTGGCATGTATCATTTACATGTAACTTTTGCAACACAGAAAGTTTGTCTACTTTTATTATTTCTGTATTAGAGATGGGAAACCTGAGGTTCAGAGATGTCAAGCTAGTTAACTCAAGATCACAGAGCCAAGAATTTCAAAGCCAAGTAGACTGTCCGATGTCTCTAAATTCCCCAAGCTGCAGGCCACCTAGCCAGGCCCTGTCCCCACACTGTGTCACAGGCCCGACCTTTTCCCTCCAGGACACGGTGACAGCCAACACCGAAGTGACATCTGTGCCTGCTCATGAGGGTGTCTTTAGTGTTCTTGCTCTCAGGGAACATCCGTTGTCCTTGACATCTTGAGCTGAAGAAACAGTTACAGCTGAAGCATCTGCTTATCCAGGCACAGCACAAATGACCATGTGTGGCCTGTGCTCTAAGCTCAGACGATGCTGTTATGTCTTAGGACAAAAAATGATCAGTGGGTGGGGCTGTCCACATTTTGCAGTTGGGGCCATGCGTAATCATTTTCCTACCGTGTGACCAAGTTTTCTGTAAATCTATTGGCCTCGGACATTTTGTTTCTCCTCTCTCTACTCCTTCTTCCACTCAGAAGTTGGGATGATCCTTGTACCTCCCATGTAGAGAGAGGGTGAGGGTAGTAAATCACTTGAGTCAAAGCTTTGTGAGGAGTTGGCATGCAAGTAGATATGAAGTGGTGGTGTTTCTGTTTGAGATCTTCTAAAGACTAAGAATCATACTCTCTAGTGACAAGGTCTCCGGTGAAATGGGGAACCATCTTAGGTTCCAGGGAAGATCACTAATTATACTTGGTTAGTCCAGTTTCCTCAAGGAAGGGATTTCTGTCTGTCATTCCTGGGATTTAGGATATACTGATAAGCATGTTTTCACCTACTAATGATAGGAAACCTCATTAGCAGTGGCTGAAAGACAAGGCTATTTATGATTTACTTGCTCAGAAATCTGTAAGTAGGCCTTCCAAAGATTGGTTCCTTACTTCAGTAATATCTGATTGCTGGGTTGGCATATTGGTGATTCTTTTAACTTTCCCCTCATGGCTACAGGATGGCTGCTAAAGCTCCAGGCATCACCTTTGTACATATTTACTTGTAAAGCACTAAGTGGGTAAGAGGACAACCAAAGAGAGAGATTTGTTCCTTTCTTCTAATCAAAGCGGAGAAAAATATTTCACACACCCCCCCCTTCATATTTTTTGGCCGGAATTAAGTTAGATGTCTGTCCCTAGGTGCAGAAAAATCTGGGAAGGAGATATCTCATTTTTTTCAGCTTGAAGAGTAGTGGGAGGGTGGGAAGAAGTTACAATGATGTTGAGTAGCTACCCAGAGCTGTCTGTATATGGAGTAACACTTCATACCTGACCACCGAAGGTCAACCTAAAATCTAGGCTGTGCCCAGCTTAGGATATGGATTTTATTGTTCTCAGTATTACTAAGAATGACAATGCATTTTTGGATTCTCACAATATTGCTAAAGCTGAAATTGCTTTGTATCAAGAGATGGTGGGTATTTCAAACACACTGTGTTTACTTTCTTCGTCATCAGGCTTTATCCCATCTCAAGCTCTCTGTTTATCACCCAAGAAAATATTTCGTAGATGGCTCAGCTTTCTGTTCACAGCCATAGTTCTGGATGTTTCGCACCCTGCACTCAGGTTTGGGAATGACTAACGCCCTGTGCGCCTCCCCCCGGGCCCCCCGCCCCACGCCAAGTGATCTTTGCTTCTATATTTGTGCATTGTGAAAGAAACATCCTGACAGCTGTGATGTATTTATGATGTCGTACAGCTGGTTTTACAGTCACTTTGTTACATCAATACTAATCTTTCTCCCTAAGCTGAAAAATTCATCACACTTGGAGCTACGGGGGAAAGCTCCACCTGAATGTGTGTAGTTTGGAGTTTTCAGGGGAGTGATAGGGTAGAGGGATGTTTCTGTGTAAGAAATCTTTCAGAATGTCACTCTCGTTCCAGATTGTGTGCGTTATTTGAGTTGGTGGAGAGGGCATTTTCTCCAGGAGAGCAGGCATGTCCCAACACCTGGTTTACAGGCAACGTGTCTTGAAGAGAGTAGCGGTTACATGTTTCTGACGGTAAAAAAAAAAAAAATTGTCTTCCAAGTGGCTACTTAAGGAGTATGCTTGGTTCAAATCCACAAGCATAAATCTCTCACTCAGATTATTCACTTAAATCTGCACTTCTCATCAAAATTGTGATTAGAATTTATGTAAAAATTAAGCAAAAATTTGTATAAATTTAGATTCACAGCAAGAATGGATTTTTATTTATTTATTTATTTATTGGAAAAGACTAATGCTTTTAAGAATGGATTTTTTGTTTTTTTAAGTCAGGACCAAAACTGCTAAGTTTGAGAGAGTTTGTTGATTTCCATGGAGGAGAAGATATGATTTTTAATTAAAAATTAATATATAGAATCTTGAACTAGGAACCAAATACCCATCTGCTGAGGATCAGATTCTCATGAATATGGAGAATTTGTGACACTTCTAAAATTGCACAGTCCAAGATAGAGTAGCCCCTAGATGTGTGTGGCTATTTAAATTTAAATTAATTAAAATTACATAAATTTAAGAATGTAGTTCCGTGATTTCACTAGCCATATGTCAAGTGCTCGGTTGCCTCGGGTGACTCCATTGGATAGTGTAGGTCTAGAACCTTCCATCATTACAGAAAGTTCTTTTGGGCAGCATTTCTCTTGATGAATAGTTTTCCACCAGGAGCAGCTTTTCCCACCTAGGAACATTGGGCAATACCCGGAGATATTTTTGGTGTCACACCTGTGGTGGCTGTGGTGCTGCTGGCATCTAGGGACTCTGCCAAACTCCTCCAATGCACAGGACAACTCCTGCAGTGAAGAGTTTACTTGACCAAAATATCAATAGTGCTAAGGTGGGGAGACTCTTCTCTCCAGGGCAGGTGGACCCCTGTGGCCCCAAGCTCATCATCTGGAGATTTAAAACAATTCCCCCCACCAAAGTTTCAGGTAGCCTATGGTTTTGATATAGTCCTGGTACAGAGCAGGATCAACAAGTTTATTTCTAGAGAAGGCTAGTCCCAAGTTCCATGGCCCTCATTAGAGGGAAGAGCTGTATAGCTACCCAGAGAGTCTTGTGAATAGTAATACAGCAGAGATTGGAAAAATAAGGGGGCCGTGGTGTTAATTCTTCTTCCTCAGCCATCTCTGCTTCTGAAGGTCCCTCGCTCTGCAAACTGAGCGGAGCCAATCATTCACATCTTTATGTCTTTGAGTTCGGCGGATTGCCCTTCCATTCCAGCATCAGGATTCAGGACTCCAGTGTGAGCATCTGGGGCTCATGCTGACAGTCATTCCTGACAGCAGGTGGATACCAATATGATGTACCAAGAATCAGGTGTCCTGATCAGAACTGGGTTTGCGTTTGTACTCCACCACTTAGCTTCAGTGTGGCCAAGAATGGGTCACTTAACTTCTCTGAGCCTCATTGTCCTTACCAATGAGAGGGAAATAGTAACTGTATGCATCTTCTAGGGTTATTTTAAGGGTTTAATGAGAAATAGAGTCTCTGGCACATTAAGAAT
Organism: Bos indicus; assembly: GCF_029378745.1. Lineage (NCBI taxonomy): Eukaryota > Metazoa > Chordata > Mammalia > Artiodactyla > Bovidae > Bos > Bos indicus. Next base: position 30,289,475 of record NC_091781.1, read on the forward strand.
AAAGTAGCTTCTTTTTTGTTGTTTTGTTCTTGTGTTGCAGTGGTTGTTAGTCCCAGGACAGGCTGGTTGTACTGATCTGGGGTTTACTCCTGCCCAGGGAGGAAATCATGACTGTGGTTTTCCAGTCTTCTTGGCTGGAGCCAGGGCTAAAAGCCAGGCATGCAGGCTGGACCTCGCCCCTTCTACCTTGACTTAAATGTCACTTATCCTGTTCACCTCATTTAAATACATTCCCTCAGACCCCACTCTTATTTTATCATTCTTGACTTACGGCTGTTTCCTTTCTAAAATGTGGTACAGTTTAAAGCACATTGTGTTTTAACTGGTTATCTCTTCTTCTAGACTTGGAGTTGATATTAGCCATTAGGAATTTCAGGTTTAATGGTGTGGTATTGTGAAAATTAAACTCTTGGAAATGAGGAAAGAGGAGGAGACAAGAAAAAAGCAGCGCATGGGTTTTGCATGCTGACTAAGCTGACTTGAAATCTCACTTTCCCTGTTACTCATTTTGTGACCTTATGTAAGCTATTTAACACGAGTCTCAGTTTGTCATACCTGTGAAATGGGGAAAATATTGTAAGAATTCCAAAGTAGATGACAAATACAATGTCATCTACTTCAGTTAGTTACTCAATAAGTGGCAGTTTTTATAACGATTAAAGAAGCAATATGGGAATATAACTAAAGGATGATTAATGTATTTGTCACTGTTCCTTCCCTTCTATCGATATCATTCAAAGAACTTTAGCAGTAACACGTGCCTTATTAGAATATTTATGTCTTCTTGAGTAATTTTATTTTTTCTCCAATGGACTCAAACTTTGACAGGCTGAAGGTAAGACTAACTGGTCAAATTGCTAGAAATTTTTATACTAGTGATAGTATGCTGCAAAGAGATTCAGAAAGTTTTAGGGCTAGTGAGTTTGTGTTGGCCTGTCTTCAAGGACCCACATAGCCCTTGATTCTTCCTGACCTCCTCCCTCGTTATTTATGATCAGTGACTAAGGACCGGGGCTTGCCAGGTAGTGCAGTGGTAAAGAATCCACCTACCAGTGCAGGAGATACTGGAGATGTGAGTTTGATCCCTGGATTGGGAAGATCCCCTGGAGAAGGAAATGGCAACCCACCCCAGTATTCTTCCCTGGGAAATCCCATGGACAGAGGAGCCTGCCAGGCTACACAGTCCATGGGACCACAGAGAATCAGATACGACTGAGTGACTGAGCAGGCACGCACGCACGCACGACTAAGAACCACTGTACCCTGCCTCTGCCTCCCATCACAAATTCTGTCAGGATGAAAGACTGCATCTCATCCCTTGTCCTTGAGTCTGATCAGAAGATGTGCCGTCTGCTGTGTGAGCTCACAGGCTGTTCACCTAAACTGATGGGTTGGTCCATCTGACCTGAACCACCACCACCACTACCAAAGACCTAGAGAAGAAGGTTTATTAAGTCTATGTAAGCTTGCATACCAGATTGCTTTAGACCTGTAGTGTAGATTGCTTTGAGATCAACTTGAGTTGTTTCCAATTGTTTGTTGTGATTTATTCTCCTAACTCTTTCTAGTGTTAGCAGAAAAGAAAACATAGCTGATGACCTGGTTACATAGAATGTAGGAAGGAGGTGTACAGATTGAGGGTTAGCTCTGGGAACTTACTGTTTTGTGTGTGTGTGTTTTAGTTGGCTTGCTTTCCCATAAAAGGTAAGGCATATTGTAGAGTTGGTGAACTACATGTAGAAAGCATATATATTTTGAATTCCTGTATTGTACCTGCAGATAACCCAAAGCCAACTAGCTGAGCAAATTTGGGAATTTCATTAATTCATGTTCCCTGGTGACTCAGTTGGTAAAGAATCCGCTTGCAATTCGGGAGACCTGGGTTTGATCCCTGGGTTGGGAAGATCCCTTAGAGAAGGGAACAGCTACCCACTCCAGTATTCTGACCTGGAGAATCCCATGGACTCTGTAGTCCATGGGGTTGCAAAGAGTCAGACACGACCAGGCAACTTTCACTTTCATGTGATCAAGTTCAGAAGTAGGATGGCTCCCTCTGGGCTTTGTTAGGACTCTGTCCTGCTGTTGTGCCCACCTCTGAATTGCTGTGTCCCTTTTAGCCAGCTTTCTCTTTGTGGGGACAAGCCAATCCATGTCCTTAACGCCTTGGAAAACCTAGCAAAAGAACAATAGTTCCTATAGAATATTATTTCCTACAGAATACTAGTAGTTGAGTATGGTTCTCCTTTGGCACATGTCCATCCATCAGCCACTCAGTGTGACTGACAGAGCAGAACATGCTGATTGGTCAGACCTGGTTTCTGGCTCCACCCTCCGGAGGTGGGAGATGCATCTACCTTCTGTGCACCACAGGGACTGAGAGTGGGGAATGGGGCGTCTCTCCCAAGAAAAGTCAGGCTAGTGTTAAGAGGAAGAGCGGCGTGGATGTTGGGCAGACAAAGACTAGCATCTCCCCAACTGTGATCCCCTTTGATTTCAACGATGCTGGTGACTCAGGGAAAATCTCATGCCTTGTGGTGTCTCCATGTCACTTCCAGAGTTGCTTGCAGGTCCAGGGCCTGATTTCATTTACAGCATCAGCATACCTCTCTCTTCTTTCTTGCAGTCATGATACCCCCATCTTTCCCCCAGAGGCTGCAGTAAATGGCCTTCTCCGAGCCACAATCAATGGCATTTCGTAAGGTGTGACAGAAGAGGCCATCTGGCACTTGTCCCGCTGTCGTTTCTCCCCGTCCAGGGAGGAGGCATGCTGGAGGCAGAAGGTCGCAGCTCAGCGAAGCACTGCTGTCTCTCAAAAACCTCCTCCCGTCCCCCGCCCCAGACTTGGGGCTGCAGCAGAGACGTTCCACAAGAGGCACACACCTGGCAGAATTCCCCCTTTCCCTTTGTGAAATTCCCCATCAAAATTGATTTGTGGATTAATCATCATAATGAAAATGATTTTTGAATACCATTATAAGTTTGAGTGTTCCACACAACACTTTCCCAAATATTGGATAGATTTTCTTTTCTTTTTTTTTTTTTTTAAGATGCCAGTGTGGAGATCAGTGGCCCATTTCAATTTTTATTGAAACAAATAAACCCAATAAAAACACTTATGCTGAGAACTGTAGCGCCACAATAAAAGAATCACACTGTATTGAATTTATTGATTTATTTATTTACTCCAACTGGAAAATCGAGTATTGTGTTAATGTATTTTATAAGAATCACACTGCTCGATGAAATGGCTAATTTATTTTAGCGTATACATAAATAGCTAGCAATTTTCCATGAGACAGCCTAATGAAAATGATGCCGATGAAATTGTCTATACTATGAGGAGTGACAGAGACGAGTTATTATTGGGTGAGTGCTAAGACGCATTGAACTGGCCATCATATCTTTGAACTTTTGAACTGCTACTTGTTCTGTGTGATTTATTGATTTTACTATCTCTCTGTTTAGCTCAACTTTAGTTTTTGCCCAGCAGTGCAGATAAGTGGCATAGGAGATTTAATTTCATGGGTATTTGGGGTTAAAACCTATCTTTAAGAAGAATGCTAAACATGTTTTAATAAAACATGAGTTGCAGGGGTTTTAAGTTTCTGGGTGATATGGATCTGATAAGGAGCAAAGCAGTTCAGAGGCCAGCCCAGGGGCTCCAGGCTGGGGAAGCACTCTTTTTCTGAGCTCTGGAAGTCTCACCAGAGCCATGTACATTTTACTTGCTCCATCAGCCGACTTGCAGCCCAAATTGCATGTACCATTTCTTCCCTGGCCTGTGCCCTACCTCTCACACCTCTTGTTTGGCCCCGGTGGTTTCTGGGGTTCTTGCAGTCAGCAGCGGGGTGCCTCTCCTCCTCTCCGTGTGCACTGAGGGCTGGCCACTCTGTAAACACCCTCGTTTTTGGCAGCTCTCTTAAGGAAAACCGCTTTTAAGAAACGCCATGGCTCTCACCTCCAGGATAAAGACGTGGAAGCTCGCTCTGCATTGGGGCCAGGCTGGCTCTCAGCTGCTGCCCCCTCTCCAGACCCACTCTCGGGATCCTCATCTGTGAGGCTGTCCTCCTCAGCCTGCCCTGACCTTGGAGCGGGAGGTTTCCCTCGCTGCTTGGGAAGGGGGTGGGAATCTCATACTGACTGACAATGGCCAGAGAGCAGCCGTACTTTTTATTGTTGTCTTTAGGTGTGCAGAACTTTTTTAAAATGTGTAACATCTTGGGGACTCATATCTGATATTTTTCATTTTGATTAGCTAATTTCTGTAGGATGACTTGACCACAGTATTTTTTGCCTGCTTTTTCCCTTTGGGGAGGAGGGTTGGAGAAGGTGGGAAAGAGCTTTATCATGTAAAAGTAACCATCCTAGAAATTCCAGGTAATAAATTTTCAGGCGCATGAACGGTTAAGACTCCTCACTCAGTAACACAGTATGTGACTGTGGAATTTTTATGAAGGTAACGGTCTCTTTCTTTAAAAATCTGATTTATTTAGAAGGTACTTTTCAATGACCAAGTAATTTTAACCTTGGGAGAAAGATTGGGGTGGGGGCATGGGAGGAGTGAGGAAAGGAGGCTTGGATTTCTGCAAGGGCTTGAAAATTCACATCCCCTTCAATGATTAAACTGGCAGGATCTTTATTTGGATGTTAAAAGCTTTTTCTTACATTGCAAACATTCTCAACGAATTTACAGTCAGATATTTGGAAACATCTAACACTTAAAAAAAAAGAGGAGGAGGAGGGCCTGTTTGCACTAGGATACAGAATTAGTGAGAATGACTAAAAAGACAGGACTGACCCCAACACCATTAGCTGGGGAAAAAAATTCCATTTCATTGCAACTCTGTTATTGTTTACTTTACCATACACAGCCTAATATGGTCACCTCCCTGTCGGAGGCGGCCAGGCCCGGGGTTGAGAGGCCCCCTCCGGGAGAAAGCTCCTCACTGCCTCCCAGACAATAAGAAACAAACGGTACAACTCCACAAAAGGCTTCCCGGAAAATAAGTGTCAAATAAATCCTACAGAACTCTCGCTTCTGCCACTGAGCTCTGTATATGCAAACCTGTTTTTATGCTTTCGCTGCCCAGGCTGAGCTGCATTTGTTTGGAAACAAGCCACCGCATTTTCTTTTTTCTGCCCCCCCCCACCTTTTTTTTTTTTTTCTCCTCACTTCATCTGAGGGCTCTGGATTAATTCCTTGAGACATATCTTTGCATACATGTCTCATGAGTTATGTTTCCTGGAGCCTTTTACTAGGAACATTAAGGTAAGAATGTTGATTTAGCCTGGGACCTTTGTCACTCAAACTAATGCTCATCAGTGATATAGACATTGTAAAGAAATATTGCGGAGGTCTTTTGTGGTCCCCCTCCCAACAGAGAGGTGCAGTTGCTTTTAATTGTCATGCATGGATTCCAGAAAAAAAAATGCCACCAGTTGTGGGTGAGATGGAGCAGAGGTGTACTCACGGGTGTAAACACTGGTGAGGACACCCCGATCCTGTGGCAGCCACAACAGTTTCACCAGGAACTGTTTCCCGTTGTTTCTTCCAATTCTTCTCTACTTGTGCTGTTTCTTTCTTCTTCTTCTTCCCCCCTTTTTTCTCCTTCAACTCCCCTGCTTTCCCAAATCCTCATGGTCTTGAGGCTTGTCTGTTATTATCTGCAACTCCAGAACAAAGGTAGGTTGCTTAACTCTGTGCTTCGGGGGTGGGCCAAGTTATTTTGGGAGGGATGTCTTCCTAATGCATGAGTGGCTGACCTAAAAGGGGGGTGGCGGGGAGATCATGCCTGGAGCCGAGGGACGAGAGAGCACGCACTGTGGCAGCTTTTATGTAGTGGAGTTTATTTTTATGGAACTTAAAGAAGCAGCAGCATCTTCGCTTAGAATGGACTCCGTAGCTCCTGAAATTCTACATTTGATGTCCTTGATGTGTATACATTGCATTACCAAATCGGGGTTCAGACTCTTGGGGATGCTTGAATCTATGACAGCAGATAAGGTTTTCTGGTTAGCTACTATATCCAGTTTATCAACATTAAAGAAAGGAACTAGAGTTTTCTTTCTTTCTTTCTTTTCTTTGGAATTTTAATGTAAAGGTGTGTTTGGGTGACTGGCATAAGTACTTTTTCTCTCTTTTTTTTTTTTGGTTTAATTGCTTTAATTCCCTGGACACCTTCACTTATTTCTCAATGATTGTGTTCTCTCATTTTGCGTAATCTGGTGCTCTGTGGAGGCTGTAGAGGTGGAGGTTGGCTGTTTTTAACTAATTGTGCCTTGCTGGGTGGCAATACAATAGAGTACAGACCACAGGAAATTCATCTCCACCTGAAAAGGGACTGGAATAGAGTGTGCAGATTCATAATGGAAAACAAGAGCAAATTAAGCCTTGGTGAGGGATATTACAGGCTATTAATCATAATAAATATGTTTGGCAGTGTTGGGTTTGCATTCTATAGTTTTCAGTTTAAAAAAAAATCAGAGTCGGTGATTAGAAGAGGAAATAGTTCTCTGGCTTGTGAGAGGCTGGGCTGTACTTGTTCATTAGTTCAAACTGCATTAAAAGTGAGCAGTTTGTTCCAGAATCAAGTACGTTGTTCCCAAGCAGATCTGAATACATCCCCGTCCAAATGCAATCTCGGGTTCATGCCACGATTGCTTGGCTTTTTCTGAGCATCTCCGCTTCAGCACGGAACTCGAGTGCTAAGAATTTTATTTTACATTATTATACTGCTCGCACATTCCTGCTGGTTTCTTGGCTGTGGATCATCTCTGTGCATGCACTGTAGCCCCGTCAAGGTGACGCTCTTTGAAAAATAGAAATCCAGTGCATTTAACTAAAATGAGCTCGAACAGCCTCAAAGTTTGTATCTTAGAAAGCTGCTAATTATGCTTGTCGTAAAACATATCTGAGTGGAAGGTTCTGAGTCCAAACAGAATCGAGGGCTGTTTTAGAAATATAACTGTAGTCTGTGCTTTTAAAGAGGTTTATTTTTACTTTGGGGCCATGAAGGGGGTGATTGGAATTAGTAGCCTTTAATTAGACGGGGAGATATTCAAATTTTACAGGGATTTATGTTAGAACATGGAATGGCGGTGGCTCTTTCCTCATTATGAATCCTCCCTGCACATAATGAGGTTCATCATTAGTTGATGGAGTGAATTTGCCCTAGCTCTACCTTGAAAGGCACATAATTTACATACTACTTCAGAGCCTAAGCTTTAATGGATTCCTCGATGAATAAAATGAAAAGCTACTTTCTTTAAATTTTTGAACACTGTTTAGATAATACGATTTTAATAAGACATTCAATTTGCTTGTTAAGTATATTTGAAAGTGCTTTTTTTTTTCCTTTTTGGGAAAAACATATTTTGGCTTGCCTTGTTGTGTATCACAGTGGATGGTTACCCGTACAGATAAATCGGAGAACATATGGGGTCCGTCATTAAGAAATGGGGAGAATCTTAGGCAGAGAGCTTTCTTTTAACATGTGAGCCTCAAGGTTATTGATTTTTGTGTAGAAATTCTTCTGACATGAAATTATTATAACAAAAAGGTTGAAAAACAAGCTTATTATTTGTGTATAGTTTTGCATATCTAAAATGTGCATGCATGTTCGTTTCAGTTAACACTAACAAAATAGCTAGCTGCACCTTCTGATTTATTTTAATGATGGAAGAACAGAAACTTCCCTGGTGCAGCTGCACATTTGGATCTGCTTCAGTGTAACTGTGCTTCGATGGGGGGGACATGGAGCTGAAGGCCTTTTGCCTTCAGGTTATCAGGTCATCAGCTTAGGCGTGTTCTGGTCTGCACCATAAATTCAGCAAGTTTTCTGGCTCTGTCACTCTGCTGTCTTTTGATTGGAATGCGGAGAAAATCAGCTTTGACTCGGCGAGATTTGAACACGGATGTCTTTTCAGTAAGCAGGGGGTTTGGTGATAGCATGTTATTGAACATGTCCTTTGCTTGTTGGAGACAGGTCACCCCAGCGTTTGTATAATGGCTGTGAGAGGAAACAGGTTTCTGGCGGTGTGTCCCATTCAGGAGCAGGGAAGGTGTCTGAGTATAAGCGAAGCCTTGTTTTGATAGAATGCTCTATTACTTGAAAATTATCAGCATATATTAACATTAATAGAATAGTCCATGTCATTCTTTTTAGGTAATTTACCTCTGCTACAGACCTGTCTGCCGGAAAAGAAAAAAAAAAATCTTCCACTCTTCTAAAACATATATTTGTTTAGAGAGTTTTCACTGAAGTGTACATGACAATTACAGCTGTTCATTAACAAAATTGGGTATTTGTTTTAAACTTTAACCAATCACTTTGATATGCTAATTATGGTGTAATTTAATTTGAGCCCTGTAATGATGATGCCGTTATTATGGACATAAATGATGCAGTTAAGCTGAGAGTAATCTCATTTGCATACTGTACATGCCAGTAAATTAAGCCCTTTCTTCGACTGCTTCAGCTTTAATTTTCCACTTCTTTTCACACAGCTCCTTTTCAGCCCCTCTCTTATAAGCCCACTTTGTAATAGTCCTGATGACTGTTTGATGTGAAGAGTTTCTGAACCACAATAATGCAGGACAGAAGATGTAACATTTAAAGGATTCATTATCTTGCTGAGTGTTCCTTTAAGAAGGAAGGATTAGAAAGGGTGTGGGGAGAAGAAGTGTCCTTTCCATGGAATATGACAGCCCCCCTGTTAGAGTCACTGGAGATGCCAAATGCTCTCCACTCACCCCACAACTCAGACATGGGACCTCTTATTTAAAAATGTTTTTTACCCCCACTGTACTGCTATTTACTGTCACAAACTGTGTTGTGTTCAATAGCAGTGAACTTCACGTGATCTCTGGTTGTAATTACCCCATGCTAGTTGGAGGGAAAAGTTTAATTTAGCCTTCATACTACAGTTCTTCAAATCTGGGCTTGTGTAGATGAGATTCTAATTTTTAAACAATTCCAAGATAGACTGCCATTTTCAAAAGGAACTTCTTCTCTCTCCCCACCCCTCCCAGTGCCTGGGTTGTAAAAACAGAAAAACAGCAAGAACAACCAACCAAACCAACAAGAAAAGCCAGGAGTTTCAGCCAGTTGTATGAGAATCCTTGGGAGTGGAGAGGGGTGTTTGCAGAGTGGGAACCTGTGGCTTCTGCTCTCCTGAGTCTGGATGGCTTTCCAGAGGCTGGATGATCCAGTGGTCAGTCTATCTGGACCAAAGAGTCCTAAGAGCATACTGAACTCTTTTAACTGTTGAGCGGGTTCTCCTGTGGCCGGCGCTGAAGCCGGTGGGAGTTGAGTGGGTGTAACAGAGGACTGAATTTAGCTCTGGCTTTCTAAAGAGGGTCAGAGGCCTAAAAATAGTTGAAGCTGCTTAACTCTCCTGCAGGCTACTTCCTCAACAAATGGGAAAGTATTAAAAAAAAAAAAAAAAAGAGTAATAGGCTGTGTCCATCCTCATGTCTTGGAACTAAAAGAGTTTTCCAGTCCTGTATCCCTTAACCCAGAGTTTTGCCAGCTGATGTGCATCGCTTCCCCCAGGCCATCCTCCATGGAGAGGCTACTCTGCTAGTATCACAGCAGGTGATGTTGTCATGGCCAAGTGCACACGGCTTCCTCAGCCTGGTAGCAGTGACAGTACAGAATTTCTGCCTTTTTTTTTTTAAACAACCAGTTCTTACGCTATTTTTCTTTTGACTAGAGATTATGCATGTGTCAATAAAGACCAAAGAGAATATAGTAAAAGGTAACAACAAATTTCCAAGGATCATACTATCATTGAATTTAGAAATATTTAGGGCGATTAGGTTTTGTACAGAACTGAAATTAAGAATCTGGAAGACAGTAGAATAAGAAAGTAAAAGGGCATTACATTTTATTGCATTATTATTATCTGGCAAGTGTAATGAATATATATTGTCCAGTAAAAATCAAAGTAAACTTTTGAGAAAAATATATTACTTTACCTTTGACAGGTGAGAAGAGTTTTAGAGGGTAGGATGGGTACTTCCTGGAAAATCCAGAGCTGAGAATCCAGTCCAGTTGAACCACACAGATAATATGTTCCCCTCAAAACTTTGTAGGATTCTAGCTTCTCATTTGGTGCTGGGTTCATTCCCCATTCACTGGTTGAACCCAACTTTAAGAACCTAATATATTTGCTAGACACTCTGCCAGTAACTAGAGATGCTGAAGGCATTCAGGCACTGTTCCCAACAAAAAGAGCTGTGAGCCAGAGGACATAGAAGAGACGTGCAGACAAGTGCCTGCCTAACTTTGGACATCTTGATGGAGGTGAACATCTCCTCTCCCATTTGTTTTAGAATTAAGGAAACGCTGCCTGACTGTTGATATGATGTCAGGCTGTTTCTTTCAAAACAATTGAACTTAATGAAAAGTCTAAACCTTTAAGGGCTTTTTTCTCCCTTTCCTCCATCTTGATATAATTTCAAAATTACTATAGGATGCAAAAATGTACAAAATGCTTGTAAACAGACTTTTGTGTGGGTATCG